>NC_134402.1:286167678-286767678 GCF_038048845.1 Mixophyes fleayi | reverse complement strand
TAAGCATTGCAGATACAACAAAATCTCATAGCGCCATCCTAGGATTGGGGCATAATAAATAATATATCATGTTCTATCCTTAAACATTTAATAGATGGAAAAAAACGTCCTTTATTACATATAAGTACTGTAAATATTTTATACAGCTTTTATTTTGCATTCATTAAAATATAAATTGTCTTTTGTTTAGATTACCAATCTCTCAAGAAGATAAAAACCCCAAATGTCAGCTTTGTATTTAACGCCAGTGCTATCAAAAACATTTATTCTTCAAATCGGGGACATATCAAGATCCGATGAAATTCAGCAATATAGCAAGAGAAATTATACCTTAGCATATGGCAGTGATAATGTAAATAAATAAAGTGTATATGCACCGACAAGACCTTAATGTACTGCCTCATCTGCAAGCAACATGTAGTAAGTTCATGTACAACATGCAACACACCCAATGCGTAGTCCAAAGTCAGTTTTGAATCCACCCTCTGCCTCGATTAGCACCTAGTTTTCTGCCAAAGTGCATAGGTTTGTGGTGCAAGATGGCAGTGCTTGCAGATTAGTAGGAGTCTGCCCAGCTGATAGAGGGGTTCAGCAGTGTGAGGGCATTCCTACCAGCTAGGCCCTGGTACACCCAGTTTTACAGAGCAGTGCACAAAATATTCCTTTGTGGAGCGTGACCACTGAAATGAGATATACTTGTAAACAGTGCATACTTTTATGACATTTCCTTGCTGATCAGAGGGGGCAGGGCCACTTCCACTCCGCAAAAAGGTTTGAATGTTGCACCTGCTGAAAACTGGGACCCATATGTTGCACTTCTGTGGAGAATCTCACATCTAAGTGCACGGCAAGCAATAAAAACCTTTACACACACAAACGAGGCACATGTAATAAAACCAGACCTTATGTCACCCCACTCTCAAGTTTAATTTAAGCCATAAATGAGGCTAAACTGAATGTTATTTTGGGCGAAAAAAAAGTGGTGGAACTAAAGTGGTAGAGGCTGGATTTTGATGCAACATCTACACTTTGCGCAGTGCACCTCCTCACATTTATTATCTCTTTACACACCTAGGTTACAGTGGCATTTCTGAGAGCAGAGAATAGATATGTACCATGATGTGCGCTGGGAACACCATTCAGGCAGACTACTGAAAAACCAAGGTGTTTTCATGTAAATGACTTTCAGAGTCTGCTCATTGCTGCACATCACAGATACTACTATAGCTGGTGGTACAGAAACATTTTGAATAATAACGGTATTAGGGTTCAGAATAACAGCATTGTACAGGTGAAGAGCAGATATTATTTCAATGTCTATGAGGCTATCACTTATCTAAACTACCCACACAGTAAAAACAACAGTATTTTATAACACATAAAAAAAAAGATAAATTATGTGATATGTATACTGGTACCGTTTTCCTCTGACCAACATATGCTTTGATGGATGAATTCATTTTCATGGATACACTGTAGTTCACCATTGCCTACACACATATCTGTTCTTTTGCACTAATGGTTTTGCTTCTGAATTAAGACTTTTTATCAAAGCTTTTGTTAAGAGAAGAGGTTACCTGCGGTTACCTCGTACATCATAATCAAAAGATACCCCAGTTATAATTACTCTTTATAAGGCAAGCATTTTAAGAGCTGGGATCACAGTTCCTTGCAAATTTCCATTACCTTTTAACACGTCTAAACCCATTGAAATTGTACCTAATTTATCTTTTGCCAATTAAAAGATTCAATAGTAAAGGCGTGAATGCATGATAAATGTGCTGTTGTATTTAAATACACTAATTATGTAATCAACCAAATGATCAAAAAAGCAAGTATACAATAAGTTAAATTGCTATAATTTTGGTTAATTTATGAAATGTGTCACAAGTATGCAGTTTCTGGAAATAAAACAATATACAATACCACCAACATGATGGACAGAGAATGCTTTGAGTTGCTATTGGCTATTATGAATGAAAAAATTAGTAATTGTTGTAATGCTGTATCTCACGATGCTGATTAACCCTATCTCTGTCCACATGATTCATTTGATTGGAATTATTGTCAGCCGGTATAAAACTTCCAGTGGAAAAAAAGTTACAAGAATATAATAAATTCCAAATTAAATAAAATACAAGCAATTATTAATATTTTATCCCCATTTGGGTTAGAGCAATTCATTCTTTGAAATAGTCAATACAGTTTGTTGGAAAATAACTGGTCCTAACTATGTCACTTCTAATAGTTACTGTCTCTGTGCCCTGGCTGATACAATCTTAGTAGCTGTATTAGCCTTAACAAATGTGAAAAACCCATCAAAAATTAACATTAAAAAGACGACAGTTACCACACCTAAATGCATAATATCTGGAGTCCAGAATCATACTTTATGAATATTTAGCTCACCTATATGCCAATTAAGTTGTGGACAATTCCAAATGTCACTGTGGAACATGTCTGCAAAATTTAGAGTAGGGCCTGACGATGCCGATGTAGCTTCCCAAGCCCCCTGCTCTACTCTGAAGAGAGCAGAGAGAGGACTTTTCAACTTTATAGGTGAGTTATGTATCCTATTATAATGTCATCATTTATGTCATGTGATATCATGCAATGTGAACGTAACAGCGTTGTCAACCATTATGTCGTCACTGATAATGTCTACAGACAAGGACCAAACTGAGTATCGCCACGCCCCATTAGCATAGTTAATACTGCCAGCTGTATACTCTCTCACAGGCATTATGACAGCATGTGTCCTCACAAATCAATTATGCCAGTTCCATGACCCATACATTTTGTCAGCTCTACTGGGCATTTGCGGCAGCAGGGGATATGAAATGTGAACAGAGAATTATATATTCTGTACTGACTTACAGGGCACAGTGTTGACCAATAAATAACTAAAGTATATTTTAATTGACATATACTTTTTATTTAGCACCCTAAAGCAGTATAAACATAGCCTACTGAATCAACAATCTAAAAGAAAGATAATTGGGCACTACTCTTAAAGATCAAGCATAGGTAGAAGATAAAATTTACCCTGGCAAAAATATACATAGACATGACTTTAATATCTGCAAATACTGCCTGCTCTGATTTGCAGAGCACATTGACTTGAGTAAAGATAAACTAAATCTCCAGATACCCAGCACATTTAATGCATAGCCCATACTGTGTACAGCCCCAGTTCACTCCCTCATGCCAAAGGTCATCACTCTTATTAGTGTTTTCACTGTTGTCAATCACCCAATGTTGTCATTAATAGAGCTGGTCATTCCTCCTCTCGGGACCCTCTACAGTGAATTGGAGTTCATTGATATTAAGTGATTTCCAACCTGAGGCAGACCTACAATTTTGTTTATGGGGGGCGATTTGTGCCCCCACCCACTTTTTTGCTAACAGAAGCAGTGGGCATCCAGCAGCAGCTCACTCTACTCATGTTCCCGGTGACTGACAGGCAGGTAAAGTATGCTGCTCGGCCGCATTGATTGTGTTAAAACACAATCCGAGTGGCTGGACAGCATTCACTGCCTATAGTGAGCTGCCGCTGGATGCCCACTGCTGCTAGAGGGGCATATTGCCCCGAACGCCCGCCCCCATGGACCTGCCACTGACAGGGCCATCTTTTCCATTGGGCACAATGGGCAGGTGCCCGGGGGCCCCACAGGCAAGGGGGCCCCAAAGGTAGGGCTCTTAATTAGAATAAATAATCCTGCAAAAGAAAAAACCTGCAAAAAAAACCTTCAAGGGTCACTGAGCAAGTACATCTATCTATCTCTATCTCTATCTCTATAAATCAATATCTATATCTGTATCTCTATACACATATATATATATATATCCCCAACTCCGCTGCCTAGGTGTCATCCTCAACTCCTCTCTCTTCTTTGCCCCTCACATTCACTCTCTCGCCAAATCCTGCCATTTCCAGCTTCGCAACATTGCCCGCATTCGGCCCTTCCTCTCCCAGGATGCCACCAAATCTCTCGTCCACTCTCTGATTATCTCCCGCTTGGACTACTGCAACCTTCTCCCCCTCTCTCATCTCGCTCCTCTTAGATCTGTACTTAACGCCGCTGCTAGGCTTATTTTCCTCTCTCGGCGTTCCACCTCTGTCTCCCCACTCTACCAAGCCCTTCACTGGCTCCCCTTCCCCTACAGAATCCTTTTCAAGCTCCTCAATCTCACTTACAAGGCCCTCGCCAACTCCACTGCTCCCTACATCTCTAACCTTATCTATATTCACACTCCCTCCCACCCTCTGCGATCGTCCAATGATCGTCGTCTCTCTTCCCCCCTGATTACCTCCTCTCACGCACGCATTTAAGACTTCTCCCGCGCCGCTCCCCTCCATTGGAACAAGCTCCCCCGCTCCATCAGAACTTCCCCTAATCCGTCCTCTTTCAAACGAACATTAAAAACCCACCTTTTCCTAAAAGCCTTCCAGTCTCATGCCTAAACTCTAACTGGTCGGCTACCTCTCTTTCTCATCCCTTCTTCCCTTCTCCCCCTTCCTCCCGTCTCTCCGTCTCATCCATTTTTCTGTCTGTCTTCCCCTCCCTTTAGATTGTTCGCTCCTTTGAGCAGGGCTCTCCTACCTTCTGTTTCCATCACTTTTAACTGCTCTCTCCAGCTACTCAGCTCACCTCCTCTCAGTCCCTCTGCCCTCTGTCTCCTCTCGCTTCTCTCCGCTCCCCTCAGTGACTCTCAACCTGTCATCCGTGCCCACCCTCTTGGGCCATAGTTACCTGCATTGTACTCACTTTTCCCCTCCCTCCCTCTCTTTCATGCTGTGCCTGAGCCCCCAGAGTTATAGTGCTTACTGTTACTTGTACTGTGCTGTTTCACCTTGTACTGTGCCATTGTTTGTTCTTGTACGGCGCTACGGATACTTTGTGGCGCCCTATAAATAAAAATTAATAATAATAATAATAATAGGGGCCCCGGTGCACTGCTTTGCCCGGGGGCCCATAATGTTGTTAAGATGGCCCTGGCCACTGATTCCAACTGGGTTTTGGATCTCAAGAGAAATGGCAGCGAGTGTTACCAATGTCGGCACTGGTTGCTGCCCAGAGGTGCTCGAATGCAACCGCCAAGTTTTGTCATAGCTGTATAGAAAATTCTAAAAATGCCAGGTGTCCCACCAAAGCTTTCTATGGCGACATGCAGCCACAATGTCAACACCTGATCGATTCTGTTCTGGATAATGAAACTTTCTTTCACTTTTATATGCTTATGTACTTTATTTTGAAATGTGTAAAACAGACTAAAGGCAGTGTTGTAAAAATATATTTAAAAGAAGTGTGAAAACATTATCAAAAACATATTCAATTACCTCAGAAGTGCTGATGTATGCTGGCTGCTGCAGCACTTCTCATTGTTACCAAATGGTTTGTTTTGTTCTGAATAATAAGCAAGTGACGCATTTTACAAGCAATTATTCATGAAATACACAATTACTATTCAAGTAAACCAACAGATTGTGAAGACTAATCTGCATGTTCACATTTTTAAACACATTGGAGCCTGGGGAGGAAAAATATACTTTAAGTTATATAGGTAAGCTCTTGTCACTATCCTTGTAGTGCTAAAGAGTAAATAGCATTTATGCCTAAAATCATTGCTATAGATAGAGACAAAACATTACTTTATAGATAAAACATTGATTTCATAGAACCTTGAATACTTTACAAACAGATAAAGAAAATAATAGGATATATATGCTATAAGAACACACAAATATGACAATGAGGATCCTTCATCATATGTAAATAACATACAGTACCTTATAAAAACTCTACTTTCTCCTTGCACTTGACTCTCCAGGATACACATATATCAACAGTATGATACAGCACATAATACCACTGTGTGCATTAACAATGTATGAGAGTTGAGATTTGTGGCAGATAGGAAACTAAAACCTACAGTTAACTTTCCTTATCTTTAAGGTGAGGCGCGTCTGGCATTACCTACAGTAACAAAGTTACAGTCTATAATCAGCACATACCCTTAATAGGTGTAGAAATACTGGAATAGTGATCTTACAAGGTTATAGGAGAAACTGAAGAAAATACAAAACTCTTCCCTTTTGATCTTAGAATTCGAGTCACAGACACCTATCCCCAACACTATTTTAAATGCAACATGTGGTCCTGAAACTAAGCAACTGTACTGAATGCTAAGCAGTTTGTGTAGACCAGTTTTCTTTTCAATCCAATAACTCTTTGTAGTTCAGTTTGTTCTGATAATCTTGATATACCCAGAAAAAGAGTTTTACATTCCAAGGAAATCTAACTTCTCAAGTATTGAACTGATGTTGGCACAAAAAATTTAACTCTTTACTGTTTATATTCCTTTACTCCTTAAGGATATAATAGTTTAATGAAACATACTATATGGAGCTCACTTACAAAATGCATCCAAAGGGCACTGCAAAATACATTGGTTTTACACTAGTGAGCCGTGCTGGGTTTGCCCAGTACATATCAAGGGATATACCTTCTCTATGCAAAAGTGCAAATCTTTAGCTGGTACACTGTGCAAAAGTATAAACATCACATTAAAGTCCCCTTTAGTATCCCTCCCCTTCAATAAAATAAACTTTTTTGTTTTTCTCATAAAGTAGTGATAGTTATATAGCCCCACTTATGGTCTAAATAAATTGTGCAAGTGTCAGGACATCTGGATTGTTATTATTACATTTATTATTTTGTATGTGTGAAGCTTTTTATTACATTGCAAATATGGACTTTTGCACATGTTTACATTGAAGGATGGTGGAGATCAGTCATTGGGGCCCATTAGAAGCAGTCCCCATGCACACTGCATTGTTTAAGAAAACAAACAAAAAACAAAACAAGGCAGCAGGATCGATCCCTACATCTTTAACCTGCCCCAGCAGTAGACAGCCTGGGCTGGTTTCCACATTAACAGGGAGAACATGAGGACGAGATCCCACTACAGTAGTGGAAGCAAGCTCATGTAGCCCACTAATAGGGCTGTATGGATATGTTGCCCCTTTTTGAATTATTACAATTATTGTTATTATTATTTAATTTAAACAGTTTACTGTGCATAGGAACTGCTTTGTCTCATTAAAAGTATTGGATCCAATCTCCACCAGCTCTGGTGCTGAATACAAGTCATTTTGCAGAGGGGAAATGACCATGCACAGCAAAAATGTGTCCTTTCCACTCAGGAACGATGCTACTATTAGGCAACTTAAAGAGTTCGCCTAGAGTGCAAGCATTTACTTGCACTTAAAACAGTGAATGAGTGATAACATATTTCAGTGTTTTTACTTTTCCATACATCTCCACACTTACCACCAGCGGCATTAAGATAAACACACCTCACTTCTTCATTGGCTGGCAGAGAGGAAGTGTTTAATAAATTAAAATAAATTGAGAGCATGCCCTGTGTGCTTCTTATCTATAGTGATGCTGCTGGCTGCTGTAAATGAGGTTAAACAGAGCACGATTTTAGGAGAAAAATCTGAAACATGAAATTGATGGGACATTTTTAATGTTTAAATCATTCACTATTTATCCACAAGCCTGCAAAGCTAGGGGTAGATTGATTTTCCAGAGGTGTTTCCTAGGAATGTGAATGGGAAACAAACTTAAAATGCGCTAGCCAGAAAAGTAGGTGGACTTAAGGAAGCATTGCGCCTCCACAGTTTCTGCAGTACCTAAATTACCTATATTGGTCAGAAATTGCATTACATTTACAATTATATGTAAGAAAAACTCCCAGAAGCCTGTAAAAATGTTTTTCTGACATATATTACATGAAATGTACACCACACCATTGTTTTGAGAAATGCAAAGAGTTGTAATCAACTAAATTATATTCCTGACCCCTTCTCTAGACGCGACTGCAATATTCACTTCTGAAGACATTTTGCAATAATGTGTCACTAGAATATTTGTAAACTGTAAAAGTGGATGAAATGTATTCAGCATCCAAGGATCTTCCTGTCATTGTGAGACAAGGTCATACTCCAGTGTGACTCACTAACCGCTACAAGTTAAGCAGCCTAGGTTTGTGAGTAAGAATTGATATTGTTCTATTATGGGGATGCAATTTAAAGCAGGTTTGATTAACCTGAAATAAAGTCAATCTTTATGTCCCCTTTCTTGTAGCATTTATATGAAACATATCTAAGGTCACCTGGGACTCACCTGACATAAGCTTTAAATTTGTTTTTGTATATTCAAGGTGGGCAACCCCCCTTGCACTCCTCTGTACATGAAGAGTGCATACAGATGGGTGCAAGGGGGGTTGCCCACCTCGTATATACAAAAAAAATAGGATATAAAAAAAAAATTAGTCTAGAAAACAAAATTAGTCTAGAAAACAACACAAAAAAATCTACTAATGTCACTTCCATATAGAAAGCAGTTTCAACTGTATCTGTCCTAATCAAAGCGAAATTAGTTGGAAAGCATAATTGCATAATTGCTTTATTGTATATAGTGAACAGAAAATATGCCATATTATTTAGCATGATAGATGAATAATAAACAAATAACCTGTTCAGTGCCAGATGATATGAGAAAATGCAGACAAAAATGTAGCATCTGTCTATCTATTTATCTATCTATCTATCTATCTATCTATCTATCTATCTATCTATCTATCTATCTATCTATCTATCTATCTATCTATCTATCATTGTATTTTACCTTTAAATGAGCTTGAATAGAAATTCCAGCCAAGGAAGAAATACATGATTTTTAAGCACTTTTATAACAATGTCATACTTGGTCACAGTTCTGTTTCTCAGATCTTATGTGTCACATAACCAGCTGAAGATACTGCTGTGCTGCATCTGTTTTAAATCTGCTACTCCTAAAAATAAGCACTTTGTTACACTAACTTGCCTGAGATCCTACTGAACATCTAACAGTATGGCTTCTGGTTTTAACAAGCTTGCAATTGTATCATATCCAAAGGCTCAGAAACATTTGTGACTGATTGAGATTCTGATATTTTGTTATGTTTCAAAACTCTGTAGAGCCACAAATGTTTGACAGGCTGATACACTGAAGCCGCTGCTCATACACATATAAGCAGCGAGGATAACAGCTTGTGTATCTTTTTCGTTTCTCCATAACTTTTATATTTAACAGTAAACATGGCAGACAAACGAAAGTAAAACTGTATTGATAATTTTGGCATTTTGGCAAGGGTGCTTTTATGTATTATGTAACAATATATCTACAATGTGAAACTGTTTTAGGTTTGTTAGTTGAATTATAGAGTAAAACCTCACCTTGCCATTATTTCGATACACACCTCCTCCTTCTATGAAACAGCAATATTGGAGGGGTTTCACAAAGAAAAAAACTCTTCCTGATAAACTGGCTGACTAACTATCCAGCAATGAGAATAATAATATACTATTATAAGTTTATTTCTCAAGTATCTATATTGGCTGAAGTGAAATGATGTAACTATGGGGGGTATTCAATTGTTCGGCTTGACGGCCGAAAAACTCGCGCTCTAAAACTATTACCGTTAATACGGTAATTACTCGCTGAATTTCAGCGAGTAAATTACCGTATGAATGGTTTTTAAGCGCAATTTTACTGTATTAACGGTAATAGTTTTAGAGCGCAAGTTTTTCGGCCGTCAAGCCGAACAATTGAATACCCCCCTATATGTTGGGTTCAACCCTTTGCAATGAGCCTAAACATAATTATAGTGCAAATACTGAGTATTATCTATGTAATTGGATGTACCAGTGGTTTGTTCTTGCTACTCTCCTGAGTACACTTCAACACCAACCTTATTAAAACAATGTGCACCATAAAGCTATTATTATATTGCTATTATATTGTCTAACAGCTCTGAATTATGCAATGTGAACTTACAAGAGGTTGAAAAGTGGATTCCTGAGACTTCACCTTCCCTCCTGCAGCTGTACCTTACTGTAACCGAAAGAGGGATTTCCCACATACCTAAGTGTTTACCATGTTCAAGGAGAGCTGATATTTCATATTGTGGCATTTTATCTTCAAAACTGAATTTATTCTTAGGTACAAAGATCAACTATTAATATTTTCTGCCACTGTGTTTTATATGTAGTTATATGTAGTTTTAGCATACAAGCCTAGTGAATAGCACTTCTGCCTCACAGCATTGGGGTCATGAGTTTGATTCCCGACCATGGCCTTATCTGTGTGGAGTTTGTATGTTCTCCCTGTGTTTGCGTGGGTTTCCTCCCACACTCCAAAAACATACTGGTAGATTAATTGGCTTCTATCAAAATTAACCCTAGTCTCTGTGTGTGTTTGTGTGTGTGTGTATGTGTATGTTAGGGAATCTAGACTGTAAGCGCCAATGGGGCAAGGACTGATGTGAATGAGTTCTCTGTACAGCGATACGGAATTAGTGGCGCTATATAAATAGCTGCTGCTGATGATGATGATGATGATTGTATGACATTTTTGTTATAGGTTTGTTTATGCTAAGTAATGCTTTTTAATCACTTTATTTAATCCAATTACAGCTTTGTATTCAAATTAAGAAATTGAATGGACCACTGACTCAACAAATTAAACATTCCAGATATGAACAATGAAGATAAAACACCTTTTTAGAGGCAATATCTGCACTCTTTCCACATCTGTAGGACAATGTCTTAACGGGATCTGAAATAATCCTGGTCACACAGCTGAGAATGCAGTCAGTTTAGCTACTGTGACATACTGGCCCCTAATGAATGAATCCACCATTTATCACAGTTAATTTTGGCAAAGAAAGTTTTCCAAGCTCTCAATAATTCTGTGTCTCAATTAGGATAAAGAAATGTTTATAGTTCCGCACAAGGAGCAGGACCTTCCTCTTTTTGGTGGTTATACAGGTGAACCTTTAAAACACATTTGAGGGGTTGCTCTTCCAAAAATAATGTACGGATACACCTTCAAGACTAGAGTGGCGAGAGAGAGAGAGAGAGAGAGGGAGAGAGGGAGAGAGAGCTAAAAATCACTCCAGTCTGCTAATTTTATAATTCTTCATATACATAAAAACTAAATCGTTTTATTATGCTAATATATTTCAGATGTGTATTGGCGAAATATTTAAAAACATACAGTACAAGTACAATTAAAGGAATCAAAGCCTTTGGTGGTGGTCAAAATTATATTTCCCTAGAGGTCAGTGTAATAATTCCACAATAATCAATCTTTTTTATTTTTAGTATTTTCTCACCATGATAAACACTGATCTTCTGTCTACATCTTATATTGAACTGTATCTACTATATCAATGCACCATATCTACCATAACAATTCACTATCTATACTCTGGCAGGGGCTTGCTGATTTTAGCATATATTCACAGAAGCTAATACCTTTATTACCCTCATTAATATACTCATGGGAATCTGCTTCTCATATTGCTCAAAAAGGAAAGAGAAAATAATTGCTCTTCTATAAAGGTCAGAGTTGTTCCAGGACCACCCGATAAGTTATATTCTGAGAATCTCATGCTCCTATCATGTCTGTGTCAGGGCTTCATATCTAAGCATAATATTTTCACTGAAGATAGATATCCACCTGACAAACTAGAAATCCTCCTATAAATTGTTATTAATAATCTGCCTAATCTGTAGTAGCCACAACCTGGCGCAGGCTGGGAGAGGGATGGCCGGGGGGTACACAGGCGGCCGCATCATATTACAGGGGATGTGGCCGTGTCATTGATGACGCGGCCGCATCCCCTGTCATGTGATGCGGCCGCCAGTGCGCTGATGCTGCCGCATCTGATGACATCGGATGCGGCCGCGGGGGGAGAAACTGTTTTTTGCATCCGGGGGGCGGCCGGCCGGCCTACCCCCCGGCCCTAATAGGCAAAGCAATATAAGAGAGCAAGGATATATTTAGTTAATTTTAAAAAGTCCAATTGATATCCATACTTGGGTATTTACTATTTTTCCTTTAAATCAAGAAATAGTCTCAAATTACAGTATATATAGTATAACCCACAATAATATTTCCTTAGGACCCCTCCCCCAACTAGCAGAGGATCCCAAATGTGGAAACCTTGTGGGTCAGAAGATAGTCTCTGCTTCTCCCGCACATCAACAACATGAAATTACAGTCAGCATTATTAAAATAGTTTTAAGGGTAACTCAGTTTTTAGCCAAAAATGTTTTACAGTCAGATTCCTTTATTTTCCTTGCCTTTAGATATGATGTGCTGTGTAGATACAATTGTATTAAGGAAAACAAGGGTGAATTTTCCCTTTAAATTAAATTTCAGTGTGTGTTCAGTGATGAGTCGTTTCTTCCAATTGGTGCCAACTGGTGAAAGCCTGGGGGAATATCATTGTGAATGAAAATCTTCTTTAAAGAGTACCCATTGACTACACGTAATGAAGGCATTTTGTGAACCAATATGAACCAATATGAGAAGAAGTCTATCAATTGACTATGAACTAGTGACAACACTAAGGCATAAGTTATACAGTACAACATTTATGTAATTATATAGTGAATTGATAGGCTTTGCATTGTCTCAATATTTCTGCCTCCACTATGAATAGGTGATAGTGTACATTAAGTGTGGATTAAACTATGTTGCAATGTTATGTAGTTAATTCGAGCAAGGAAAGAGTGAGAAAAGCTAAAGATTAGTTTGTGTCAGCCCAGTTCCACAAACACAATGAACAGAGGTAACATTACTTTGCAGAGAACCATTGAAGGCACCATAGCAACTCTGCAAGGTATGCCTTTTAAACCTCTCTCCTCATTATGACATTACAGAATCAGTATTTTGGCTTGGCTTCAAATACAGCAACTTAAATATGTGTATTACATGAAATGAAAATATTACTAGTTTCAAAATTACAATGCAACTTTTGCTATTTTCTTTCTTTTTTCATTTAACCCATATCGTAATGCTTTATCACTACTGGAACTTGATAAACTATTCTCTGCAATGATATACAGATATAAAATTAGTGATTAAGGGTGTCTGTATTGGGACTTTGCCCCAGGCACTGCCTGCAAGTGTCTGAATAAATTATAAGCAATAATACAAAATATATCCTCCACAATGGTGTACAGTCTATATTAAGAGTGATTTGAACTATTTGCTATGTTGCTGAAGCTACTTAAGTGCATACTGCTACTTTTTCATGTTTTAAAATAACTAATGAAAAATTACCATTTGTTGACCTGCGGTAAACATATGGCACATAATGGTAAGAAATACGTTTTTATGCAGAGTATTTCTATTTAATTGAAAGGGAGACAACTTTATTATATTCTGTACATAATTGTGAAATTCCAGTCTTGGTCAAACAAGTGAAGAATGGAGAAGAATGCTTTTGTTTACTTGTAACTCAATAACAATAATATGTTTTCAAGATAAACATACCACATGTATACTTAAATTTCTAGATGTTAATTAAAAACATACTGTATTTTAGGATGCAATATTCACCTATTTTCATACCATGCTCCTGGATTTTGCAATGGGACATATTTATCTAAAAGCACCTCTTTTGCAAGAAGTTATACTATTAATGCCTATGGATTAATAGAGTTAATGAAAATTGATTCATATTACAGTTTTACAGCATTTGACACTCGGAAGAAAAACATTATTATTATTATTATTATTATGCTTCTAAATATAAAATATTTGTTTGTTTGACTAAACATTTTACAATTCTATATCACAAGGAGATGTGATATTTTTGTGATGAGCTGTCACAATGTATGTATAACTGAACAGTCACAGATCCTGCTGATCTATACAAAGAAGTGGGAATTTGTCACTCTCATATAGTGATCTTATTTTTAACTTCTTTCCTACTGATTCATTTGCTTTTGTATCTCTGTGTCTCAGCAGCTGCCAAACCAAATCTGCAGTTGTATTGTGAAGTATATGGCAGAAACAGTGATGTCTTAAAATGCCTATTTAGCGGTATCATTCTGTGTAACACTATTACAACAAAGTTCTTGTACTCATATTAGTGTGTTTACTTTTTGCCATCTTGCTAATGTATATATTTAATTGTGCTAAATAGTGCATTAGCTAGCCTTGGACTGAATACACTAATGAGTAATAGTCTATGAATAGAAATGAATAGTTTAGCTGTGGACATTATCCACAAATACAGATTTTTTGCTGTTTCACAAACAAAGATAAATTGAACACGTGCGCTCTCAGCCAGAACACTATATAACATAATGACACTTATGTGCTCCTTGCACCTTTCACTGCTAACCTCTCATTTCTGCTTGTGCTAGATGTCAACAAGAAAGGGCTTATCTTTTCTAGAGCTCCTAACAATGGCTTCACCAATCAAACACATTATGTATCACACTACTGACAGTTACCAAAGAAAGGAAAGGAGAGGCAGCCTATTCCTTATTTGTTGTAACACTAAAAGCAGCAGCGTCAGCATCACGCACAGTATTAACAGAACATGTATTATTTTCTGAGCACAGCACCCAGTGCATATGCGTAAAACCTTTGAGAATCTTTGCAATGCAATCATCATAGCTAAGTAAATACTATCATATAACTACCGTATGACGTGTTGATTTACTGCAGAATGTATGCCATTTTATTGTTACAGAGAGCAGTTCACTCTGAGTGTTATTAATACTTTTTTTGCTTATATTGGATTGTACAGTCTATATTGAATTCTATATTTTAATAGCAATTCAGTAATATTAGGGTTATTTCTCATTTTATCCACTTTCCCTTTTTCCTGTCTTATTTACATTCTTTAATATATAAATAGGTGCCACAATATTTGTTATTATATTAATATGTGCACTGCTATATCTCCTGTCTTACACATTTAATCATATTACATTTTGTTTAATATTTTAACACTTAAATAAAATTGGTCTTACTAGTAAAACTGCACGGTGCCACAGTGGTTAGTATTGCTGCCTCGCAACAGTAGGGCCAGATTCAAACCAGGGCGCCATCAGTGTGGGTTTTGTATGTGCTCCCAATGTGCGTGTGGGTTTTTCAGAAGTGCTGTGAGGGGTTAATTGGCTTTGGACGAAATATACCCTAGGGTGGGTTTGGGTGGTAGCGGAAACTAATGATTACAAATGTTCTAATGCTATGTTATGTGTTGGCACTATACAAATAATAATTTCTGCATCTCAGTACTGCTGCAGTGCATGGCCTGAATGGTATATATTTGTACTCTGAGTGACCATACACTTGTTACTACCTACTACCATCAATATATATATATATATATATATATATATATATATATATATATATATATATATATATATATATATATATATATATATATACATATCCACATACTATAATTATTTACATCTTCTGGCAGCTAACCAATCCCCTGCAGGGTATATGGGGTCACTGGACAGCCAAACAGCTGAATAGCCAAATTAGTGCATGTGTATGGAATAATTGTGCAAATGGGTAGCTTATCAGGCATGCATATGCTGTTGGTTGAGGTGGACAAGCATTCAAGAGCATTAATATAAGCCCCAATAAACTCTGACATATAACGTGTAACATTTGCATAATGTTGATGGCAAACCTAAACCAAAATTAAAAGAAACATAAAAAACAAATATACGTGCAAGTCAAAAATAAGAAAAACTTTGTTCTGTATGAGTACTCTGGAAATTGTACGCATTCTGTAATAATTATTGCTTACACCACAATCAGCACTTGCAGCATTTTACTTGTGTTACACTTTTGGCTTTACATGTGTAAAATGAGATGCATGTTTAACATGGTACTGTACTCAGTTATGCTACTCATTGCAAGCAAATATTCTTAGTTATCTGTCATTTCAGAACAAGAGAGACATGCAATGTCCTCCAATAAGCTTATAGACAGGAAGTCTGCTGTGTATAGGAGAAATATTCGTAATTTTTATAATTGTATATAAAATACAATAATTTCTGATAAGCTCGGATATCTTTACATTATATCTATTTGAGAATCTTACCAGCAGCTCTTTTATATAAGGCAACTTGTCTTTTACTAATCTTAAAAATAATATAGCTAAATAGGAAATAGCAACAGCAATGTTATTGGTAGATTATTCTTTTTGCTTAGATAGACACAAATTATAGTGACAGAAACAAAGGAGATGTTTCTCTATATATTAACATTGAATAACATACATAAAAGATGTGTCATGTTAGGGGCATGTCCACATCACAGTGAAAGTGTCCACATCACCCAGGGGTTTACCGAAGACATCTCAAGTACTAGGCTGCCCACAACTCCCCCCCTCCCTTGTCCATCACCTAAAAACACCCTTGATTTGCTGCACACACCGGAGGCAGGTGCCTAAGGCAGTGTGCACATACCTGCCAACTTCACGTTGGGCGGGACAAAGGCACCAACCATGGGATGGTGGGACAGTCCTTCAAATCAGGACTGTATCGCCAAAATCAGGACAGCTGGGAGGTATGGTAAATATGTTATTTTCCATCCCTTTAACGTTTAGAACTGCAAATCTGAGCAGAAACTGATTTTGTTTATTTACTCTTCATTGAAATGCTACATACTGTAAGTCTTATAATAAAAAATTAATGGGAGTGCAATCCACAGCTTGTGGGAGGGTGCACCTGAATCCATGAGAACTAAAGAACACAAATAGTTATATCATTACTGTTATTTCCTATATAAAGCCCACCTTTGTTTTCTTTCTTTATCCCACATATATATGACTGGTCCATTGATGACAAATATGGATTTTCTGTTTATCTATCACATTTTTAAATCCATATGGATATATCTTATGTAGATTGTACTAGGACTATGATTTGCTATGACCAAAATAATATATAGTGTAAATCGTCAGTAAGGATTAAAAGGCATAGTCACAATATTGCTGTTTTGATTGGAAAAATGAAAACGTTTAACATTTTGAGTTAAAGCAAAAGAAATGGAGCAATTATAGCCATACTCACTAAGTACAAAGTGATGTGCTCAAATGTAATAACATTTTTTTGTGAACCATTTACCTGAGCGGAAGATAGTAATCAATAATGGTTTTCCCACTTTTGATATTACACCACTAAGGTTACCCACTGGAACTGTGAAATAACGAAAACTAATCTATGTTGTTTTCCTTTCATTGTACAATAAACCATTGAAGCTGGTTACCACTTCGTGTTGTGATGGCAAAGAATGTGAATTGGCTCAGAAGTAGATTGCACACAATAGATGTGGCTGCCAATGTGCAAAATGATGTCTACCGCTGTGAACCTATAAACACTTCTTAATACCTAAAGTTTAGAGAAGAGGGTTTTTTACCCAAGAAGTACACTACTCATCCCACAACTGTCCTGATAGATTATAACCTTGTAACCTACACCTGGACTTGACAATTTCTTACCAGTTTATTAAGAGCTATACACAAGCAGTAAAAATCTGAACATTATTGCAGAATAATAGGATAACAATATACTTTAAAGATCAGCAAATTTAGCATGGCGAAAACAGTAATTATGTAAGCTCCATATACATCATGTTATAGGTTCCTGCTGTCGGAAGTTATATTAGCAAACTGGCGGCAGTCCACTGTTGGAAAGAGAGTCATTTGCTGCCTCTATGGTTTATTTTTTCTGCCCTAAGACAGCTAGAATTTTAAAGAGGATGGAAACACATTGCAATATTTATCTTGATTGGCTGTGGTACCTGACAGTAGCAGAGGAGGTCCAAGGATAGGATGTGAGTTGATCACCTGATAGTTGTATATGGTCACGAGATGTCCTCTTTCCCCAGGTATGTATAATATTATAATATTGGCAAAGGTTTCATCCCCCTAAAATATACCCTTGAGATCAAGTATTAACTAAAAATACATTTTCTATCTTTTTATTTTTTTTGTCAGTGGAACATTTTCACCACAGTTAATAAAAAATAATAATATATACAGCAAAGGTCACCAGTGGTGGAATAAGGCATAAAAGTATCCGACTGCCAGATTGCAATTTGCTCACTACATTATACTTATCCTTTAGACATAAAACTTTTACATCTGTGCGAAATACAATTTAAGGAAACAAACAATATTAAGGTTAAAGTGTCTGAAATACCACTGCATGTGATGCCATATTAAATATCACAACAATTCCTAAATGTTACATATTAAAAAATGCAGATATTTAGCATTAAAAGAAATAATTATTTCTACATTCTAAAAACACAACATTATATTTAATACTCAGTGAAAATATAATACACAAAAAGTTTCTGTATATAAAACGATGACATAAATATATAATTGTGCATTAATATTAATGACAAATCCAGAAAGAAATGTAGTAGAATAACAGGGCCTTAGGCCTTCTGAGATAGTTGTCATTTGGTAGGAAGTATTTTACATACACATCTACTACTATTAGGGGAGAGACTCACTAGCCAAACTAATGAGTGGGTTTTGGGAACTTAACTCTGTATTCAGCAAGTCTGTAATATATATATATTAATCATTTTTGCTCCTTTATTTGGCATATTTGCTTCATTTGCTTTACTTTCAGCAACTTTCAAACAACTGTATTATTATTTTGTACTGCAATATTTTGCATTGTGTAATATCTATTGGATATTTTACTGGGCTGAACCAATAAAGTGGACACTATGACAGTTATATATGTTATTGACTGTTAGAAATCGCTCATTATTTCTTTCTGTTGTTTCATTTCAGCAGCTTGGCAAAAAATATAAATTGCTATACGCCGTGACCTATTACAATACTCTTCTGAACACTGATCCAAAACCAAATCCAAACCCATATTTGCATATTAAAATGTAGTTGGAGGGGTCTAAATACAAACAACTGCGTCTTTATGTTCAGCTTCCGGAGCCAATAACTCACGCTGAGTAATCACTTTGTAAGTCTAATCTTAAGCATTTGGCCGAATCCAGAACCACAACCTGGATTTCTTTAGTAAATGATAAGTAAATAAAGAAGACACAAACATGTATATGTATACACATTCTTAAAAAAAATACATATAAATATATTTGTTATATATTTTATTTTGTGACCATTGCACAGTGATACCAGACATTTATTTTTATCTTGATTTTCAGCAGAAAATATGGGGAGAACATGAGCTTGTGTTACAGTTTGATTTTTAGCTAGACTGACATTATGCCATACAGCTATTCCTTCAAGCACAGAAGAAACAAAAAAAAAAACTTTCACTACAACCAATGTGACCTGCGAACTTAAACATCAGCAGCTTCAATGGCCTGGGGATAGGACATTCCTGTAACTGGAATCAGGCAGCAGGACACATTATTCTTACTGTACGATATTGCTGTTTGTTTTTGTTGCTTGCTGTTGATTGAGATACACTATCTGTTGATTATTATAGCTACCTGTATCTCATTACCTTGTTCAATTCTAGATCAACCTGATATTTGTGAAAGTCTTTCTTGCACCTTTACAATATTAAACACTTTCATTGCAAAATTGATGAAGTCGTGGAAAACAAGTCCAGCATCTTAAGTACAGTGACTTCAGGGACATTTCAGCGGGTTTTACCTCCTGAATTACCTTTAATTCTAAAGTAATAGCTTCAATTGCATTCATTATATAAAATTATACTTTCTGTTTTACTCATTTATTTAGTACTATAACTAGTTGCTTAGTTAGCAGAATTAAACTTTACCAATAGGATAAAAATATCTATGGTATAGTTTATTTCTCACAAAATGCTTAAGTAGCTGCACCTACCGAGTTCTCAGTTGCAATCAAACTTCAGGACAATTGACATACTTGTTGCTGTATGAAAGTGGGAGATCACAATTATGGATAATAAGCTAAGCAGTCAGAATTCCATTGCACTGTTAATCTATAAGAATTACAGTGTTTGAGGGAGTTTTATTCACCAACTATAATATTTTTTTTCCTTGCGTTTCTGGCAAACCCGACTAAGTATCTGCTAACACTCATAGGTGTTAATCAAGGGTGATCTACTAGGTAACATATATTTGTCTGTACAGAAGAAGTAGTAGACTGATTCAGTTTGGTTACGAATAGCATGATCTGCACAGTGACAACACATCATATGTTTCTTCTGGAATGGTGGGACTGTGAAACCATGTTAAACTAAAGAACTAATGAAGCATAAACCAACACAAGGGCTGGAAAGCTGCAAAAGTCATCTATTTATGGTTAAATGTGTGGCAATGACAATGCATTCTAAGATATAGCTGTAATGCCTTTGCTGTACACATGAATGTTGTGACATAGATGGTATGCTCTTGGCTTGGGAGCATTGACTTCATTAAGAAATGTCAGCATAAAATTTGTTTTCAGAGAAAAAATACATTGCAAAGTAATACACATTAAGCAGTTAAGCACTGATAAAGGTCTACCCTACCATCATTGCTGCCAAATATAACTTTCATTTTACCCATATTTCTCGTGTGATGAGTGGTCACAAATGGACCATAAAGTGCCAGTGAGGAACCGTGTACACAATACTGAAATGATAGTGAAAATCAGGTAATTACCTCTTATGCTGGAACAAGAGTGAAAGAGCTTGTTTGGGATTGGGGACTGCAGGCAATATTTACAATGCAGTATTGTGCCCTAGGGCAACTTTCTGAGCTGGAGTATGCCTTAGAGTCCATTTAAGTCAAGGCTGGAAGGCAATTTGGTAAATAAAGATGCATGTTGTATATAGTCTGTATTCTCAGCTGCTATATTTGTTTTATTTAGTAATACTTTTGATATGCTGCTGTGGTTATTAGAAAAATCAATCTACTTTATATTTGCTCGTGAACCTGTTTTTTGCTCTGGTGTGGCAAAACGTGCTTGCAGTCTATGTAAGCTAAGTGAGCCAGTTGCCTAATGAAGCTAGATCCTATGTACATCCCCAGAGCAGCTGAAGAAATATATAACTTATTTAAAAGTTCCATGGGAGCTTGATTTAGAAAATTATATTTGCAGCTTAGTCTTTATTGAGATAAGTAGTTTAAATTGTATCTTACACTATATGTGATGATTGTGGCTGCTTAGTATTTTAATTTTATTATTAAATAACAAAACATTTTTAGGAAAGATATGCAAGACACAATCACCAGACAGACAACATACAGCAGTAGTGATAAATTGGGTATAGATAAGATCACAAGAAAAAGATGATACATGTAACCATGGGGCTTGCCCATTCCCCCTATCATTTCCATCCCTTCATCATATTGCTGTCTCCCTAGTAAGAAAAATGTGATTGTTTGACTGATTGTCTGAGGAGTTGCTGCTGGCTCTGAAGCCTAAACTGATCCACATGTGTGTGACCAAACACAATCACTTGGGTAGTGTACAAAATGTATTTATGGTTATATAGGTGGTTTATGTGGCAGGAGAATGAAGTAGTCACATAAAGTAGCTATATGTGTGTCTAGTAAAGGCCAGTGAAGTCTGCAGGGGTGAACAATCAGATTTATAACAGCAGCCAGGCTCCAGGGTGTAAGGACAGTTGTGATGATGTAAACTGGAAGCTGAAGTGGGATTATTTGAAGTGAATGTATTAGCCGCAAATGCATTGACTTTGTTTCATCATACACTGGACCAAGAAATCCATCATTTTTAAAAGGTTTAACTGGACTGACTTGTATCTTTTTTCCACATTTACTAAATAACAATGTAACTGTTAGGTTGGGTACACACTACAGTGTTTTCAGCCAATTATCGGGCCAATCAAATGATAAATGACTGTTCATCCCAATATTGCATTGATGCTGCAATGATGAATGATAATCATTCCAAAGCTCATCATATTGTTTCATTAGATTTTTAAATCATGCCAAAAATGTTGTTCAACAATGAACAAAATGTCGTTCTAATTCTGCAGTGTGTATGCACTGATGACCAGCATGTCCATAGATCTCTATGGAGTGTGCAGACTCACAATATTATCAGCCGATGGCTAGGACAGATGAAGAGCACAAATCTGACGGTAAATTGTGTAAAACTTGTTTAGTGTGGACACATGAATCCACATGCTGATGGGGACTTTTTTCTTTTCTGTCAGTAAATTTGTTAAATATGTCGCATTGGGAGAAATTCTCTGTATTATGTATCTACCCTTACTATAACCACTTAAGTGCCAGATCTTGGATATATTCAGATATTGGCGGTGGCAGGATTTGGAGAGGGACTGAATGTGAGGTTTAAAGTAGGGAGGAGTTAAGGATAACCCCTAGGAGGCGGACTTGAGTGACAGAAGAGCAGGTAGTATTATCAACAGAAACAGAGAGGGGGAGGTATGGGAGGGAAGTTTAAGAAAGCATTGGGACATCCAAGAAGAGATGTCTAAGAGACAGCAGGAGACAGACCCGAGACATAACAGAAGGGGTGAGGTAACTGGAGGAACAATAGATTAGGGTATCATCAGCATACAGCTGGTACTGGAGGAGAAAGGAGCTGATGAGGTCACCAAGGAAGAAGGTGTAGAGGGAGAAGAGCAGGTGACCAAGAACGTATCTTTGGGGAACTTCAACTTTGACAGATAAGGGAATGTGGGGGTGGGGGGTGGAGTCAGGTGTATAGACTGAAATTGAGCTGTTTGATAGTCAAACAAACAAAACAGGAGAGGCCTAAGGTTGGAGGCCTAAGATTGGAGAGTTTGCAAAATGAGGTAGTGGTCAATGGTAGCAAAGGCAGCAGAGAGGTCAAGAAGGATAATAATTGAGAAGTCTCCCTTACATATAGCAAAGATATGGTTATTAGTGACCTTAGTGAGGGCAGTTTTGGTGGAGTGGAGGGATGAGAGAAAGAAGTAAGGTGGTTGTAGAAAACCAGTTCAAGAAGTTTGGCGGCAAAAGGAAGGGGGCAGATAGGGCAGTAATTATAGAGAGGAAGGGTTAAGGGACATCTATCTATACATCTATTCTATCTTATTTAGCTAGCATTTGTTTCAGTGTAAGCATGTATTTTATCACTGTTAAATTTATTTTACTTGTGTATATTATTTGCTCTTTTGTTTATTTTCTGTTAGCTGAATGTTTATACTTATCATTAGAATTGTAAAAATAACACTTTTAATAATACTATTTTCCTTTGAAACTGTTAAATATGCTGAAATAACTGATAATACGCCAGCCAAGAAAACTGCTTTTTGGCAAAGTCGACACCGAAAAACTGGAGTTATTTTAAAAACTGAAAACACATGCTGTATAAGCTTGTGCTCATCAAAAAAAATCACTGCAGACGACTAATTAATCCATGAAATAACCATAACTAAATACACTGGCAGCATATGTTAATGCTCTGTCAGTGCTACAAGAACTGTTTCAGATGTCGATTTCTCATTAGATGTGTAAGAATGTAAACATGTTGTGTATTGGATTGAAAAATAAGAATAATAACTGATAATTAACTAAAAGCCAAAGTATTAGTAATAAGAAAATACTGTACAGATAAAAAATAAAGAAATAAACACTATTATGATCTTCTCTAATAATAAAGGATAATAAAGGAGACACTCCCTTATGTTCCACTATGATTAATTGCTAGTGCACAGTGCCGCTGTTATCAGGGGTATTTTAAGAAATGATTGGGCCTGTGTGCAAGACTAGACCCTGCACCCAGAGTTTTATACTGCTGCCAGAATTATTTTCTTCCTGCCCATGTGGAGCTCTGCTCCATTATATTTTCACCGCATTGATGTGACTTTGTGGACAATTCCCACCACCTCCCATATCTCAACAGTTGGTCAGGCTCAGAAAGCTCATTCTCACTTCTCCCATTCTGGCTCCCTGACTGGACTTGATGCGTCAACTGACAGTACATCCATCCATCGGCACTGATAACTGAATCAAATAAAATTTAAATATCTATGTCAATGGTCCATGAAATTGACGAATTGGGGTGTATGCCTACTGAATGTGTGGTTTCTGTGAATAAAGGAGAAATTACACATATAGATGCAAGCTTTCTGCTTTCTAAATTATATTCATATGTAGCAATTCAAGCTATTTTAACCTTGATTCTTCTCAAACCCCATTTAATATGTTTCATCACAAAATCACAAAGAATTGGTAGGATTTTATTAAAAGTTTATATGCAAAACGCATAGCGGTAGTAAAGAGTTTTATTTTATTTACAAAGTTTAAATATAGTATATGTCTGTAAACTTGAAATCGAAAGTTTGGACACCTTTGTTCAAATTACGTGTCACTGAATCTCTAAGTGAAAAGAAGATAACACAACCTCTACTGGGCACACACGTAAAGAACATATTTCTGCACATTTTAATTCACTGCTACTGTTTCTTTACTGAATTTAACAAATTGAAAAAATAAAATGGGCAATGTGGCATGTGCAAAAGTTTGGTAAACCTGTCAGTCAGCATAAAGGAATACCTCATTTGGCAGAAATCATAGTTTCCAAACTTTATTTGTAGTCAGCTAAGAGTCTTTCTATTCTTGCTTTAGGTTTTTTCCTACACGTCCTTACAGAACTTTTCTAGTTAATAAATAGGCATAGGTTTTCTTGCAGATTTCCAATAATATTCTAGGGTAAAGGCCATTCTATCCCTTAATTTTTCATTCTGTACTTCATAGTTGATTTTGAGGTATTTTTTGGATTGATGTCTTTTTTCAAATATTCAATATCTTTTGAGTTTAAATTTCCTCACTGACTCTGGGACAATGTATTCTAGGATTTATTGATATGTATTTCCACCTAGACAATATTTCTGGTGCTACTGGCCCTTACACAACAAAAGCACTTTGTTCCAAAATGTTTCTGCCTTATCTAAGTATTGCTATGCATACTTCTGACATTGATTTTTGTAATTATTGGAAAGGTTATTGAAATGTTTCTTTTACATGTTTTTTTTCTCAGGCATCAGCTATAGCTTACATTGGATCCATTGCAGTGATATGTGGATTCTGCTTTGCATATCTGACTAGTTTAAAAGCACTATTTTCAGAAATGTTTCTTCCATATCTTGACTTGACTTCCCCTTCCACTTCTAAATAGCATGTGTAGCCAAAGACATTCCAAGTAGGAAGCATGTAGATAGCTTTTAAAAAAATCTTCCTCTGTTTTATACCAGTGAATTATTTTTATTTTCAAGTCCTCAGCCAGCTGCTTAGAGGAACCCATGGTTGTTGAGAATCCTTAAGAGGTTAGCATGTTCAATGTATTTATTTAAGTCTTAGATTAAGGCCTAACAAATTAGTCAAGGTTTTAGGTCTTAAAATAAAGTATTTAATGTATAAACTGCATAGGTGCCCAAACCTTTACACATGCCACATTCTGTTTAATTTTATCAATCTGTTAAATTCAGCAAATAAATAATAATAATGTAATACATTGTGCAGAAATATGTTACATTTTTGTTTATCCCCCTCAGAGCTTGTGTTAACTTCTTTTCAATTAAATAATCAGTGAAACATGCAATTTGGCTTGGGATGCCCAACGCTTTGTATACAACTACATGTATGAAGGTCATACTACACAGTATAGCCCTAAGTGTGTGTTTCTTATAGCTACTCAGGAAACAGGTTGCTTTAGGCAAAATGATCACTTATGGTCAGCAGAGGTTGTGTTTGCTATATATGTCAAGCTACTTGTGACCATGGGCATATTTAGAGTTGGTGATGCCTAAGGCCATTGTAGATTATATTCTTGAACATGCTGCAGAATCAAGACCTTTCATTGTGAATCTATGAATGGATGAATAATACAGCCTAAACATTAACAAAAATAGCAAAATATGAAAATCGGATAAAAAAAACAAAATAGAGTGTAGTGTAGGTTATGGATAAAGAAGATGCAGTCTGTAACACAATACATTATTTATGGGCTCAAAGCAGCTGTCTGCGTTTGCAAGTACTTTGAGTTTTCTGTTAGTTCTCTGTTGGCATGTCACTGTGCTCCATTTTAATGTTTTGCTAAGCTGTAGAAAAACAATTTCCTGCATCATCAACATGTCTTATTTATTAACAACATTTAGCACTTACAGAGGCCGCCAGTACATCACCAGACAACATAGCAAAATTTTGGCAGGGGCCTGGCGATGGTGGTCTGTTTACAGTGCTACCCACTCCACTCAATAGAGCATAGGGGCCCCATAGACTTGCCAACTTTGCAGTATATTATTCTGGGAGATTTATTCAGAACCTTCAAACCCTCTAAATGTTTAGGTGGACTAATCCCCACAGTATCAGCTGTTATCTGTACATGCAATCTTGCTGTTGTGAATACATACCTTGATATTGACTAAAATAATGTACACATACTAATTGTACATAAATGGATGAGTGGTTGTGCAGGTAGGGCCCCAGTGCATTGCTTTGCCCGGGGACCTATAATACTGTTAAGACAGCCATGTCTCTATCTAGGGTCTGAGTTTATGAAAAAGGACAACATAGTCTCAGTTTTAAAAGCAGGCCTTACACTAGTCAGTTTTAACTAGCAAGAATGAATTATCAATCTGCAGGTTAGTGTGACCCTAATCTTGGATCCATTTGGGACTGTTAACATTTAGTAGAGTAAAAAGAAAACATAGTGGACCTTTTCTAATATTCCAACCAGTCCCAGTATCCAAAAGCTCTGCGTAGCCTGTTTAGTGCTACTAGTGACGAGGGAAACAATTAGGACCTCTTTAATTTAAAAAAAATGAAAGAAAGAAGAAACTTTAGTCCTTCTAGCACTTATTTTCTTTAAATATTATTTCTTCTTACCGCCTGCTTATTTTGCTATCCTTTTTTATTTTACCCTGCTCTTTAGCCTATTTTTTATTAAAGAGCCACCTAATGCAATGACCAGGAAGTAAACAGTGTATTACACGCACCCTGTTCTAATGTGTCAAGAGTGTATTTCTCCAGTGGAATATTTACTTCATTCCCCATTTGGCTGAGAAATCGTTGCACATTTCGTGAGGTGGCTTGTGGACTTAATTGTTCCCAGTTTTACTCCCAGTTTTACCCCAACAACATCACAAAGCAGAATTAATTGACCACCTTTATACCACCTTTATTAATAGACTATACTTTTGTAAACTGCAATCCTACAAGTAAAGTGTGAAAACAAAAGTGGAATTGGAATATTGTATAACTTCACACCAGTACAAAGGTCTGTTCTCTTGCATCTAATTGGGTGGTAAAAACCTAGTTTATTGTGTTGAGTGAATGTTTGTAGGATTTTTATCTTTAAGACAAGTGCTTCTGATAGTGACAAGCCACTAAATATTGCATAGGGTTAGTAAGGGTTTTGGGTTTCTGTATCTTTATTTTTTTTCAATCTTGGGAATTCCTGGCTGGTATGACATCTTAGAAGGTTGGAATAAAGGATTGAATGCTACATAGTAACATAGATAATGAGGTTGAAAAAAGACACCAGCCCATCAAGTTCAACCTATTTGGATTATTATTTGAAATTGATTCAGATGCAGCAACTGCCAATCTGTTTCAATCAGTTAAAATCCCTCCTGACCCAATATTGCAGTCTTATTTCTCCCTTGATCTACTAGTGTCATTCAATTAACGGTCATAACTCTGGATTCCGTTTATCACTAAAAATTTGTCTAACCCTTTCTTAAACATATTGTTAGGAACCCCTCCAGCCAGTGCGACAAAACCCGGAGTCTGCTCTGAAAGTCTGGTGTTCACTGGAGCCCCTAGTGGTGGGGACAGATTTGGCCGCAGACAAACAGAGGGTCGTGGGATGTGCACTGACTGGGGAGAACACTGCGATAGAGTGTAGGAGCAAACAGCAGAGTGAATCCAAGCAAGGGTCAAGGGCCGGCAGCAGACAGCGAAACCAGTAAACAAGCCGAGGTCAGAGGTCACAGGCAAAACAGCAACGTAAGAGTCCAGGCAATAGATCAGGGTCAGAAGCACAGGTTCAGAGTCCAGGAACAGGCAAGGGTCATACACGGGTAATCAATCAGAGGTAGAAACACCAACACAGGAACAAGGTAGCAGGCAGCAGAACTCAAAACAAGACGCTATAACTGGCAGTGAGGCTCAGATCTCACTGCCTTAAATGGTACCAAGAGTCAATCAGGACAGAGGAGGATAGGGCTGACAATCAGCCTCAGGAGGCAGCTAATTAATTACTAGCTAGAACTAGCATAGGTAATTACATAACCAGAAAGCATGTATAAAAATATAAGTGAACCAGTTTAAATCATATAACCCCCTGGTGTTGGAGGATGTCCCTACAGCTTCTAACATCTATGCCACAAGGATAATAACGGAGCACAGAAACTAAAGCACACGCCCGGCTGCTAGTTCACGCCAGGATGTGGCGTACCGCCGCAGCTCGTGACACATATCAATTGAATCTGCCATCACAACCTTCCCCAGCAATGAATTCCATATCTTGACTGCCCTTACTGTAAAGAACCCCTTCCTTTGCTGGTTGTGAAACTTCCTCTCCTCTAACAGCTTGTCCTGTGTACAGTTCCCATGAAAGTTCTCTGTAATGACCCTTAATGTATTTGTGCATAGTAATCATAATCCCTCTAAGATGCCTCTTTTCTACAGCAAACATGCCTAAACTAGCTGACCTTTTTTCATAACTTAACGACTCCATACTCTTTATCAACTTTGCCGCCCTTCGCTGAAACATTTCTAGTTCCAAAATGTCATTTTTACAGGTTGGTGCCCAGAACTGTACTCCATATTCAAGATGAGGTCTTACCAATGATTTATATAGTGGCAAAATTACACTGTCTTCCCTTGCAACTATGCCCCTTTTTATACATGACAATACTTTATAGGCCTTTACAGCTGCTGCTTGACAGTGAGCACTACTGCTAATTCTACTGTCTACGAGCACTCCCAAATCCTATCCATTACAGATTCCCCTAAATTTATCCCATTTCATTTATAGATTGCGTTTTGATCCCTAAGTGCATAACTTTACATATATCTATGTTAAACTTCATCTTAAAAGTTGGCCAACCAATCCTCCAGTTTATTAAAGTCCCTCTTACATCTTGCTCTGATTTTATTATCTTGCAAAGATTGGTGTCATCTGCAAAAATGGAAACTTTCCTCTTTAAACCATTACCAAGGTCATTAATATATTAAAAAGGGTTAAAAAACACGGAACCTTGAAGTACACCACTTAAAACGTTTTGACCAATTAGAAAATGTTCCATTTATCACAGCTCTCTGTTCCCTATTGTCCAACCAGTTTTCGACCCAAGTACAAATGTTGTTTCCTAGACTCAGTTCCCTTATTTTGTAAACCAATCACTTGTGTGGCACTGTATCAAAGGCCTTTGCAAAATCTAAGTAGACCACGTCTACTGTACTGCCATGATTCCCACTAACTTCCTCATATAAACTAATTAGATTAGTTTGACATGACCTATCCCTCACAAGTTGATTCCCACTAACAATCTTATTGCGCAAAAGGTAATCCTGAATACTATCCCTTAATATACCTTCCAGTAGTTTCCCTACTGTTGATGTCAGGCTTACAGGTCTATAATTCCTTGGTTGAGATCTCATTCCCTTTTTAAATAACGGCTCCATAAAAACCCTTGGCAGAAGTCCCTATGACCCCTAGTGCAAGATACACTGTTTTTTTTAATAGTAAAAGGAGGTTATATACTGGGTTTTAGTCTTGATGATCGTTATCCCTATATACAGTAATTGGGTCTCTGAATATGACGTTTAAGCAAAAACCTAAAAGCTGACAAAGTGTCTAGAAGTCTTAGTGAGTAAGATGTGCAGCCAAGATTCAGAGCATACTCACCTACTTTCTGGACCTTACGATCCCAGGTTGGAGGCTTGTCGTCATTGCGCAGTGGGGGATGGGCTCACGATGAAGCAAATTTGTCATCATACTCCCCACATTTGTGGCCTCGTACAGCATAGGTAGGTAGGACCTGATGAGGCGAATCACATTATCAAGATGATGGTGTGGTGTGGCCTACTTTCCTGGTAGTATGGAGTGTTCAGGAATTTGGGAAGAGTAAACACATATGTTCAATGAATATTTGGATATGGGGTTACATATGTAGATTAAGGTGGACTTGTGGATGGTATGTATGTTAAAGATAGTGCTTTCAAATTATTCTAAATAGTGAAAACAGTAAATGTAGACTGGAAAAGAAGAGGATGTGCAGTACACTAGGCTAATGATCTGGCAGAAGTATTCATAATTGACTGAAGTGAGGGCATTTGTGGAGGAGAATGCCAGTCAAGATAGAGTTGCAATAGTCAATTTATGATATGATAACAGTTTTTTGTGGCAAAAGGATAGCTTATTTTAGAGATGTTTCATAAGTGAAAACAGAAATTTCACAAAAAAGTGTATATTAAAATGTTTAAAATGTCTAGAATTAAAAAAATGTCCAGATAATTGTTCTCCTATTTAGACACATTATATGCTTCAATGATAATAACATATATGTTGCACAGTTTAAGATATCTGAAAATAAGATATTCAAGACACACTTCTTCTTATTACTAACTTATTGGAATCCACAGCTGCATACAGATTGCTAAGGTCAGTCTCCAACCTTCTTGTACATGTCACTTTTGTGACCTAACATATTTATAAGAAGTAATGATTTTCCCAGTGGAAAGTAAAGCAAATTCCTATTTCAATTGGAGTTAACTCTTGGTCAAAGACTAGGCTGCAGGCCTAATTTCACAAAATGATAACAGTCTGTAAGTTATCCCTTATCGTTGGTAGCATGACATGGTTTTACTGAATTTTTTCAGCAACAATCTGAACACAGTAAGTGCCATGAAGGATCTAATTACTCTTTTCCATCTGCAGTCTAGATTATATTCTGCCATTTGAATAAAAAAGAAAAAAAAGAACATTTATTATCAGTTCTTCTGATGTCTTAAAAGGAGAGACTTATTCCAAAACCAAATTAGTAATGATCATCATGTGATTCCTTTCTTCTTTTTATATATCAGCCAGTAAATAGAGCCATTGCTGTCACACCCAAGCTTGTTGAACCTTGAAAAACGAATTCTGAATAAAACTTGTTGCAGAATATGTACATTATGAGCATAATGCATGAATGTAACAAACAATACGATATTAATCTATACATATTCATCTTTATAATTAGTATTTGGTATATGTTTTGAAGCTGCATTTGGTCAGAGCATGCCAAATATGCTCTGTACAGCAATGCAGAATTGGTGGCACTATGATGATCATGATGATACTCGCCTACTTTTTGGGCCTAGGGACATGTGCAGGGGAAGTGACTAAGTGATTTGCGCCATCACGACCTGCCTTCTGCTCAGTGACTACATGATTTGCAACATTTTACAGTGGAGGGGAAGACCACTATGATGCAGTTCACATTGAATTGCGCTATCAAGGCACCGTTAACTGCAGAAGACAGTGAAGTGAGACCTGGGAAGGTGGCTTCTCTATTCTCAAGATTCAGTAGTCTCCAGGACATTCTGGGAGAGTAGGCAAATATGTCTATTGTATTGTATTCAATCTTATTATTGCTTATCATTTTATTATGGCTGGTCTTTAAAATATTAACTAAATTTTCAACCAAGCAAATCATGTTGCACAAGGAAACTAATACGACTAGGTCTAGATATATTTGAACAGTAACACAATTTTCATAATTTTTGATCTGTATGGTGCCAGAATGGATTTGAATTTAAACAATGGAGATGCAGTGTAAGTGCAGACTTTCAGCTTTAATTCAAGGGGTTGAAGACAAATATTGTATGACCTATTTAGAAATTGCAACAATTGCAGAAAATTCCACGTCTCTGCCTTAAAAACTCTTGAGTTGCTCTTGCAGTACGTTTTGTGTCATTGTCCATTTGTACTGTGAAGCTCTGTCCAATCAGCTTTGTGGAATTTGTCTGAATCTGAGTAGAGAGTATATCCCTATACAGAATTCATCTAGCTGCCTCTGTCACATCATCAATATACATGGCTTCCAGTGCCAATGGAAGCCATGCATGCCCATGTCATTACACTGCATTCACCGTTTTCTCGTTTTCTACAGTTGATTTGGTATGTTTCAGATTATGAGCCATTCCAAGCCTTCTCCACCTTTTTTCTTCCCATCATTCTGGTTCAGGTTGATCTTAGTTCCATCTGTCCAAAGAATGCTGTTCCAGAACTGGGCTTTTTTTGCACTATCTCTCTGATAGATTTTTTTTTGCTTTTGCAGCCTAAGAATGTCCTGTTTAACGTCCATTGAGAACTTCTTTGACTGCATATTGTGGGTTCACAGCAACAGCTTCTAAATGAAAATGCCACACTTAGAATCAACTCCAGACCTTTTGCATGCTTAATTGCTAAACAAATAAGGAAGGAATATCCCACACCTGTCCATGAACCAGCTTTGGAGTCAATTGTTCAGTTATTGTTGGTCCCTTGAAAAAGAGGAGGCTATTAAACACCTTCTGCCAATTTGAATGTGAATACCCTCAAATTAAAGCTGATAGTCAGCCCATATTTATTATATAACTGTAACTTGAATATGTTTTGGTATACAGCTAAATTAACAAAAATTTTGTCAGTGTCCAAATATATATGGACATAGCTGTACAAACTTTTTTGCAAGCAAGGCAAAAAGCACAACTTACATACTGCACACACGCTGGGCAGCTCTATGTTTATACTAACAGTTGAGCTAGACCCTATCTGCCTCACAACTCTAAGGGGCCCATTTATTAATTAACAGGGTTTTCCCCCATGTTGTCCCTTTAATTATCATTTTGTACCATTGCAATGATGACAAATGATATTTCATAAGCATTTAATAAAAAATCATCTTGAGACAGCGCATCCTATAGGAAGCTGTCCTGGAACTTTCTAAAATTGCCCATAACATAGTCCCCTTTGGCTATTATATCTCCTGTGTTGTGCTTTTAGTAAATTAGTATTTTACTTAAAAATCATAAATAGGCCCCTAAATCAGTATGTGCAGTTCATATTTCCCATCTTGCAGCACAAAATGTTTTTTCCTGGTACACATTTTCACAAAGAGCTGGATTTGCTTCTGATCTGAATCAGCCTCAATAGGGATAACCAGTAAGGAGTGCGGGGGTGCTGCTCACAAATAGATGAGGGATGATGGCAGGGGCGGATTGGCCATAGGCCTTACCGGGAACTTTACCGGTAGACTGATGGCCTAATGAGGCCGTCCACAGGCTGCTTGCTTTTTTTTTTTGTCCTTTTTTTTTCCTTTTGAATAATCACTGGGTGCCCGGATCTGCTTAATCCGGGTAACCCGAACTATGCCGAATGGGGGGGGAGGGTACACCCCTCACCAGTCCGAGATGTTGGCCGCGTAATATAGTTGGTGGCTGGCCCCTTCCCCGGGACCAGCCACCTTCCCCCTCGTAGCTGCAATTGCAATCCCTCCCTCTTGTGTGGCTGCAGAGGTCACATGGGACGCGCACCACATGACAGGTGCCGTCCCATGTGTGCTGAGAAGCGCGGCTGGAAGGTAAGTCCATGTGTGTGTGTGTGTGTGTGTGTGTAAATGTAATGCAATGTTTGTGTAGGGGGGGCTCTAAATGTAAATGTGTGAGGGCAGGGGGGCATATGGCTATATAATGTGTGTGTGTGATGGCAGGGGGACATATGGCTATATAATGTGTGTATGTGTGTGTGTGTGTGTGTGTGTGTGTGTGTGTGTGATGGCAGGGGACATGTGGCTATGTAATGTGTGGATGTGATGGCAGGGAGCATGTGGCTATGTAATGTGTGGATGTGATGGCAGGGGACATATGGCAATGTAATGTGTGGATGTGATGGCAGGGGACATATGACTATGTAATGTGTGGATGTGATGGCAGGGGGACATATGGCTATGTAATGTGTGGATGTGATGGCAGGGTGGCATGTGGCTATGTAATGTGTGGATGTGATGGCAGGGGACATGTGGCAATGTAATTTGTGGATGTGATGGCAGGGGACATATGACTATGTAATGTGTGGATGTGATGGCAGGGGGACATATGGCTATGTAATGTGTGGATGTGATGGCAGGGGGACATATGACTATGTAATGTGTTGATGTGATGGCAGGGGGCATGTGGCTATGTAATGTGTGGATGTGATGGCAGGGGGCATGGGGCTATGTAATGTGTGGATGTGATGGCAGGGGACATATGACTATGTAATGTGTGGATGTGATGGCAGGGGGGCATGTGGCTATGTAATGTGTGGATGTGATGGCAAGGGAACATATGACTATGTAATGTGTGGATGTGATGGCAGGAGAACATATGGCTATGTAATGTGTGGATGTGATGGCAGGGGGGCATGTGGCTATGTAATGTGTGGATGTGATGGCAGGGGGGCATATGGCTCTTTAATGTGTGTGATGGCAAGGGGGGCATATGGCTAATTTAATGCTGAAGTTTTTTGGGGCTATTAATTGAATGTGTGGATGAGTTTCGAAAGGAGGGCTATTTATTAAACGTGAATATTAATTATTTAATGCTGGGATGGTTGTAAGAAATGGTTATAGTTATTAATCGTAAATGCTATTAATTTATTGCTGGGGCTTGAAGGGATGGAAATAGGTTTATTTATTAATGTGAATACTATAATTTTAATGTTGGGACTGGAGGGAGACCTAAATATTAATGTGGATGCTATTGATTTAATGCCGGGAATGGTTGGAATTTTCTAAATTTCATGTACCCATTTTTTTACAAATAGGGCCTCCAACATTCCAGGATCCAGACAAGCAGCAACGGATCTAAAGACAACAGCAGCCACCAGTGGTAAAAGTGACAAGAACAGGTAGGAGAGACCAGGACAGTCTGCCAACTGTCCCGAATGTGTTAGGACAGTCCCGAAATTGGGTGACAGTCTTGTTTAGTCAGGATTTCCAACAAGGACAGTTGGAAGGTATGTCCTGCTTCACACTGTACTGCTCGTGAAAGCAGAGCTGCGGGCAACTAACAGTAGTACACACAGTTTTGCTTGTGTATTTGTCTAAAATGTATCTAATATGATAACCCCCCTGTTTTAAGTGCCCCAAGCCCCCCCCCCCTCCCCCCAAGAGCCTTGTACCAGCTCTGGTCATACTTTAGTGGTTTTTGCATTGATTCCATTCCTGCCTTTTGCCTTTTATCTTGCACTGGTCCCATTCTCAGATCACTTGAACATATAGCCAGCCCCCATTGCACTGACAATATCATTAATCCTGCCTCTTTTGTACTTAGTATATTTCCAGCAATCACTTGGAATAGCTCTCCCCTTCACTTATGGCATTTTCTGTCAACCCTCCCTGCAGTGTTATTAATTCAAACCACCAACAATCACTGGGCATATTCCAGTAGTTCTAAATCCTACCTACTTTTGTGTTGGCCCCACCTACAGTTGATTTGGTCCCGCCCACACGAGGCCACTACAAGAATTTTTTCCAGGGCCACTTTAAGTTCCCAATCCGCCCCTGGCCGATGGAAAAGAAAACAGATCAATAACTCAGTAGAGCACCTTACATAGTGGATGCCCCCTGCAGTTCTGGTCAGATGATATAAAAACAATTAGTGAATTTGTGCCACAGTATCATTATTTAAAAAATCTACAGCAGCAACATACCACTGCTGACCAACCACTGCTGCCCACAGTAAATATGGTATATTTTTTGAGTAAGTGGTGAATGTAAGCACCAGAGAGAGCAAGGAATATGGTTAGTTACAAGGGAAACTCTTTGCAAAACAGTTAACAGTTAGTGGTGCAATGAATCTGAAATGAATAGCAATATTTGCAAATAATCTTACTATCCATTGAGGAATATGACTCATTTACAAGCCACTGGAAAAGGACTGATATGTTTCAACATTTGCAGTAAAATGGATTTCTATTGCTTAACTCAGCATTCAAGGTCAATATAAGGCTTGCTCAATGCTTTTTTTTCAACCCGTATGGTCTGAAAATCACAAAGGGATGCTGCTGAGATGAGAAGAAAGGAGGTTACACCTGAATTAAAAGAATTTGTTCTCTATAGTTAGACAAAAGGATTTCTGAATGTAGTGCTAGGCAGGTTGGTGCAAAGGTATTTAGTTCATAAAAACACATTCAGAATTGTTGCATGTCAGCCTCTAATTAATATATGAATCATTTTGGATAAATGTAAACATAAACAGTCATACCTGCCCATAAGGATCTAACATTGATTGAGTGTTTGATGTACTGTATGTTCAGAAAAGATTGCTTGATAGTAGTTGTAAAGCATTTTCTTCATTATTTTTACAATTACATTGCAGCATGAGATAGATTTGGCCATTTTATAAATGGCTAATTATTTGGCTATATCTCACCCTGATCCAGAGGTTAATAATTTCAAGTGGAATGCTGGGCATTTCCAGTACAATGGGATGCTGTTAGTTATGTTTATTTACAATAATATTTGAGGCCCATATAAGATTATGGGGTAAATGTATGAAAGTCCGATTTTTGCAAGTCGCTGGCAATCGGCGACTTTGCAGCTAAAATTTAAAGCGGCGCTGGCTTGTAAAGGCAAACTTGCCTTTACAAGCCAGCGCCGCTTTAAATTTTAACTGTAAACTCACCGATTTCCAGTGAGTTGAAAAAAACGGACCATAATACATTTACCCCTATGTCTGTTAACCTTTTTATCCAATACATCCTATGAATGACATTGATCTTTAACGTCAGTAAAAAGAAATAATAAAAAATAGAATGAGTTGAATCCATACAAATGTCACAATACAACTCCATTCACATGACATGTGGTTCACTGAGTTCATAGAGATGTGCTGCACTCACTTACATGCCGAGTGATCCATTACCATTCAATAAGGGATTTTTTTCTACATGCCATTATGAGCTACATCACGTTATTTACTTTAGTTAACCTCACTCCATTTATACGGTTTATTAGCAATATAGGGCTGAGCAAATTAGAGTGCATGCTTTTTGTTTAGCTTTTGTACCTGAAAACATCTCATTATGTTTATACAGTCTGATTAACTATTTACTGCAATGTATCTCAACTTCTGTAGGATATGATTCTCAGAACACAAATATATTTTCTATGTTTCTATACTATTCCGTGCTTTATAAGTTACAATTATTTGAAATTAAGTATTTTCAAAACTCTTTAGAAATGTATGATAATGCCCTGTGATTTTGGCATGTGGTGTCTTAAACAACCATGAAAAACAACATGGTGAACATAGTTAGTTAACTATAGATATTCCTGTTATTTTGGGTATATTATTCAGGTAAGTAATACATAACTTGTAAAAACAGATTAATATCAAATAGTGTTGTATTTGCTCTTCATGTCTGCACAGAAATAACTACATATTATTCATATAGAAATAGACCTGTCTACCACTACCACTATAGCATCCCTATACCCCCCAACCAAGGCCGGCAGAACACGTTAAGGCATGTAAGTGCAGCAGAAGGGCGCCATGCTTACCAGGGTGCCCAACCAACTCAAAAACGCCAGATAGAAAAAAAAATCTCTGTTGAGTGCTGGTTGCTGGAAGCTGTTATCTTTTCCGAGTTCAGCACCGAAGCAAACACAGGGGATTGGCAGATCAGCGCATGCGCAACATCTTCTGCGCATGCGCATTGGTGCCTGAATGAATCTTCACTTTGCATGTTCTTTTTAAGCATTAGACTGAGCCTCCACCCCTCCCCTTCCCTCCAATCATCCATGAATTGCCGCACACACCAGTGGCAGGTGTGAGGGAACGGTTCACAGGAATGGGACATACTTTCCAACTTTCTGAACTGTGGGACAAGGATAATCTGATTAGGATCGTGGGAAAGAGCCCCTAAATCGGGACAGCTGTGAGGTATGCAACCCTGGCAATTAAATACAAAAGTTGGCACCCATTATTGTAATATAAGGATATGTTTGCTGTTTGTCCAGGAGACTGGCGATAAAGACATTTTGAAGTGATGAAATAATTTGAACAGATTTTTTTTTTTTCACATTGTAACATTGTACAGTAGTTCTGGGAAGACATTTGCTATCACTAAGTCTGAAATAACAACATTTTCAGTGTGTCTTTAAACCCCACAGCGCCTGTAAATCTTATAGCCAGTGCAAATTGGCTTACACTTCTAGGCCATCTAAAGCAAAATGTCCCTAGTGCAATATTCACACTTTGAAAAGCAGCCAAGCAGACACTGGGAAATGGTCTGTATTTTAGGATTATCTACAGAAATATAAAAAATTTAATTCTAATACTGCTGCGGAAGATTGTTGACACATTTTAGCAAATGTCTTACGCAGAGAAATAAAAAGGCTGTGAATACTTGTTTAAACAACTGTGAAGTATTATTATTAGCATTACCCTGCACCCAACCACACCCTAGTTCCCCCCCCCATGCAGTCTATTACAGATAGACAGAATTATTTCACAAATCACAGGTGATCACGGTCAAGTGTATATAGTTTTACTTTACATTTTATTCGATTTCAGTAATTTCTCGTTGCTAAGATGTATTAGTTCTCACTGGGTGTGTGAGAACTAATACATCTCAGAGCCACGGAGAGGAAACTCAGGACACTTTTCTTCCCTCCAGGCTGCGTACGCAACCATGGCGAAAGCCAGTGCTGTGCATGCAGCCTATGAGGGGTGTGACCATGTGGACCAATGGGAAGCTATTGGTCTTGCAGTCATTTTCCTCCACACATAATTAGAGCCGGATTGAGGGAGGGCCACAGGGGGCACTGCCCTGGGCTCCCAACGCCTTGTGTCAAAGTCAGCTATGAAAATGCATGAGGCTTACAAGCTTCACAGACTCCTCGGAGCACTGTCTGAGGAGAAATCAGGCAGCTCACAACACAGTGCACTCACACAGGAAGTATTTACTGTCTGACCAGCATGGAGCAAGCACAAACGGCGCCGGCAATCACAACTAAAAGTACAATTCAACTTCCACAAGGTAAAACACAAATTCAGGTTCACGTCTGGATCTTCTTCAGGTCGCCCCATCTAGCCTACTGATGCCTGGTGGATACTCATCTTTTAGTCAACAGGTATGCTTAGCCATATAAAGTGTAATAAAAGGTCCATATTTAGTTTTTTTTTTAGACTGTGCATATATTATTACCTTTGTACTAAACTATTGTTGGCAGCAGAAAACAAATGAAATGTATTATGGCTGCATAAGTTCAGCTTAACTCCTACCAGCATCTGTGCCACAGAGCGCCTATATCCTGCTATCTGAAATAGTGGATGTAAGTCTGTGTGGCAGTTATAAATAATGATATAATTTATACAATCATAATAATAGTGGATTACAAGTGTAAACAGATTGTTTTTGCACCCTACAATTAGCTATACATTTATTAAACCCATTGCAAATAAGTATTACTTTGTAGAACACCTCTTTGACTTTTAAGATTAATCATTTCATCATCATCACCATTTATTTATATAGCACCACTGTCATTTGTAATTCATTTGTTCACTAAACTTTCCACTGGGACATAATATTACTCTGTTTTGCCTACCCTTTAATGACACGTATTGTACTAGCTTAGGCAAGGTTACTAGTGTTCTTATGGCAAGTACATTTAACCATTTCTTTCAAGAACATGTAATCTTACCTTTACTGCCAAAATCAGAGGCTTATAACAGCAACATTTTGAATAGAACTATAGGGAGATGACTGTATAGATAACTATAGGGAGAGAGCCGCAATGACAACTATAGAGAGGGGGCCGCAAAGAGATCTATAGAGAGGGGGCTGCAATGAGAACTATAGTGGGGGTCTGCAATGAAAGCTAGAAGACAGCAATAAGAGACATGGAGGGAGCAGCAATAAGCAACATGGAGGGGGCTGCAATGAGAGACATGGAGGGAACAAAGAGAGACATGGAGGGGGAAAGGGAAAGACATGGGGGGAAGGGTGAGACAGAGGTAGCAATGGAAGAGAGATGGAGGGGGCAATGGGAGAGATATTGAGGTAGTGATGAGAGAGAGATGAAGGTAAGCATAACACAGTTTTTCCCTTTCTTTTTTGATAACACTATGTACTTCATTTTAGATTTTTTGGGCCCCCTTTCTTAAGTGTCCTGGACCCCCCAAAGCCTTAATCCAGCCCTGCCCATAATCAGATGAGATTGTGAATGTTTCTGCACACTCTATAAGCAGTAAAGGTGTTTCAACAGTAAACTGATCTTTAGCTGTCTCCCTCTTTCTCTTATTTTGCATTGTCCATATCTCCCAACATTTGGGTAAGTGGCATCAGGACAGGGGTGTGGCTGTCACGATGGGGGCGTAGCCATGTCATTATGTGGGCATGGCAACATCACAATGAGGACATCAAAAGCGCTAGGCTGCCCCGTTCTTTCCTCCCCTCCCTTCCAAACATATTTGCCGTGTGCAACAGTGCAATGCAGAGCATCATTGAACAGAGAACACTTCCCAACTTTCCCACATGTGGGATAAAGCTGTCCTGATTGGGATAGAGGGACAGAGCCCTCAAATCAGGACTTTTCCGTCTGAATCAGGAGATATGCATGATCTAAAACCATAATTCCGCTATGTTCCTGTACTTTCCCTCGTAGGAAAATTACTAACTGGTTCACTTTTTTTTCCTATAGGTAAATAGAAAAGGGCTCACTAACGCCTTAACTGTTGAGTGCATTGAAATCCCTGATGCCATGATTCTGATGACAGGTGATTGCAGCCAAGGACGCCAAGAGGGGGGGGGGGGGGAGCGGGTACAAAGCACCAGGGTCCAGGCCTGGCTGTGTGGCCACACCATTTTCAGGAAGAGGCTCAAAATTTCTCTTGGGGGCCCTGATTGCACCTTCAGTAAGTTGCTGGGTAGCTGAGGTTAATACTATTGTGCAGTATCAAGATATATTATTTACCAGAGAAGATAAGTACCAGCTGTTCTGTATGAAGTGGGCTATTTGGCTAAACTTCGGGGAATATAGATCTACCTCATTGATGTGTGTCCTTGTGCAATTTCATCTCTTCTTTTCAATTTTACTGTCCTTCTTTTCCCCTTTTATTCATGTGATGCAGCTAGTAGGAAGTGCACTTTTTGGCAGATCCTAAGACTGCATACCCACTTGGATTAAAATGATGCCTTTTACAAGTGCTTCTATTAATTTGAAATCTTCCTGATTATTATTATTATTATTATTATTAATTTTTATTTATAGGGCGCCACAAAGTATCCTTAGCGCCGTACAAGGACAAACAATGGCACAGTACAAGGTGAAACAGCACAGTACAAGTAACAGTAAGCACTATAACTCTGGGGGCTTAGTCTCAGCAAGAAAGAGAGGGAGGGGAAAAGTGAGTACAGGCAGGTAACTATTGCCCAAGAGGGTGGGCACGGATGACAGGTAAAGAGTCACTGAGGGGAGCGGAGAGAAGCGAGAGGAGACAGAGGGCAGAGGGTAAGAGAGGAGGTGAACTGAGTGGCTGGAGAGCGCAGTTAAAAGTGATGGAAACAGGATGTAGGAGAGCCCTGCTCAAAGGAGCGTACAATCTAAAGGGAGGGGAAGACAGACAGGCACATGGATGAGACGGGAGAGACGAAGACGGAGTCAAGGAAGGGGGAGAAGGGAAGAAGGGATGAGAAAGAGAGGAAGCCGACCAGTGGGAGTTTAGGCATGAGACTGGAAGGCTTTTAGGAAAAGGTGGGTTTTTAATGTTCGTTTGAAAGAGGACAGATTAGGGGAAGTTCTGATGGAGCGGGGGAGCTTGTTCCAATGGAGGGGAGCGGCGCGGGAGAAGTCTTGAATGCGTGCGTGAGAGGAGGTAATCAGGGGGGAAGAGAGACGACGATCGTTGGACGATCGCAGAGGGCGGGAGGGAGTGTGAATATAGATAAGGTTAGAGATGTAGGGAGCAGTGGAGTTGGCGAGGGCCTTGTAAGTGAGATTGAGGAGCTTGAAAAGGATTCTGTAGGGGAAGGGGAGCCAGTGAAGAGCTTGGTAGAGTGGGGAGACAGAGGTAGAACGCCGAGAGAGGAAAATAAGCCTAGCAGCGGAGTTAAGTACAGATCTAAGAGGAGCGAGATGAGAGAGGGGGAGGCCGATAAGGAGAAGGTTGCAGTATTCCAAGCGGGAGATAATCAGAGAGTGGACGAGAGATTTGGTGGCATCCTGGGAGAGGAAGGGCCGAATGCGGGCAATGTTGCGAAGCTGGAAACGGCAGGATTTGGCGAGAGAGTGAATGTGAGGGGCAAAGAAGAGAGAGGAGTCGAGGATGACACCTAGGCAGCGGAGTTGGGGAACAGGGGAGATAGAGGAGTTGTCAACAGTGATAGAGAGGTCAGATGGGAAGGAGGTACGAGAGGGAGGAAAGACAATGAGTTCAGTTTTAGCAAAATTGAGTTTAAGAAATCTAGAGGACATCCAGGAGGAGATGGCAGAGAGGCATGCGGATACCCTGGAGAGAAGGGAGGGAGAGAGATCAGGAGAAGAAAGGTAGAGTTGGGTGTCATCAGCATAAAGGTGGTACTTGAGGCCGAAGGAGCTGATGAGTGAACCCAGAGAAGAGGTGTATAGTGAGAATAGTAAGGGTCCAAGTACAGAGCCCTGAGGGACCCTGACTGGAAGGGAGGAAGAGGGGGAGAGAGACTCAGAGGTGGAAACAGAGAAGAAACGGTCAGCAAGGTAAGAGTTGAACCAGGAGAGGAGGGTACCGGAGAGGCCAATGGACTGGAGGGTGTGAAGCAGGAGGGGGTGGTCAACGGTGTCAAAGGCCGCTGAGAGGTCGAGGAGAATCAGGAGGGAGTAGTGGCCCTGATTCATTTCAGTTGCGTTGAAAACATATTGAAAATATATTTATTTCATTTGGAATAAATTGTTAAAAGGATGGATTGTTAAAGCAATGATAAGTGTTAAGAAGTGTTTACATATGTGTTTGGCTTGAACAATATAACAAATTTCTGATCTGTAAAAAATGCACAGAATGGATGCATTTGTAAATGGATCTAAAAGGCATATCTAATATGTTCATGAGTGTAATGCAGTTTATATATCTGTTTCTACTTGCATTTAACATGAGTTAAATATGCATTCCAAATGCCAGTGTGTACGTACATAAGTGCTTGTATTAGAATGTGCATACTGTATATGACATCTGAGAGTGATTAACCTCCCTATGATTTTTTCTGGGTAATCATATATGCGTACGTGGTTTTAATTTTGCTTTGTTTCGCTTAAAAATATTGGAAGTAAAGAATACATAAAAGGTAATACTGGTATGTATCTTGATAAAATACAGTAGTTAAGTGGATATTTTACACTGTTGCAAAGTCATGAATATTTGAATATTTCTTAACTTTTCATATTAAACAACAAAAAACACAACCCAATTACCACAGCCTGCTACCAAAGTTAAAACTGAATATTGATCAAAAGGTAAAATATTTTTTATTTAAACTTGTGCTGGAATGGAAAATAAGGAGTATATAAGAATTTCGTTAAACTTGTACTTGTAGTTTTAAAAACACTTTAACTATATCTGTATGCTTTTGCCATAGCTTTATTTGCCCAATTTCAATCTCTATAGTCACACCAATAATGACTCTTCTCTGCCTCTCTCTCTTGTTGATGAAAATCTGGATAGAAGAGCTCTAATCTTATGTTTCAAAGTACTATATAGGCAACCTCTTTGGAGAAAAAAACAATTAAAATAAAAAGTTAGCGAAACTTGAGGCATCTCCCTAAGGAGTCTGCATATTTCATCATATATTGTTATGTATCATATCCATTTAAACTAAATGGATGTAACTTTTTTTGTTGGCCAAACATCTGTAAAAAGACAGGCTATTTGCAAATCCAGTGAAGCTGACATGTTTGGGCACTAATTATGGTAGTTTTGCTTTCCAAGTCACACAATCATCCTGTTATACACATTACTCCTTATCTCATGATAAACTTCAATACCCTTTGATGTATCATTATTCTTAGAACTTCAATTAGTAGCTAGTCAGACATCAAGAAAACCTTCTGCCACATAGCATACAATAATTGATGTAATACTCTAACACAGCATAATCTAATTTACTTGGTCCTAGCAATGATAGTGCTAAAATTCAAAAACAGTGTATAGATGTTCTTTAAAAATTACACAAGAAAAGTAGGAGGATTAAATGAACAAGAGCTGTAACATTTATATGTTTTGCATTAGAGATTACAATGTAATTTGCATTTTAACAAAATATAGTATTTTTTTAAACAAACATTTACAGGCATATATATATATTTATATTCTAGCAGCTTGGAACATACACAGATGTACAAGTAGAATATTTTGCTTCTATGTACTGAGTATAACTGACTTACACACTTGTACAATGAGTCAGAGATCGTTTATTCAAAGAAGAATGGGAAATAAAATTTAGCTCAATTGCTTTAACAAAGCAAGGGAAAATATGTATTTAATTAAAAGAATCAAAAATAAATCTGTTATCATTGATGTCATTTTTAGCATGCAACTGCCCATGGTAAATATCACACCATATTGTTGATGGTGTCTCTGGAAACATAACCTTTATTCATTAGAAAGTGAATGTCTGTGCAATAGTATGTGTTGGTGTTGGGTATTGGTTAGGCGGTTGGTGAGACAAAAATCAGATCTAGAAGCAATTTCAAGAATGTATTGAAAAACATTTTCTCATTTTGCACTCTAAAGTTACATGTAAAAATTATGTTGCTAAAAAAACTTGTGAATGTTGAGTCTCTTGCGCCTCAAGGTACATTGAAAAGCAGCAGTCATTTTATGTTAGACACACAAATGCATATACTACTGTAACTATAGAATAGAGATAGATCTTCACAGTGTGAAGGTTGCATTCCTCTTGTCATATACAATACAATGTAATGAAGTGCCATATGCAGAAGAGAGAATAGATATCTGACAGTTATTAGTAAATGCAAAAATCACCTTTTCCATATCAAATGTATTTAAATACAAACACCTTTATATGCCTCATTTATCAATTTCTAAATCATATAGAAATCTTATTTTCTATAGTTGTCCAAGTGTAAATGACAAATAATCGAAAAGACAACTGCAACTTGATTTAATGTAGACGCCATGTTAAGATTTAAGATATGCTCAAAAGTACGCATTATGGTACTCATGCCCAGTATACAAATGCGTATAGTTATGCCACAAAATGTTGTATGCCAATGAGCGCAATATTGCTAAAATTAAAAACTCATTATCATTAGAAAGTAATAATAATAATAATGTATTAAAGCTATGTTTCCCAATTAGATTTTTTGAGAGATATGGATAAATTAACTCCCTTGGCTGCTCTTGTGAAAACAATTTTGTTCCATGATTTTATTCTAACCATATGCAGTGCAATCACCTGCAATTGGTGTTTAGTCTTCTCTAATTCCCTGAATCAGCTATTTCTTAGAGAGTTTTACAGCAGGGTATGAAGAATTAGCACCGTAAGCATTGATACTGTACAAACCTCTGCCATTCCGGTGTCCTTTTCTTTCTACAATAGTTTAATGGCTAAATTAGGTCCCTAGAGGAAATGAACCACTAAGCAAGGGTCGCTTCTTCTTTGTTCAGACTGATATAAAAAATGCTGAGGATGGAGCAGCAGATAGTCTGAGCAAAAGACTAAACTTTCATCACCCTCAGTTATCCGCTGATATAAATCGCTATGATCTTACACCTATACTTGTGCTAACACTAAGCACACACAGCACACAAATACACATGAACACACACTATTATCTGCTTGCAATCACTTTCTAATTGAATGTAACATATGCTAACCTTTTTTGAATTTTACAATTCCATATTTTAAAGGAAGGTCTAGTTTGATGGTAAAATACATTCTCCAGTTTCATGCTGGCCACGCGCGTGCAAAATGGCCAATACGGTCATTTTGTACCAAATGTGTGTAACCGCTGTGTAGTGTGCAATCTTTGATGAAGAAGTACAGTTGCAAAATATCCGATTACATCCAGCAGTATAGAGAACACTGGGTACAGTTCAAGTTGACCTACATGGTATGTTATCTTATGCAGCCAATATATTTTCTAATCCAGTCTTTCAACTATTTTGTGAACAATAAGATATGTGACGTTTTATTGAACCTTTGTGAAATATATGATGGAATATTTCCTTTCCCTCCCCATCATCATTAATTATATGTTGATGATGATGAGGAGCATAACATGCTTGAAATTGTTTCAAATTGGCAAACATCAAGGCTAAGTCTATTTTTATGACTCCCTCTAAGTTCAATCATACTATACTCCACTGTCGTCAGCCCAAACGTCTCTCCCCTTTACAGAGTTTTGTCACTGACATGTTAAAAGTGGAGATCACAGTTTACAGAAGGAAAGGAAGATCCTGTTAAGCAGGAGACAGCAAGTCTGTCACTCAGGCTTCTACTCTGCAAAAGAGTGATGAAAGAAAGAGAAGCACCTTGTAAACAAATATTATTGTAGGCATAGAATTTAAATAAGCAACGCACAGGCTTTGACATAATAATACCCAATATTGGATCTACTTGCTCTTTAATTTACACGTCATACATTTATTTTAGGGCATGGATGTCACATGCATGTATTGACAGCTACTGGAGGGCTACATTGCTGTAAGTATCATTGGTACAAAATGATTTGAAAGCTCAAAAAAGTCAACTTCAAATTACTTCCATTATAAACTGGATCTAGGTTTTATTTAATAATTAATAAACAGTGATTTTACAACCCTAAAAACAGAATACCAATATTAAGTTTTCTTTCACAACCTTAGCTTGTTAAAAGATCAAATTAAATGTTATGGTCTGTAAAGTTTGTGTTGTGTTTAATTATCCAGCCCAGGCAAGTTCTTGATTGAATTATAAAGTAATGGAATTGGGTATGAACATCCTAGAGCTACCGTATAACCACTAGAACAACATATTGGTTTAATAATGATTTACGTTGCTATGCACAAGCAGTAATTGCAATTCCTAAGGTTTTAACTACCGATCTGTGTACCATAATGCAGATTATAGGCCATATGGTAGAGTTGTCTTAATCACTTACTCACTTTTTTTTTAACATCTTGAATTTTATTTGCTGGTTGTCATTGTAAGATGTGAGTCGTTGCCGCAAATAATTAATGTTTTATTTTTAACAGACATGATTTCCTATTCAGCAATATCTAGATAGATCTTTTAGCTGCAGTCCATTGGATGCTAGTCACCCAACTACTATTATCAATTCCACACAGTCATTTTAACTACTATAAATCAGTATCATTGAAACCTTCCCATGAACATTTATATAGTATTAGTGTAAGTGAAGAAATAGTAATGTACATATGCATTTAAAACTGCAAAGGCTACTTATGTGACATTATATTGTCCATTATAAGCCCTAGCAGTTTTATGTGAATTGCATGTAATGGACCTTTTGATTTCCCGTGCAAGCCAATAATTATTATCTGGACATTAACAAAATATAGCACAGCTGCTGCTTAATGTGTATGTTATTAAATAGCCACAAAGCATCTTTATGTTACCTATGCAATGGCTTCCATGCAATGTCAATAAGTATAAAAGTGTATATATATATATATATATATATATATATATATATATATATAGGTATGCATATATACAAGTTAACTCGTGCATGATACTCATGCATTCTAGTCAAATCAAGCTACTTAAGGTGTTAAAAAGGTTCTTGTCTTGCATTTGGGCCTAGCCCAGGCCTCCTCAGGGGAAGAGCGTTACTTCCCAATGCAAGCGCCCTTTTTTAACGTGGTTTTGTCCACATGTCACCACCTCATCATTTTTCTCTATCACCTCATCCTTCATCTTTATCGCCACATCTATCCAGATGTCTATCCAGACACAGGGATCTCTCTCAGCGGTCCTGAGTATCACACTCCTCTCGCTCTGTCATCCCCGGCAACCACCAACCACTCCCAACTGTCACCCCCAGCAACCACCAACCACTCCGAACTGTCACCCCTGGCAACCACCAACCACTCCCCACTGTCACCCCCGGCAACCACCAACCACTCCCAACTGTCACTTCTCCTTCAAGAAATATATATATATTTTTTAAAAATCTTTATAAACACTTTTAACAATTAAATTAAATTAACAAATTAAAAACATCTTAGTATACCAAATTTCAGCCCTTTCTGAGTTTTTTTTTCCACACACACTAAGAATTTAGTAGGTCAGTGTATAACTCCGCCCAGCAGGTGGCACTGTGGCTTGTTTTTTTTTTTCACACACACACACACACACACACACACACACACACACACACACAGACTAACACACGCCACTAGGCTTATATATATTAGATACACAATTTTATACTTTATTAACAAGCATGGAGGCCAGTAAAAAGGTCTTAATTATTTAAAGTGCCACATACAAGTTAGCTTAGTACCAAATACTACCAATATGCAGATTGTGATTATGTGAAAGGAAAAAAACCACACCACTAACTCAGGTTTTCAGAGTTATGTCTTGCTATGTTTTGACTGATTGTGCGCATGCTTTTTGTTACTTGCAGCTCCCCCACTGCTGATATTAATAATACACCACGGTGAACCACCCAAACAGACAAACAGACTGTGGATTAAATGGGAATTGAGTAACATATTGCTCAAATTGTCTACTATAAAATACAATCTATGTGTAAAGGTAAAGTAGTCATTTTGGACTCACAGTTGAACTTATCTCTAAAGGTTTTCCGTCTTAATTTCTCACTGACCTGGAATCTTACAGAAGAAGGATAATGACTTATATAACATGATGCTAACTTACAGAAATGATACTAATTTACAAACGTTGAACAGCACACCGGTTCTAGCATTGTTTAATACTGAGGGCACTTATACCATTACATAGTTGAAATCATAACGAAAATAAAACTGTCACATAACAGAACAGATTTAAACACTACAAAGATTTCAAGAGCCAAAAATTTATTGCAACATGCAAAATTTTAGTCTACTTTCAGAAAAATATTTTGAGCATTTATTGACAATATTTTACAACAGTATATAAATAACCACAATTAAGTCTAAACATGTATAACTTACGCTGTTAACACAAATGTAAGAACTATATCAGATCTGACAGCACCTGTGATGGTGTAGTCATCACTACATATCACTATTTGGCAAACATTGCATACGTGTGCATCACATCATTGATAATACAGCTTTATATCTATTTCCCCTGGCTTATCTGTTTTTTTCTAATAGAGCTATTCTCCATTCTACATCATTGGCCAGGTCAGCCATGTCAATAACCAATGCTGTGATGAACAAGCGGTGGGGCTGGCTCTCGATCAGGACAGTGCCCAATAGATTGTACTCCATCTATAGGACGCTTCCATGTTCCTGATTATTTGATGTATTTGCTGAAAGCACAATGTAGGATCCAGACATTATTTACAATGCTTTTTAAAATGTAGACATGTTTTAACAAATTGTCTTGAGCTAGTTAAGGTAGGGTAGTTATTTTGGCTAGTTTAATATTTTCAAGCGATAAATGATTCAGTGGATTCCAATTTTCATGCAACAGCCTTGTTTCTCATAGAATATGTTTATTTTTTATTTTTCCTTAGAGCAGTCTAGACATTATATACAATGCATGGACTGAACATATTGGCTAGGAGTTCTATTTTGGCTTTATACACTGTTCACAGGATGCAAATATCCTGATAGTAGCCAAACACAGAGCTAAGAAAAGCTTTGAATTTTACTGTTTCTTCAATGACCTTAAAGTAATTGTGTGTAAGTTTCAGCATGTATAAAACAGAACAATGGTGTAGTAATCAGAAAAAAAGCAAAGAAAGAAAAATAATGATTTGAGCAACTGAGACAAATAAAGATTTTTTTGCATGGCTTAATATTAGTAATTGTTAATATTGAAACATATTCCTTTAATACCTACATGTGGTACCCTAAGTCTCTGCTACAAAACTGATATTTTGCACAACTGAAGTCTCCTTTTCATCTTCTCTTTGTACATAGTCACCAAGGGTGATTAATCAAACTCCGCCACAGCTTAACACAGAACTTCCTGCTGCAGCTCCAATTCAAGTATCTGGCTGTATGAACCACTAACATTATTTGATAAATCATCCCTAGAGAGATCATTATTTCAGTTATACTTTTACCAGTGAAGTTAAACATTTCTACTAAATTTCACAACTGCTTCTTCATTTTACTTGTTTTTATAAGGTCTGAAATGTATACATTACAAAAAGTAGACAACAAGCAAGATCCCTTTAAATTCTTTAAACTGAAAAGTAAAACACATATAGCATCACGAGAGGAACAAATAAGTTTGCCTTGATGTAATTGGTACAATAGAGCTAAAAATTATACAGGTTAACAAAATGAAAACAAAAACACATCCTAATAACTATACTAGATAATAAAAGTGAGCGCTCCACTCTATGAGCTGCCTACAAAGTGATAAGAAGGGATATCACTTAACCCAACTAACATAACATACATAAAACAATAAAATACAACACCAGTGTGGCGCCTGTTGAGGTGTATTTTATTACTGTATGTACATCCTATAACTGTTCACAGAAGGGACATAGTATAGGTTCAGCAGGGCTTGTTAATAAGAAGACGCAATGTCACTTATGAGTATTTGTGAATGTAGTGTAGCAGATTATACATAGCGCATGAAATGTGCTGTATGGAGGTGCTGGATTATACCTTTCTACTATCCGCATCTTAATAATTATCATTATTATGATCGTCATCGTGATCAGCATCTCGGGGAGATGTTCACTAGATCTCTCAACTAAATCCAATGTTTTGCCAAGTCACTCTGTTGGACTGCATCTCGTACCCACTGAGAGAAAGCTTAGGCGTGGGACAATGGCTTCTTGGGCCCCCCTGTTCCACAGCTGCGGGAGTACGGCCCTGGGCAATATATCACTCACCACTGCTGTGGGTCTCCAAGGCAGGTCCAGGTTCCCACTCCACTCCACTCAACTCTCCCCATTCTTTACAGAAAACACCAAACACATTTGTATTTCAATTATTTGCACTTTAAAAGTAAAATGCTGCAATTTTGAACCATTATTACATCTACTAATAGGGCAAATAACCACCAATTCTATTTTTGTATCAAGAATATATATATATATATATATATATATATATATATAAATGTACTTCCCCACAACTTTGTGCCTGAGACAGCTGGCTCAGTTCGTCTGAATAGGGGCTCTCTGCTAACGCCTGGCTTTCACTATTACTTCAGTGATGGGCTCAATAAGATACCAAATGTAGTTAAGAAGTTTTTTCATACTGGACAGAAAACTGTATCATATGTGTCTTTACATTTTAAAGTATCTGTTCGAGCAACTTAATGATCTATGTAGCTTGTGGGAACACAATAAAGGGCAGACACTTTGAGAGGAGTCTGTTGGTCACAAGAAAGGGCTTAACTATAGCCGCATCCTTTACTGTGGCCTATCAACACATAGGATACTGTTCAGCGCAACAGATGAGCTTTAAAGAGCAACATTATTATAGCTTCATAGCAAATTTACTCAGGCAGTTGTATGACTTGGAAAATAGTGAGGATAAAATGACTGTATATATAGTACAGACTATCGTGCCAGATTACTACTAAGGCATCAGTACTCTGCTATATTGGATATTAATGGGGAATGGAGCATGCATTGTGATTGTTATGATTGAGGGGCCCCTGAGTCCCTCATCACAGTTTTGCTATGGGACCCAGACATTTCTAGTTGTGACCCTGCTACCGGTATGTTTTCTGCAAAGTTCTGAATACCTTTTATAGATCTAAATAACCGCATACTGCAGGCAATTACTGAGCTCGATGAGATAGATGCAGAAATTATAGTGAAAAGAATATAAAAAGGACAACAACTATATCTAAAAAAGGTGCACAAACAATACATAAACATAAATGGGAGCTTCTAATTGCAACGTCAGGGTATCTAGAAAAGCCAATGTTATAAAACGATACCTAGTAAAAATCCTGCTTCTGCAGAGAAGTAAAACCTTTGTTTATGCACAACAAGGATAACTGGGCAACACAGTTATGTTTATGTCCAAATGTAAGTGTGTTCAATGATGATTCAAAAGGTTTAAACAAATATTAAAATGCAATAAAAAAATGCAGTCATGTTGCCACTAATTTACAATTCCCTGCAGCTTTTTCTTATTTAATAATCATACGCTTATGGTAGTCAATCCACTGTATACTTTAAATACGACCTTTCTATTGGCTAAATAATAAAATATAGTTTGTTTGAATATCACAGTGAAAAGTCATGATTTCTGATTTGGCTCAGGATATATTACAGTTCACTGCTGAATTTATATTGTCTTGGGAACTGTCATACTGTAAAGTTTTTAAATGATTGCATATTAAACTGTAAATGTATATCTAATTGGGAATGTCATGATTAACTTGAACAACATCAGGTATGTACAGATATATTTAGCAAATTAATTAGACAATTATGCTATTTCCAGACAGCATTTATAACATCCCTTCCACTTACCACAAGCGGTCAGGGAACAAAACCGGTGATCTGGAAAATATGTTTTATGGGACACGTCTCCAAGGGGCAGAATAATGAAATACATAATTTATATTTTTTTCTACTTGCCTTAGACTAAAAAAATATTAGGACGTGTCTGTGCGTGAAACTGAATTATGAGTTTTTACATAAGGAGATAACTCAAACATTTTTATGATAACTATAGAGAACACAGGAGTATAAAAGACACCAATTAAAACAGGTATAGCAACCTTTGACACTCCAGCTGTTGCTGAATATACATCACAAGGTGTTTCTGACAACCAATGCCTAAGCATTATGGTAAATGTAACAAGGCAACAGCTGAAGTGTTGAAGATTTGCCATAATCATTGACATCATCATCCTCATCATCATCATTTATTTGTATGGCATCACAAATACTGCAGCGCCAGACAGACAGCATTATAAAGCATACGGAATAAAACATGAGCATAAAAGAAGCAAATACAAAACTTTGCACTAAAATCATACAAATTCAAAATAAATATAAAGTTCAACATGACATAGGACAGATACAAATGAGGTAGACAAAGGAGGTGGAACATGAAACAAAAAGAAGAAAGGGCCCTGCACATGAGAGCTTATAGTCTAGAGGGAGGTTGAAGCCAAGTCCAAAAAAAAATATTAGGAAGTGGGAGGAAGGGAGTATTTTCAGGTAGCTTTGTGATAGACCCAGGCCCGGCGCTTCCATTAGGCAACCTTAGGCAGTTGCCTAGGGCACCGGGACCTGCAGGGTGCCGCTGACTAGATTTTGTAATCTAGTCAGCGGTTTGGGCGTCCTGTTGCTGAATCGATGCCCCCCGTCCGCGCCGCCCGGCGCCTGCCGCACTCACACATGATCACTGACATCAGTCATGAGATAATAGCCCTCTTCGGCTGCGTCTCTGTCCAGGTCCTGCAATGTGCTGGCCCCGCCCCCCATGATCTCACACTGTCTGTCACTAACAGAGTGAGTAAAGTTATTTCCTGAGGCCCCTTCCCCTTCCAACATGCACTGCTCCGCTCCACCCCCCCCCCCTCTGTGTTTTGGAAGACAAGCGCTATGTGCAAAAGTATAAACATCATATCATAAAACAACATGTCCACTTTCATTAAATCATTAAATAAAGTGTTTGCATTTCACTGCTATTATACTGTTCGGTTTTGCCTCAGTTATGACTTGAATTAATCATAAGGGAATAAAGTGAAGTGACATAAGAAATATCTTTATTATATATAGCACTTTTGTGTGTTTGAAACTTTGTTTTACATTCGATAAAGTGCACCTAGAAATGCAGTTTTCTAACAAAGTATAATTGGAAGATGAAACATGAGACCCAATCTACACCAGCTCCATTTGCACAGTGGAAATGACCATGCACCATTCTGTGCAGTAAGGAATGACCCTAAAAATTTGTTCTCACTTCACCTTTATCATTCTCATTTCAATAATCTCGCTCTGCAAATTGAAATCTATTTGTTGTAAAACTAGGTGCATGGTTGTGCCTACTCTTTGCAAGTTATGCCCTCACACTTCCCATAGGCTGGTGCAAACATCTTGCTTTATCAACCTATATAGAAGTTTACATTGCACTTTGGTCACTTTGTAAGTGAGGCCCAGTGGACAGAGTAAGGAATTAAGAGAGCAGGAGGGACTTTGATGCATGGACTGCAATGGATTTAACTAGAATGTAGACGTTAAACTAGTATTAGGAGGAAAGAGCAGGAGGAGTAAGTCAGGCAATGTGAAAAACATTGTTATGTAATAATCACCCCTACCTCAACACCACAACCACCTCTCAGTGACTACATGTAAGTGGTAAAGTATACCAATCATGGTGTCCACAAGATCACCCATCAAAATCTAATCTCCTCCATATACACTTGTCAAGGGATCATATAAACCCTTTCTCAAATTATGAGTACCCAACACAGAAAAACATAAAAACTAAACAAACACCTATTTATTAAAATAATCTGTAACTCACATGCATACCAGAATGTATCACATGTTGCTACATGTCTTGCTACAACTCGTCCCTCTCTTCCCCCTTTCTCCTTGTCTTATTTGTAAGGTTTCCTTTCTTCTATTTGTGTCTTCTAATGTAGTTGCTATCTCTATTGTTTACTTGTGTTGATATTTACTTATTCTATTGCTTCTCTTGCCCCATATTTATTTATATATTGTTCTGTTTATATTTTCTTGATTGTACGGTGCTGCAGATCTCATCTAAAATATGATGATGATGATAATGTCTGCACTCACACCCCCACAAAGACTGGTTCTTTTCTTTTCTTAGTTATAAAAAACCCCCATAAGATAACCAAGGTTATAGGAAGATATAATATATAAGCTTTATTTAATATATCCCCTCATCGTATCATTCTAATAATGTGAAAAATGTATTCTCAATAAAATAATGTACTATAAATTATATGCTTAGCCTAACCACGATGAATAACGGGCCTGTTATGAGAAGAGCACATAAGTCACCAGGGGTAGAACTATGCATTACCAGGCCCCATAGCAAGGCTGTAACCTCAATAAAGGACTCTGCATGTACCTTTTCAGAGCAGAGCGATAGCCTCAGGGAGTGATGTGGTGGTCCAGGGGTACGAGTGGTCTCAGAGGGTAGGAAAATTAGGCGTAAGTGACAGGACCACTGTAATTTAACCTGTCAATAAAACTACTTGCCACTATCCATTTACACTGTGCTGAACTGTAATATTCTCGCTCTGATTAAGTTTGAATTTTCTCAGTTTTAATTTGATATTAGCCATCAGTTGATTCAAAATTATTGCAGCATATCTACTTCCTTATCAATACAATCATTTGCATTATTGAAGCTAATTTTCTCAGTCTTTAGTGTGCCTGGTAATGATTTCCATTCAATTACTGTGGCGCTACATTTATTGGCTTACATTAATTCCCCCCACAAACCACAGAGACTGTTACTTGGGAAATGAGAATTTTTAGACGCCTTTGTGATTTAACAGCTCTTCCCATTAAGGAGGGAAACAAATGACATGCATTAAGGACCCCTGATGCTTTGTGTTTTTATGATACACAGCTCTATTCTTTTCTTGATGCTGGACAGAAAGTACATTTCAGTAATTACATCAGCTGAGAATTACACTATATTTGTGCAGAAAACAAGGTTTCACAACACTTGTTCTGTTCTCTGCTAACACATAACAGACATACATGTTCCAGGCATGGATCCTAATTTAGTGTACAAATGTGGTCAAAGAACAATGAAAGCCCTACATTGGTATTAAACTTTAACCATCTTATTGTCATTGGATGACACTTGCTATTAAAAAAAGCAATCATCTCTTCCCTCATTGCATACTTTTACCCTAAATTTACAATTATTTGCACTTCAGCATTTCAGAGTTTACGCCCATGTCCTTCATTGTCCGGGTTCGCCAAAAGTCTCTGTGTGTGATGGTACACAAAGGGGCCAGACTTAATTCTTGTATTCAAATATTGCTATATTGAGATTTGTATTATTGAACTGGTAAGAATTATTGAACAGATGATTTCAGGGATCTCCAGGCTCACAAAGTTGACACTTCCATTAAATTCACTAATCTGATCACCTCAGAGGTAAAGATCTGAGCCATGTGTGATTGACAAACTTAAGCTTGCCACACACAGGCACATACCTCCCAACATGTCAGTCCCCGGAAGCGGGACAGGGGGCATGACCACTTTGCGATGGGCTCGTGTAATGTGCTAGGCTGCCCATTAGATTCCTCCTTTCCCCCAACATTCCCACTTGCGGGACAAACATGCTCCCGAGCGGGACAACGGGACAGAGCCCTAAAATCTGGACTGTCCTGTTGCTGTGGGTGAAGACAGAGGACAGTGAAATCTTAAGTGGTAAACTAACATAAATAGAATAGTATTGACCCGCAAGCTAATGTGTGAAAAATGAATGCAGACAAAATCTTCATAAAAAAAAGCCAGCTCACAAACATATACACATAGAAGTAGAGAACACATGATTCCATTTGCAACAAGGTATTGTGAAGCATGATATGTAAACAACACATTTCTGTGAATGCATGTGATATAGCTACATGTAAAACGACTAACTCATCACAATCTAATGTGATTAGAAACAAGCAAAAGAGAGAGACAAATAGAATCATAACATTCAGGCAGTAGGCAGCATGAAAGCTGACTACTGTGATTATAATCTACACTTTTCATTTTAAAGAAAATGTATCCTTAATACTTTAGATATATCAAAATGCATTCATAATACCCTTTTTGTAATGTCCCCTTTGTTGTTCTCTTTGGTACTGTATCTCAAGAAGGCTGAATTTTCATGGTCGACTGAGTGTTAGGTCACAAGAACCCACATTATGCCAATAATTATTAACAGTTTTGCGTATTAACTATTTAAGATGGAAAGTTTGCACCTGACATAAGCAGTTTTACAAGGAATTATTTTCAAAAAAACATGGTTATCTTTTTATTTATAAAGCGCTGACATATTAAGCAAGGCTGTACATTAAGGGGATCATGACTGACACAAACAAATCACATACAAAGACATGAAACAGGAGGTAAAGATGGTCCTGCCCAAATGAGCTTACAATCTAAGAGGCATGTGGAATATCTAATACATAAGGTAGTGGAATAACAATTGTATTTGCTGATGGTTATTTTTAGGCAGCAGTATTATCACCCTCTAATACTAAAGAAGACATTGGCAACTGGCATTTCTGTGCAGCTACTGGTGGTGTAGTAAGGTTGGAACAAGATAGAAGAAGGCAAAGACTCAAAACATGAGCCAGTTACTGGAGAAATCTTAAAACAGTGAGCTGCTGGCAACCATAGCTGTCCTTCACCATTCATCATAACTGAAGTTGTGCTGCACAGGCACTCTTGTGGTTACCTGCCGCCAATTTGGAGCAACTGTGAGCAGCACGTTGTGATCATCATATCAAACATTACTGTGTCTTACACTATGGCAATCCAAATAATGGGCACTATAAGGATCTAACTGCATACATGTAAAAAAGGTTTATTTACTGTTACTTAGCCCTCTCCTGAAGTACTGGAAACTCTACATATGTTAATAACCACTCCTATCTGTGTATATGTCTAACTGAACTCGTAATTATTCTACTTCCGACCAGGAAGGAATATCTAAAATCCTTAAATTCTGACCTATTAGGGGTACTTGAGAAGGTTAAAAAAGACTCTGCAATAGATAAAATGTAGAAGCAGAAGTAAAATCAATATTCAGAATTTCTCACCAGTAAGTTACAGAAGCATATACACATTGGTGCTCTTGGGAAGAAAGATAAAACAAAAATGACTTGAATTACATGGATGTGTTGCATCCTAACAGGTTTAGCCAGTTAATGCACTTAGCCATATAGAGTCCTTCTCATGTGCTCTCATAGCAACATGTTTTTGCTATTAACACATTGACATGCTGATTGTCCATGACTACACATTGATGTAAGAAATATTTAAAATACACTTATATTAGCATTGCAGCAGTACATAATAACACATATTCAAAAAGAAAGTTCAATTTAAAGTAATTTATTTTAGGTTTTTTGCGTCAAATTACCATACATGATACGCCTATATAAATGAAAACATGCATTAAAGGATTGAAAAATGACAATTAGTTTTTAATTTGCAAAATTACAATTTTTAATATCACATACAGTACACCGATCAGTCACAACATTAAAACCACCTGCATGATTTTGTGTGGTATCCCTCGTGTTGCCAAAACAGATGTGACCCGTCGAGGCTTGGAATCCAGAAGACTTCTGAAGGTGTCCTGTGGTATCTGGTACCAAGACATTAGCAACAGATTCTTTGAGTCCTGTAAGTTGCGAGGTGGGGTGTCCATGGCTTGTTTTTCCAGCACATCCCACAGGTGCTTAATCGGATTGAGATCTGGGAAATTTGAATGCCAAGTCTTGAAATCTTGAAAACTTTTCTCATGTTCCTCAAACCACTCCTGAACAATTTTTTCAGTGTAGCAGGGCACATTATCCTGCTGAAAGAGGCCATTGCCATCAGGGAATACCATTGCCATGAAGGGGTGTACTTGGTCTGCAACAATGCTTAGGTATGTGGTACATGTCAAAGTAACATCCACATGAACACCAGGACCCAAGGTTTCCCAGTAGAACATTGCCCAGAGCATCACACTTCCTCCACTGGCTTACCTTCTTCCCATAGTGCATCCTGCTGCCATCTCTTCTACAGGTAAACAGCACAGCACACACTCATCTGGCCATCAACATAATGCAAAAAAAACCATAATATGGCAGCACGGTGGCTAAGTGGTTAGCACTTCTGCCTCACAGCGCTGGGGTCATGAGTTCAATTCCCAGCCATGGCCTTATCTGTGTGGAGTTTGTTTGTTCTCCCCGTGTTTGCGTGGGTTTCCTCTGGGTGCTCCAGGTTTCCTCCCACACTCCAAAAACATACTAGTAGGTTAATTGGCTGGTATCAAAAAAAAATTGACCCTAGTCTGTCTGCCTGTGTGTGTAAGTTAGGGAATTTAGACTGTAAGCTCCAATGGGGCAGGGACTGATATGAATGAGTTCTCTGTACAGCGCTGCGGAATCAGTGGCTCTATATAAATAAATGGTGATGATGATGAGACATCAGACCAGACCACCTTCTTCCATTGCCTTGTGGTCCAGTTATGGCACTCAGTGCCCATTGTAGCACTTTGGGTGGTGGACAGGGGTTAGCATGGGTACCCTGACCGGTCTTTGGCTATGCAGCCCCATAATGCACTGTGTGTTCTGAAACCTTTCTGTCATAGCCAGCACTAACCTTTCATTAATTTGTGCTACAATCGCTCTACTGTGGATTGGACAAGACGGGCTAGTCTTCACTCCCTGTGCGCATCAGTGAGCCTTGGGCGCACATGATCCTATCGCCGCTTCAGCAGTTGTCCTTCCTTGTACCACTTTTGGTAGATTCTAACCACTGTATACTGGGAAAGCCCATAAGACCTGTGTTTTGGAGATGATCTGACCCAGTTGTATAGCCAACACAATTTGGCTCTTGTCAAAGCCGCTCAGATCCGTTCCCCTTGCACATTTTTCCTGCTTCCAATGCATCAACTTCAAGAACTGACTGTTTCCTGCTTAAAATATCCCACTCCTTGACAGGTGCCATTGTAACAAGATAATCAATGTGAATCATTTCACTTTTCAGTGGTTTTAATGTTGTGACTGATCGTATGGTCTACACACATGTCCACTGCAGTCTGACTATACTTAGAGAATCTAATTGTTTTTTTATTCACATTATATATAAGTAAGATAAATCATATTAAGTATTAAAAAAGTTTACAGGTGAACAAGTCCTTGACGATGAAGAATACCATGTTTTTTTATAGTGTATTGGACTAGGATCTAAGCACCTAAGTGTTTTCTGTCCTTAATTCCTTCTCAATTAGCTTTTCAGGTGTGTGAGAATAAAGCAACTTGTGCACAGTTAAGACCAAAAGAATGCTCACAGTAGCCCAGCAGCAACTGTATTTCAGGATATTTCTGTATTGATCATATGTGAGGCAGTGAAAGAACTGCCCGCTTGTGTTATTGTGTAAGTATGGACAAAGCTGGAGGTGACAGGGGCAGTGTCATAATATGAAGTGAAAGCCACAGACCGAAAGTTAGATAGTGAAAGGAGCAGGTACCTCAATACAAATACCCCAATACCAAAAGTGTAATTATAGCCATAGCAGCCTATGCAGCTGCGAAGGGGCTCGGGGGCAGGGGGGTGGCTGAAAGGATGGCTCTTGTCTTACTCTCACCTCCAAATTTTAAGTGCAGCTTCCAGGACTGCCATATACACAGAGAAGCCTGTGATAATGAATGATCAAGGTGGCATAGATGGGGAAGGGGAGGGCTGTTGGTAGGAAGTGATCGTGGGTGGTGCAAACCAACATCAGCTACTGCAACTAATTACCTCTGGGTTCATTTTAAAGAAGTAATAAAAAAATGTTGTCTGTCTTAGCAGTGTATGTGGCAGAGGCACAATAGGAACTAATATGCACAGGGTGAGTGCTGAAATTTTGATTGAGGGAAAGAAAACTCAGACTAGGGAAGCAAAATATTTGCTGTTTATGACATTAATATGTTTTTATAATTTTATTTTCCTAAATTTCCCTAAAATTTGTATATCTAAACTGTCTCTTTTTGGTACAAACTAAACATTGACAGTGGTGCCAATGCTCCTCTATATAAAATAATGCATCCAACTTGTTAATAAATTAATATGCTTCTGTTTCAGATTCAATTCTTTTTTGTAGTTAGTCATATGTTTTATTTATCTGACGGACCTATGAGAAGATACATACTTATAAGCATGGTTCAAAGTTAAAGTGTTTGTTAAAGCTTATATTGTGAAGCAAAAATATAGGAGAGGGGCAACTTCACAGTCATGAACCAAACTCAGGCACTGAGGCTTTTATATGAACTTCAGAGTTCCTGAGAACCTTCTCAGCTTCTATTGCTTGGCAAATACCCAAATATGTGAACTCTTAGGGGTATATTTAACAAATTGTGATGGTGCACTAACTTGCACTTAACATAGAAGCCATGCCCCGATGTGTCCCCCGCATATTTATTAAAGATGCATCACAGCAGATATCGTGGATATCTGGTGCTTTGCATTCTGCTTCGTTTTGGGGAGCAGTCACCATTCAATAGTATGGTGACTGCTCCCTCTTGCAATCTAACAAGTTCCAAAAAATTGATTTTTTTCGGGAACTTGTCTTGCTAATGTACGCCACATTATCATAAATGAGAAATCTCAGTGCTGTCAGCTCTGCTCTGAAGAGCAGAGCTGGACAGCGCATGTGTGGAGGGATCACATGATCCCTCCCTGTCAATCACCGCTCGCTCTCTGCAAACTATAGTTGCAGAGATCGAGGGAGATGTTTGTGCGCATGTGAACTGCACATGCGCAATTGCTGAAAGAAGAAGACTGAAGATGACGAGGAGGTGATCCAGGGACATCGCATTCCGAAGAGGAGGGTAAGTGTGATTTTTTTTATCACAGAAACAGCAGTTTTTCGGAACTGCTGTTTCTGTGCTGGGTTGTACATAAATGTGAGAAATAGTTCAATCCTTATCATTGCGATAAGGATTGAAAACTATTTTTCACTTTATGTTAATATTGATAAATGTGCCCCTTAGTTACATAGTTTACATGAACCATCTGAGTAAATCAGTCCCTCTGTCTACCTGCACTCGCTCAGGCATATAGGTGTAGTCAATGGAAGAACTAGTCAGGTGATAATCTGCTAACATTACCAATTTTACACAATTTACTTAATAGCAATTTGGTGAAGAGTGCACATACTGTATGAAGTGTACCTGTAATCATTACAACTACATATTAACAAATATAGTACATACATCTTCTGTGTTACATATAGTTTCTACTAAATTTACCTTTGTACCGCTGCACTATACATGAAATTAGCCATTTTGTGCGCACTTTACAAATACTATTGAGAGTGGTTACACACAGGATTTAGCTTCAATATGCTCACTGTGAACATGGATAATCTTTCTGTCATTGTATTATCAGAAGTATGCCGCTACTAAGCACAGTGGCTCTAAATGATCATTTGAGATCAGTATCACAGGATCCAAAACAGCTAGTTTAAGTTATTAAATTAAAACAGGACACACATACCATTCTTGAGAATATTAGCCATGAAAGTGTTAGTGGCAGAAAAATGAAAATGAAATAGGAAATTCATTTTTTGTTACATAAATGCTCTATTTAAAAATTATAGCTATCACTCGTCTATCTTTTAGTGGAAAAAATAATAATACATTTTAATTGTTTCTATTCTAACCTATGTACTTCTCATGTAATCTAGGACTTTCAGCATTGAAAAGGTAGAAATCTGAGCTCTCATATAACTTCCCCTATTTACTACAATAGAACCTGGTAGACAGTAGAACACATAGGTCTTTTAACCCTTAGGGTAGTGTCACACTAATACTATGAAGATTTGTGCTTATGCAACTAAAAAAGCGCCAATGTTCTTTGCACATTGCATATTGCTCCATAAAGATACATTGAACTGAATGGGAAACGTTCTTTCTCTGGAATATTTTAATGTTTCCTGAGCATAATTGCTCATGTATGACAGAGAATGAGAATTCCCAATTTACTTCAAAGTGTCAACACATCATTTTGAGCCTTATGAATTATTATTATTGTTATTATCGTTTATTTATAATATGACACCACAAAATTCTTCTGCTCCGTACAGTGGGGAAATACAGCATGGTACAAAGACATAGAACACCAACAGGTAAAGGAAAAACAAGCAAAGGTAAATAAATTGCAAGAGCAGCATGAAATTAAGCATAATGCTGTGCCTAAGACGTAATATGAAAGGTATAGAACAAACAAGTGTCGTACAGAGCATGCAGGAGACATGATACGAGCACAAAGGATGAGCTGGATAAGCCCCAATGTTCCCTTAGTGTTGCAGAGAAGCTGGTATATATAACACATATTATATTTCAGATCATCCTAATGTCAATTTGGAAATATAGATGTAAAAATTAAATGGGCATCTCAAACGACTCAGTTCTGCAAAACAATGAAAAGTGAGTATATACAGGACACCAATTACACTCTGATCAAATCAGTGTCAATATTAACAAAACACTACCAATAGGTTAAACAATCTTTGCTTATATTTGCATAAAATTTTTAACTGCACCAAAAGCAGACGGAAGCCTTGAAGAGCATGCTGATATGTAGTACAATCAGGGGCAGTATAAGAGGGTACAAATGATAGGGAAGGAGGGGCAATAGACAGTGAAATACATTGTTGGATGTAAAAAATAAAAGAAAGAGAGACGTTCCTCGCAGAGTGAGGGCCTACTTATGCCTCCCACATGCAAAAACAACATTTTGTTTTTAGGATCAAGATTATTTAAATGTGATGAAGGAACATATAGGGGTCATTAACTGTTTCTAGGCTTGAATTTTAGCAGCACTCATGGATTCAGGATAATTAGGAGTCATCCTATACTTTCAATCAGATGCCGTTTCAACCTTCCAGATGCACTTTTATGGGAAAAATAGGCACAATTCTATCAATGTAATAAAAACATTCACACACACAAAAGTGACACATGAAATAAAGACAGTGCCCTAGTGTCAACTCAATCTCATTATTAATTTATGACATTTAGGAGGAAATTAGGAGGAAAATGAAAATGTTGAAATAAATAAAAGCTTCTGTTCAAAAATAGTTGTAGACAGGACTTTAAAGGGATGTTTTACTGTTTCTACCACATGCATTAAGTAGGTTTAAAGGTAGACCTTCAAACATAGTAAAGTAGGTACAGATTGATTTTAAAACTGTTCCAAGTACATCCAAAAAATGTGGAAGTGCACCTATAACTGCACTAAGCAGACAGTTAGGTACATTTGTGCAAGTAGCAGTTATCTGCTCCTTTGCACATTCATAAATGACCTTTAAGATGTAATGTGGACGTAATAGAGTCAGAGAGAGAGAGAGAGAGAGTGGCAGTAAAATATGTAGCTGTCACTATGGTAAAACTCAGAAAGAAAATTATAATTATATAATTAAAAATGCATGATAACCTGCATACATTTACAGGGACACATTTTGAGTGTCATTTGTGATAAAAAAATAATATCACAGTATATCAGTTTAAAATATGGGTGATATGAAAATTTAGAAAAGTTCATTGCACATGGTAATATATTTTCTAGAGTACTTCAAAACCATCAATATATTAATGATTGCTTTCATCTGGTTTCAATGAACTACTATTTGGAGATTTGTTTAACACTTAATAACTTATTATATATTCTTCCACGAAACTCTAGTGAGCATTTTTAAGTTTGAAAACTTAGTTTTTACATATTGTGACAATATTTTAATTGCTTTCTTCTGATGTAATTTGACATAAATTTTCCGGGATTTAATTACTGATTATCAAGTGTAACACTACAAATACAGTTTTGTGTCATTTGTAATTCAGTAGGCATGAAGAACTAAACAGTCCAATGAATTACCTATATTTACTGTAACACTTATTATTTTGTTCAGTTTGGTACCTTTATAACAAAAGTGGGGAATAATATTATAAGTATTTACATTTAACTGTATAACATGATACATTTATGTTGTAGTACATATTGTAGATCAGTTTGTCAACAATTCCAAAATGAAAAAAGCTCATGAGTTCTGAGCCCATCAACTATTAGAGAATTACATCTATACCACCATATTTACACAGTAACCCTGAACAAATATTACTTATATATTGCTGAGGGGTACTATAGCAACACTATCCAATAAAAAAATACAGCCTCCATTTTCCATCAACAAAGCACGCTTCTGGTTAGACATTTCAGATATTATATTTCACAGTTCAAGTATAATCTAAAGAAAGTACTATTCACAAACTTTTAGATATTGCAAATAGCAGTCAATTTAATCTAATTTTGACATTATGTAATCAAAACAAGTAATTGACGCGCAGGATGCTCTGATGCAACAAACACAAGCTGAAAATAAAGATAATACATAATAATGTCCTACAGCATGGGGTCTTTGACAAACGACCATCATTAAGAGTATAGACAGCAAACACTGGAATAACTTGATTGTACATAGGTCCAGACGGTGCCTTCTCATGCCAGTCTGGAAGTGTTCATTTACGGCTACGATTCTGAAAGAAGTTGTCACACAGTCATGGTCTGATCTCCATGGCCTATGTCTATGTCATTGTCTGCTCATCATGTTGTTGTTCTACTGAGAATTCAGTGTAAGTATTCCTTTGTCTGTTATTTACACAACTGTTTTATTTAGCTTAATTTGCCCTAGATGCCGTTATAACACCTGTGGTTTCTCTCAATATGGACTGAATGGCTGGGGTCATGGGTTGAAAGGGCAGCATATGGGCCACGCAAGGGCTAGTTAACACAGCCCATTATAATGGTGTACTGGTTAAGCTCATTCCTATTCATCAGATGATTAGTTCAATCAATATTTATTCCTGTGTGCTTCCTTTGTCTTTAGCTACAAAGCAGACATCCTTCAGTTAGAGAGCACAAGCCTTGTCTAGGGTGAATACACTGCTTTATTTGAAAGAAACAAATTGATTTATTTGGCAGTGAAATACACTTTCATTTGGTGCTCATCAGTTGTGTTTGAAACGTCCAACCGTAAAAGGCACAAAAGCGCCAACTTTTCTACAACTCACATAGATTTTTTAAGATATTCATGATAATTATTGGCACCATTTACTTTAATTAAAATTAATTTGATAAAATAAAAATACTCATAAATGACAGTAAATTTTAATTCTCAGCTACCAGAAATCCCTAATTACAGTATCTTTTCCATTATTTCAAACTAAAAACAAATCATATTCTCAACAGTAATTTTTTTTGTCATTTAGGCCATAAAATAAATAAATAAATAATAAATTGTGTATATTTTATAAAGGATTACTTGTAACATACCTTCATATGAACATATCATTTTAGATTCTGAAAAAAACTATGTACGGGGAGACTTTGTTATAAATGACTAATGTGTTGATTTATTAATTATGCAAGTTGCATATAAAATTTATATACACTTGGTTATCTGTTCCCACATGATGACAAACCCAACTCAATCTGTGCACAGGAAGAATACATTATCAAGTTGACATGGAAAAGAGCAATTGTTTAATTGCTTGTAACTTCTTTCGTGTTAGTGAGGCCAGGATATTACTGACTAGCTATCATGTAGGCAATGCAAGTGTTACCCCACTACTGATGGATCTCACAAATGGTTGGTTTCTCTAAGTGTAATGGGTTAAAAACAAACAGAGCACAACACCTACCTAACTGATGCAAGCAATTCCATATACTTATCAAAGCCTATAGTTGTATAATTTCCATATTGTAGAATCCTTTTACATTCTGGTTAAACGTACATAACAGGCTTATCAAGAAACAAAAAAAATTAGTTAACTGTCCTTACTAATCATTTGTATTTTTATAATAAGCATTAATCAATAGAAAGCACAATAGTAAAAAATAGCCACTATAAATAATGATTTTTATAACAGTAATTAAAAATGTATCTTATTTTGATATATTTATTATTGTTATGGGCCCAAAAATGTGTGCTGGTAGGTATAATAATTTACAATAGATGTTGCTTTTCAGTATTGGTTTTCGACATACTGGGCTATGACGGATCAAACAAACACACACACACACACACACACAAAACACACACCTATCTCATCATCAACATTTATTTATATAGCGACAGCAAATTCCGTATCTATCTATCTATTTATCTCTCTATCTATGTACAATAATATTTAACTACTTAGTTTAATTTACTTTATTTTACACTTAAGTTCAAGCCCAATCAACATGTTTATTCTATCTATAAATAAAAGTTATTTAACTGAAAATATGCTTGTATATAATAAGTAATACAAAATTGAATACAATATTATATATAATATTATAAAACAACAGAAACATGTATTTATAATTTTATTATATGTACTAAACATGCATAAATGAATTAATAAAATATAGCCAACGAGTGCATCTACTTTGTCTAATGTACACAGTACAGTTTTACTATTCTGTGCATTTTATACAAAATAAACTAAACAAACATGTATTTTCTCAATCAAAGATTAATACTTTCATTTTAAAGCTGCTTATATAACCTTTCATTGTTATATATATAACAAACACAATACACATCTAAGCTAACTATAAAAACTATAAAATGCTCTACATCTTACATTATGGAAAGGCATTCTATTGTTGTATTGGCTATATCGTTTTTGTCTTGTTAAATAATCACATCTCTGTTATTGCAGAATATCCACTGTAACTTGGTTAAGCTAAAGCTGTCAGACAGAGTGTTCCATTGAATATACCACAGTGATATTTAGTTAAGCAGTATTTTGCTGGAATCATAATAAAAATCACACTAATAAGGGTATGTGTTTTCTTGGGTTATATTTGTATATATCATTGCTGCCTGAAATACAGTACAATAGATATGCTTTGCCAATGCCACTTCTAAGAAGATACATATCTTGGTTCTCGGCTGTTTTCCTTATCAGTATTTAATATACATTTTAATTGTGTATTGGTTTGTAAAATCTGTACAGCTTGCACTGGAACAAATGCTAGGCCTTTAAACAAAAATATTTAACTATAAAGAAGGAAACCTAGGTAAACCATGTATACTTGGTGTTATGCAAACTTACTTTTAGATTGAATTTTGGCTACATCAAGTAAAATGATATATGCAATACAGAATGTCATAAAACCATGCCTTGATTTTTCTGAAACCTTACTTGATTTATTATGACAAAATATATCCACTTTTGTTAGTTATCACAATATGGTAAGAGCCTAACATTCTGCGTGGTACATCATGTCATAAAAGTTGTGATTTATGTGTGCTGTACTTTATTATACTTTATTATACCTTATTATACCTTCATATACATGGCATTAAAATTCAAATGTAGCATTGAATATAAACTAATAATGTTATACTATAATGCCCATACTTTCAACATTAAACATATTCTGTAAACATATAATTTAAAGCTCTGCCGTCAATCTGACTAAAATTAAAACATTTCTTAAACCTCTGCTCAAATGCACTCAGCGTCATTCACACACTAGTTTTTGTGTGTCTTTGTGTAGCAGACACTTGCACAGTAATGAAGATACTGTAAAACTGTAAGAGTGTATTAAGTGATCAGGTGTACAGAAACATTGGATAGCTTGGAGTTTCTGGGCATCTTATGTACTTCTTAAACCCAAAGGTCAGCTACATCAGACTTACGTAATAAATGCATTGGAGGCTGCTGCATTTGTTCTAGCCTATACTGAACACACAGACACATACACAGACAGACACACGCACAGACGCATGTACATACACAAAACCACACAAACACTCACAGCAAAGTACTCACTGTTTTGCGTCAAGGGGAACTATAGTACTGCACTAATAAGCAAACGCAAATGATCAAAAAAGCTGTACTATTTAATGCATACACAGAAATTGTAGGGAAAACTACAAGAATTTTTACGTCTATGAATGTGCCCAAAGTCAAACGTAATTCTTAATCCAGAAAGCTTGAATCACATAAGAGCAGTTTGTGGAGATGACAACTAACTGATATATTTCTTTATATAAATATTTCTACAAACTTTTTAACTACCGCAAAAGCAGATTCCCAAGTCACAGTTTTGTTTTAAAAAATATAAGTGCATTGAGGGAGAAGGGGATGCTTTAAATTCGACTTAAGCTAGTTATTTTATTGAGCATATTACCCAAGATAATCAGCAAAGGTATTTGATTAACATTTACATCCCGATATCCATGACATGACTTTAACAAGAACATCGCCATTGTATTAAGCTGTGGATTGTGTAATAAAATATTAAATCAGTGGACAGGAGGGTGTGAAGGACTGGCATCTACTTTTTCACACAACTTTACCTCAAGTTCGCAAGAGAACAGGACCAGATGCCCCCAGAAGGGTAAATGAGTTATATTATCTCTCAATGTCTACAGTGCAACATATCTCTCACCATTCCTATTCAGGAGTGTTCAGACATGATCACTTGGCTTTGATGCCAAAGAAACTGTCATGATTGATGTTGGGCAAAATGCAATACAAGGAACAATAACAAGCAGTATCACATTTTACCTTCTTCAGTATTTGTAACTCCACTGGCTATGAAAAAAAATCCTTGATATTGGCCCTAGATCAAAATGTGGATGAATGTGAGTTCAAAGCTTTTGATACAATCCACTTGATTGCACACAGCAAAGAGGGAGATTTGTGTGAGGATGGAGAGGTACATCAGAAACAAGCAATTGGTGTATAAACTAAATTTGCCTCAAAATGACGCCAAGCCAATATTGAATATATAATATTATTATGACCCAAGTGCTACATGTAGCATGAGTTTATATATTATATGATAACTATGTATGTATGTATGTATGTATGTATGCATTCTGCAGTTTAAATCACATTTATACATGGATGCATGGCTTGCAGATAGGTACTGTACACTCAAATCAAGATTTGTCCCTTATATCTCATGCTTCTCTGCACTTATTAGAGTCCCCTGCCTATAAATCTGCCTCTGCTTCTTAAGCCTCTGAAGATCTTTCTTCTTGTACACCAGTATGACAACCAATTTACTTGCAATTCTATTGATCAAGGACAAAACTTAAATTCAATTGGAAACATATCCAGCAACACTGCAATTAAAGTGTGCAATGACCATTGAAAACATCATTTCTATTGTGCTCAATTATGTGTGGTAATTTTGTTCCTTAACCAAGCAACAAAAATATAGACATCACTAAATCCAAAATAATTTTATTAGTGTAATTGCATCAAAATCTCTTCAACTAAGCACCTTCACACTAATGTGCATGTATAGTCCATGGATAAGTGCATGATCAGCATCTTTAGCTGTTATTGTGATCACGCTGTTAGAAAATGAGGGACCTAGATACTTAATTAGGATCTAACAAGTTTTGAGTTGTAAAGAGTCACCTGATAATTCTAAAGTGCTGTAATACTGAACAGTGACTGTGCAAATCAGTATTCTGATAACATACATGAGCCATAGTAAAAAACAAACTTAACCTGTGGGTACCAAAACTTAAAACACACACATATACTAATCTGTAACAACATACTACACCACTTTTGACATGTGTGCCTGTATAAGAAAACAGGTGATGCCAGGTAACCCCAATAACATGTGCAATAGTATTATGTCATGAGCACCTGGCATTTAAAATGTAACACAAATATTTCACGTTAGAAGTCAATGTGATACTGTTCTTAATACTGTGTATTTGTGGTTTTGTCACAGATAGCAAAAGTACATTTGCGCCTTCCTTACGTCAGTACACTCTTGAGCACTTATCTTAGTACAATACCCAAAGCACCATCTACCCTTTAATGGATGTGCATAAACTATGGGCTACTTATAAAGTGCAATAATTGCCAAAAGCAAAACAAGTAGCGGGGAGTACTCCAGCTTTCGACTTTCTATTAATTGTAACAAGTCTGTGTGCGCATCTCCTTCCACACACCGCTCCAGTGGACATGTCTCCGCTTGGAGAGATCATGCTGGCAGTGACCTGGAAGAAGTGCCTGATTCAATTGGGATGCACAGGCTGAGACGCAACCTACAGAATGCCCAGCGATTGCTATAGACGAGATACACGTACAGTAAGTACATCAAGAAGGCGATTGTGCCAGGGAGCCCTTCCTCACCTAAACAGTTACAAGTCACTCAACTTGAGCAACTGTCCAGGTGAGCTCTCTGTCATAGATGTGACACTGAGTATTTCAAGTACCAGAATTCTATACGCAGGGTTCTTCCTTTTAATTTAAGTATTATGGCCAAGTACTACAGCAATCATGATCCAAAGTAGCTACAGTAAAAATGAAAGGCTTTGCGCTTGCAGAGTGACACTACATATACATTACAGTGATAGACAGGGAACCATGGAACAACTCTGCCATGGAAGACACTCACAGCTTTATACTGAGTTCAACTCGGAATTAACCAGACTCGGCAACCTTGGCATCACCCATCAAGTCCCCCCTTCACCCCTTACCTCGCATGGTGGCAGAGAGGCGAAGACTTCTTTCTCAGCGCAATCATGAAGATCCCAGTCTGGGTTGTTAGCAGACAAATCCCCTCATAGAGCCGGAGAGCAGCAGATCTAGTGAGCAAACCATCCCTTCCCTTGTTTGCTGTCTGTCTCTGTATCTCTTTTGACTGTATGCCTCAGCTTATTTGCTCTGCACAGCTTTCTTCTCCTTGCTCTTCTGTGACACCGCTCCAGATTTCTTTCTGATCACTTGCACGGATGAGGAGGGGGGCTGGATTATGCAATGGGTAGCAAGTGAGCTGCCACAACAAGCTATCCAGAGGGAGAAAAAAAAGAAAAGAAAACGAAGAAGCAGGGGAAGAATGGGAGGCTGTGTGAAAGGCAGAGCATGTGGGTTTTCACATGACATCTGTGTCAGTTAACCGTAGGTGCAACAACCACTTAGAAAGTTGTAGGGACATGACCACAGCAAGCTGATAATGCAAATCCTGTTTGCTGTGGGCCAGTGGCTCCGCCCCATTACACAGACTGTGGATTCTCACTTTGTGCATTTGCCTGACAGAAAATACTTTTTAATTCTGCTGTAATAGAATAATATGCATTCAGTTATTTGGTGTGGAAAATTTCCAAACATACTACTCTCTAGTTATCTATCGACAGACTTCCATGTTTATGATATGCAGTCCCTCCCTTTAAACCAAATGCCCATGTACCTCTTTCTTTTGAAATTTACCCTATTTGAAGTCTGATTATATATAGGTATAAATCTGTATAGATACATTTCTCATGGATGCCAAAAGTATCTGGATTCTGAGAGCTAAAAAGTGTTTTCTGTCATAATGATACCACTATTATATCAATATTATACCTCACATATATGTGTTTTAGTGCTATGTGCTGTTTGGAGGTCTGCATACATAGCAATTGTTACAAAGGTGTTTGCATGTGCTTAAGAAAGCAGAATAAATGTATTATTTTGTTCTGTTGAAATTTTGGGGTAGTTATATATTTTTTTTATTTTCTTTTAATTAAAATTCAAAAAGAAAATGGGGAATTAGCCATGTTGTAAACTGCCCCTGATTTCCAGGACCACCCCAGCTTTTGGAAGATTTGTCCATGATCAGACAGCATCACATGTGCAGTGCAATTAAACACCAATTTAAAAAAGCCCTTAAAATACAATTTAACTATGTTGTTATCCTGTCCAGTGATCATGTGGAGGTAGGAGGGCAACAATGTCTTCCTTGTGAGCCACATATAGGAGCCTATTCATGAATTCTTATTTTCCTGTAAATTCACAACAGACGCAATTTTAAGTATCGTGCAAATTTATAAACAGTGCATTGCAGCAGATATCATAGATATATGCTGCTTTTCATTTTGCCTCGGAATCCAGAGCAGTCCCCATAAATGTGTATGGGGACAGCTCTGTACCGCAATTTAACAAGTTCTGAAAATGCAATTACACATACAGGCTGGAGTACATTACCGTATGTGTATGTTTTCAGGTCTACTCTATGGGGAGAACATTGTGGTAGACAGATCTTCAGATCCCTCACCGTATCTTAGTGCTGTCCCCTCCGGTCACTATCGCAAAGGTGATCACCTTGCGGTAGTGACCATAGGAAAGATAGCAGAGGGGTCTTCGCAGGAACAGTAGTTTTTCGTGACTGCTGTCCCTGTTGAAGATTCACAATCCTTATAATTGCAATAAGGATTGGAAGGGTTCACGTTAAAAATGTGGTCATCAATAAATAGGGGCCATAATGTGTATTTTGGAAAGTATGGCTGCAACATTTCTACATTAAAATTTGTTACATAAAATAATTGCCTTTTATTCATAAATTGTTTTATAATATGTATAATATACATTAATAATATAAAATTTATAATATTATCAAACACTGCTATCCAGTGCTAATTGCTAGGTCTGTCCTCAACGGGCCCTGGTGAGAGATGAATGAAGTTTTCAAAACTGTTCCACAAAATATTTGCCTCCTTCTGCATTTGCCCATTACATTTTCGTCCGTGAAATTTGGACTTAAGTTTTGCCAGTCCTACCCCAACCACGCCACACAGCAGAATGAATTGACCATGGTCGTCCCAGCTCTTTTCATAGAATATGCATTCTGTGAAATGTAGATTTACAAGTACATTGCACAGAATAGCGAAGCAAAAGCAAAAGCAGTTTGTTCCGTGGGAAACTTGATTTGCATGAAATCTCAAAGCAACTTTGCTCATCAAAGACTGCAAGGATACCAGCTTAAATGGACTGTATACACCTTCTAATTGGAGGTGTTTTTAAATTAGGTCTGATAAGTCTTTTATTTATTTATTCAATTAAATGGCAGCTTGTGCTACCAGAGTTGGAACTAGAACTTGGTTCTAGGGAAGGACACCATTCCCCTAGCACTCCCTCCCCTCTCCAATCATTCCTTCACTTACATTTTTACCTTTTCATCTCCTCTGTGCCACTCTGTACTTCACTTCCAACTCAGAAAAGGGAATTTCAGAGTTCCACTCCCCTTCAAGCAGAATTTAATTTTGGAGTTGTGAATGGCATCTTGCATGCACCTCAATCTGGGGCATCCATTACCCTGCCTTGTCAGTGGTCACATAGCATGGAGCTTATTAGGCTCCTTGCTGACCTCCGACACCACAGAGAGTACCAGGGCCCCCGGAGCAACACAGATGGCAGCTAATTGGGGCTTGGACGCTTAGCGGCGTGGTCACTGTGCGCACCAGTATTCATTCCTCAATTTGTATTTTGCTCATAACAAAATTTTAGGCAAAGTATTTAAAATTGATTTGCTTTTTAAATGTGTTTTTGTGTTTCTGCTGTGATCGCCAAACATATGGATGTAAACCTGTTACTCCCCTCATTGTTTTATTTACAATAGCTGTCTCTCATGGATTCCAAATGAGTAGTGTATAGTGTGCTCTTTTTGTCTTAAAGCAAAGCTGTAAATCATCTTGGATTCTAAGCACACATTTGGTTTTATATTCATGAAACAGCAAGAAAATCTGTTTTTACACATGTATATTAATACCTCAAATTTACTGACCTAAATATTGTACTAAAAACGTAAAATCCATTGGGCATTGGAAGCCAAACCAGCATGCTTATTTTTGTAGCACAGTATGTTGAATCACTATAAAATGATGAAAGAGAGGGGTATCAGTACACAAAGGGCTAGATGTAGTAAGCTGCGGGTTTGAAAAAGTGGGGATGTTGCCTATAGCAACCAATCATATTCTAGCTATCATTTATTTAGTACCTTCTACAAAATGACAGCTAGAATCTGATTGGTTGCTATTGGCAACATCCCCACTTTTTCAAACCCGCAGCTTAGTAAATCTAGCGAAAAGACTTAAAACTTCATAGTGACTGCCTTGCAGTTTCCATGGTAGTGGAAATGCTCTGTACAGGTTGGTGGATTCATACTCTAATGATCTCACAGTAGGACTGCTTGTACCATATACGTAGTAATAGCCACATGCCTAGGGCAGCACTGTTCAGAGAGGCAGCATAGAGATGACTGTATATAGCATTTTTTTACCTTTTCTTTGGCTTTCTGATGCTAAGGTCACCACTTTTTCCCTATAGAAATAATGGGTTGGGGTAGGGAGGAGCGGTGCTATGTGGAGTGTTTGGAACATGTAACTTTCACAATCACTAATTTAGGGTGTACTCACTTCCAACACCTAGGACAACAACAGCTCAAAATTCAGTTCTGCTTCACAGCAAGATTTAAGAGAAACAATATACATCCTGCATTCAATACCATGCCATTTAATATTTCCCATATCACTGATAACTATAAGCTGTTGGATGTAATGTGCTTTCTGTGGATGGGCGAGGAAGTACTCCAGTACACTTTACTTTTAAATAAAACTGCAATCAGGAAAAACCATAACAGCACAGTTTACATTCATTCTGCATTCATTAAACTTTAGCTATTGTCATTGGACTTTTGGCTATCATTTAATATGATTATCGTATAGAAACAGTATGCTCTGTAGAAATACTTTTCAAATATTGTGTTTTTAAATTATTATTGCCTTTTTTTATATAAAGTGCAAGCATATTACACAGCGCTGTACGTTGAAGAGGTCATGACACAAACAGAAGGAAAAGATGGTTCTGCACATATGAGAATACAATCTAAGAGGTGTGGGAAACACACAGGGCCGAATTAACACGAGGTCTAACTGGGCTACAGCCCAGGGGCCTCGGGCATCCAGGGCATAGGCAAACCGAGGGGGGTGTTTCCTAGTGCCTGGAAACCCCCCTTCAAGCCTGGGGCACCGTATAATTGAGGTGGCTGAACCCTGCCCCCGCTTCATACGGCTCTGCTTGAATAGGGAGAGCTGCGTGCACGTAACAGTAGTGCACGCAGCATTGCCCATGTATATTATGGGGATAGGAAGAGTTGAAGAGCAGCCAAGCACTGTCTAAAATTATAGCCATGCCCCCATGCATGCTTGTCATGCCCACTGGCGGCATAGTGTGGAAACCCCCCTCTACAAATCCTGCATTTGCCCCTGCAGGGGGCCATTGAAAGGGTTCAGCAGCATTACTGATAGGAGCGGGCGCCCCCGGCCCGATCAATGCTGCTGAGCCTATTACTGTAGTCCTTCCCCGTCCTTGCGCGGTGCTCAGTAATCTCCTTACTGAGGAGATCTCTTGAGAGTGAGACTGTGAGTCTCACTCTCACGAGATCTCCTCAGTAAGGAGCTTACAGCGCGTCGCGGAAGGACTACAGTGACAGGAGAACAGACAGGTTAGCGCTTGGGAGGGTGGCGTGCGGCTCACAGGGGGAGCCTCATGGGGGGAGGGGGGGGCACATTTATTTAACTAAACCTCCTTTCTCTTCTGGTTCTACGGAAGGCTGCATGGGTACTCTTGTGGTTATCCTCCATCTTGGAGTAGCTGTGTGCCTGGTGTTTATCTTCAGTATCTTGCTCACTGCTGTTATTCCACATGTTCAGCAGCAGAGCCTGTCATCAAGGACAACACAGGACAATACATGACAACAGCAAGAGAGTTGAACTCTCAGGGTCCAGCAGCTGAACTGGGCTGGTATTCCAACAACCCTCTCCGCAGTATGATGACACTTCTCGGCACTATCATATATTTTCCCATTGCCTTCATAAATTTGTACCTATATTTATCTCATGAAGATGGTGAGTAAAAGGTCATGTAATTCTCCCTCAGAAGTTGTCGACCAACCGCATCATATATAAAAAAAACACAAATAAAAAAATATAGTGTAATATGTCATACAATGCAGAAAAGTATTAACATTATGAACATCAGTATAATATCTTTAATCAGTGTATTGTTCCAATGAATATAGTAATATCTTTGTGATATGACCGTACCAAACCAATACTTGAATAATAGCTAAATCAATATCTGTCTTCAGTTTGTTCACATTATAATGGAATCACATCAATGAAACGACCTGCACCACATCGACACACCAGTGATCGTGTTCAATTGGATTCCTACCAGAGTGATATAGACCATGAGCCCTCAAATAAATAAATAATAAATATACAGAAAAAGGTGCAAAGGGAAGAAACGCCATTTGTGCTTACTGCCTGCATTTTTGCAGCTTTGTAAATGACCCTTAGCGTCACGTTAATATAACCAAATACTGCAGCACAAAAATCTCTCTCCAGCTGCAGGTGGACATATGTGCCAGTCTGAATATGTGTGTGCAGACCTTCCAGGAATATGCAGAGAGATTCACTGAAGATACACTATGTAAATTTGCGTAAGTCCCACTCTGAATCATCTCTAAAATGTATTAATAGCTGAGTCCCAAAATAAAGTCAAACAGTTAACTCCTTTATCCAAAATTACACTTTGAAATGTCATGTCCAGAAGTGCTATAAAGCAGATTGACTTTTGAATCATCATCATGGAGATGGGGGATCGCAGTCCTCATAGCAGGGGCACCAAGAGGGGGGGCAGCAGGTACAAAGTACTGGAGCCCAGGCCTGTCCAGGGTCCCTAACCTGCCTGTGTACTGCGAGGAGTCACTAACCTGGTGTGGATACGCCCCCTCAGTGGCAATGGAAGGGACCCCAAGCAGTTGCTGTATAAGGGCCCATAAAACCTCTTGGTGTCCCTGGCACCTGCCTATATGTTCCCCCATCTTCTGACCATGGCTGCAAGTGACAAGAGGCAGGTTCATTGATGGGCCCAGGAATTTTATTTCATTCCTGGCCCAGCAAATTTTACAAACAGTGTTCAAAATGTTCTCCTGGTAGGCAAATCTGTTCACTTGCTGGGGATACTCGACTTAGCTATCCACACTATCAGATCTATATTTACATGGATCTTATAGTAACTGCTATTGTAGCTATTAACAGATTCAGTTTTCTATGTATTTATTAGTTTTGGAAATAGCAGAAACCCATTTGAGTCTCTGATGCAAAAAAATATAATTAATAAACAAAGTACACTTTAGAAGAACACATATGTAGAATGAAATTAAAACATTTCAGCACACTTTTCTGGAACAGCTCTAAAGGGCCCATTCATTATTGCAGAGATAAGTCTGTTTTTTGGCTTTAATTTTTATATAAATAGTGTTATTCTGCAGCCCCAGCAATACTGGCTGGTCAAGTCTTTGCAGATGTGTACATGCATGACCTGGCTTGGTGGCTCACACATGCGCAGTGGAACTGAAAGAAATTTGTTCCACTTAATTAAAAGAAATCCCCCCAAAAGTTTAAAAATAGATAAAAAAATGGGAAGCCTATATACCGTATATACTCGAGTATAAGTCGACCCGAATATAAGCCGAGGCACCTAATTTTACCACAAAAAACTGGGAAAACTTATTGACTCGAGTATAAGCCTAGGGTGGGAAATGCAGCAGCTACTGGTAAATTTCATTGTATTTTGTAACAAGGGTGTAGAGTTGTATGTGGACATATGCAATAGATCCCTCCGGACAAGTTTCTAGAATATACAATCATCAAACATAGGAGGAAATAATAGTGTAGTATGTCCAACAAAGATGATTGTCAATCAAGCTTCCAAATAACTTCCGTGCGTGAATAATCTACTGAACACCCGTGTCTTCACTCTGTGTAGAAACCCCATAGGGTATATGCTTACTAAAACGTACATGACAAAACGCCCTTAGCAGGAATGGTAGATGTAGATTCAACTCCCGCCATCATATGGACATTTCCCACTCAAGAAGAAAAGATAAAAAGAGATCTAGCGCATTATCTTTTTAATAAAATATACAAGAGCCGGCATAATGGGATTCATACCAGATATCAGCGTAGGTAAAGCAAGGTAAGCGTAGACAACCAATCTCCTCCTCACCACAGCCTGTCACGTCTGCACTCGTTAGAATCCTCAGTCCCGGTCTCAAGATGAAAATAATTGTGTGCAATAATGTATTTTTCAGGGGGCGTGGTATTGACTGGAGCCAGGCTGCCCCCCTCTCTCCCTGAATGTCTGTAAGGCTGTCTGTGTAGTTCCGCATTGCAAGTGCCGAGCTTCCTGTCTGTGGAACGCACATGCGTACCACTGCGGAACTAACAGCAAGCACCAAACTCTTGTGAGTTGATTTTTTTTTCCACCAAACTCTTCTCAGTTAATATTTTCCTTCTCTTTCTCTTCAGCCCTTAAGCGGGCTGAAGCTATGGAGGCAGGCACCACCCTCCTTACAGCCATGCATTGGGGTCTTGAAGCATCACTCGAGTATAAGCCGAGGGGGGGCTTTTTCAGCACAAAAAATGTGCTGAAAAACTCGGCTTATACTCAAGTATATACGGTAATTTAGAAAAAAATGCTTTATTCACATAATAAAGGTTTTTGGTTTTTTTTCTTAATTTGTTTATTCTGTTACTGCCATACTGAGATGGGTCTACATCCATAGATAAATATTCCCTTTCATTATATAAGCTGCCGTGGCAAAATTATGGTGACGTGTACTTACTAGTGATTTGTAACTGCTTTTTCCAAGCTAATATTAATAAAATAATCCATTGCTTTTCTTACAGAAAAAACAATATAACATTTGTTTGGCCACGTTAAGTAAAAGTAAAAAGTAATTCCCATTGAAGATGATGTAGAGCAAAACCATGTAAATTAGTGTTGTTATAGCGGCATCAGAATGGGTAAGTTAAACCAATGACAGAAATTTGAAAAAGTCACTTTTGGCTTTGAATTTTTTTCACATAAAATACTTTTATTAGGTAGGGATGGGATTAACTATAGTGGTTATTAAGAGCAGATAATTACAGTAGAGTGTTTTTTATGCGTTCCAATATTTAGATGTCAGTGAACGCATTTATTATGTTCTGATGCTTCTATCATATCTTGTCACATTTTGCTGGGCTAGATTAGCAATAATGAGCAGTGATCACAGGTCAGTTTAATCTCTAACATTCAAGAGTTAGTAGCAAAGAATAGAGAGAAATGGCAGTGCTATGGAAACCCAGAGTCTCTTATTAATCTGGAACCGATATATATTGCACTGCTGAAGGTGGACAGAATCTATCTATCTATCTATCTATCTATCTATCTATCTATCTATCTATCTATCTATCTATCTATCGCATACCTAACTAATGCTCTGACTGTCCCAATCTTCTCTTATCACTGCCTAAAACCAGACCTTTTTTCTAACTATTGTTGTAAGACGCCAAATCTACTGAAATATATATATTTTTGCTGGCAAACTACATTTACCTGCTGTTGTATTTTGTACGAGGATGCAACATATATCCATCCATCAGTTAATTGCAGAGCATTCCTCTAACAGCTAGCAAATAAAAATAGGTTATTTACATCTGCTTATTTATATGATATTTATAAAAAGTGATCACCACTTTAGCATTTTTAACATTTTACTATTTTAGATTATGGAATCAAAATGGACTTAGTTGGGAAGTCAAACCACTGATCAACACAAAATATTCTGTTATGTCTAATGAAAAAGCAACAACTCTAAGGGGTATATTTACTAAACTGAGAGTTTGAAAAAGTGGAGATGTTGCCTATAGCAACCAATCAGATTCTAGCTGTCATTTTGTAAAATGTACTAAATTAATGATAGCTAGAATCTGATTGGTTGCTATAGGCAACATCTTCACTTTTTTAAGCCCACAGTTTAGTAAATATACCCTAAAGCTTTTTCTTAATTACAAATAAAAGACTATTATGGATTACATAAATAATAATCAAATATGTTGCTCACATATATCTATCTAACCTGCTGCAATCATTTGTCTTCTCACATCATTAACCAACTGAAGTCCATTTGTGTACAGTTAAAGTGTTTGAATTAATTTAAAAATAAATACAGCTGTTGGTGTGAGGTTCTACCATTGGCTAGTGCATTTCCATTTATGAAATCAAAGAACATTCAAAGCAAATCCAAGAAAAGGTTACTGAAAGCACCAATCAGGGGAAGGACATAAGATAATTTATTGACTTTTAATATGCTTGCACCACCGTCAAGTTCATCATGAATAAATTGACAGAATGTGACACAATTACAAATTTGTTCAGAACAGGCCATACTCCAAAATAAAGTATACATGTGAGAAGGGCACTTGTTAGGGAGACCACATAGAGACCTGTGGCATATCTGAGAGACTGGCATCCTTCCATGGCAGAGATAGGAGAATGTGTCTATGGAATAATAATAGCCTTGGCACTTTCCAAATCTTCGCTTTATGGGATGGTGGAAAAAAGTAACCATTGTTGAAAAAACTCATATGAACATGAACTCACACTACTGTTTACCAGAAGGCATGCGAATCACACACTAAGTGGAGGAGTATACTATGATCTAATGAACACTAGATTAAACTTCTTGGCTTCATTCCCAAGTTCTATGTTTGGCAGAAGCCATACACTGCATATCATCCCAGGAGAACTCTCCATTCCATTAAGCATGGTGGTGGGAGCATAATGTTGTGAGTATACTAATCTGCTTCAGGAATTGGAGAATTTGCTAAAGTAGAAGTGAAACAGATGGATCAAGATATAGATATATTTTGCTATAGTTCAAGATCTAGTACCTGAATCAAAGCCCAGACCTTAATTTCATCTGTGGAAGGATTTGAAAATTGCTGGTCACCAACAATCCCTATCCAACATCATTGAATGGAGCTTGTTCAATATTACAAAGAGCAAAATTGCATTGTCTAGACTTGCAAAGCTGGTAGAAACTTATTCAAATAGACCCACAGCTGTAATTGCAGCTAAGGGGGCTTTTACCAAGGAGGTGAATAGATATTTAATCAATTATTGTCTATTGACATTAAAGTAGTTTAGAGTAGAGTAGTTTCTGTTTCTGGGAGAATTCCCTTAAAATTCTGTTTTGATTTCATGATATCAGAAAATAAAGAGTGAAAAATGACAAAAGGGTGAATAGTTTTATAGCCACTGTAGGCCTGATGCTGAGTTGGATGCATGTTGGACATAATTTATGCTCAAAAAAGACTATCATTGTCATCATTATTTATTCATAGCGCCACTAATTCCACAGCGCCTAATATCTGTAGCATATTCACCAAATTTACAGTATATATACAACCTCATACGCACATACATAATCAGGTCATAAGCTCAAGAAAAGTTTGATAAGATTTGTTTTGACTGCGGGAAAACAGATTAGTCATTGGGCTTGATATAATACAGAAGATTTAATATACTCGCATATAAATGAAAGTAATAAAAATGTATTTTTAAAAGAAGTCTACAAAAGCCAATAATATATACACGATCAATGAAAAAAGCACCATCTTCAGAGGTGAATTCGCAATTGACCAATCAGAAGCGGCTAGCTAGTGCTGTCTGTCATCATCAGCGAGTATTTGAACTAGCCCTCTGGCACCTGCAATTAATATGGCTTTGAGGCTTACCTGTGTCTCCGTGTAGGTCTCTGCTTGCAGTAAGGTGAATACGCCCTTACTGTACCTGGCCTACGATAGACCGACCCTTCCTTTCATCATCCCACCTCTCCAGTTGCAAGGAGGCAAGTTTAGATACATGTATGTGCGCATATGCGTGCAGATTTCTTGTGGACATGTGCTGTAAAAGTTTGTGGATTTTGCGCTTCACTAATGGCGGTATGTTCAACTCAGCATTAGGTCTTGCATGTGCTGTGTTGGAAAATTTATGTACACATATGATTGTATGAAAAAAATATTTAGTGTGGATCGTAAGGGTGTTATTACTAAATAATATATGTCTGTTATTTGTAATAGACAAACAAATATATTTTTTGCAAGTTTGGGCTATGCTTTTTTTAATATATATTTTCGGTAAAATACAGTACAGTTACAGTCAACCTTATGATATTTATGTTCATGACAGTTAACATATTGATTCGTATACCACAACGATTATTATGTACCAACCTTTGCAAGCAGTGAGCTTTGAAGACGATGGGGGTATTTTGCAATCTGACAAAATGCAAACAATTTAAAAAAATTGCCTGAGACATCAGACAACTGCATTTGTGATCTTTACACCTGTTTCTATGTCACTCTACGTGGTTTTACCCAACAAGACAGTGAGTCTGATTCATGTGCGGACTTACATCCGTTTGGGTTAGGGAAGGGATGGACTAATGTAGCCCATGTACAGTAAGTCCTGGGTTTCTCGTAAGCAAACTTGGTTTCATCTGTATCATTTGCACCCCCAACAGGTCAGGTGTAAATGCTGACTGATAGTGATGACTGACACAGCATAGTCTTTGAACTATAAAGTACATGGATGTGTGCCACTAGCCAACACAAAATGTGTATGTAAGTAATATAGACTATAAAAATGCATTACATGTACAGTATGCATTGCAAACTTCTTTAGCTATTTAATGTAAAAAAATTATATTACAAAATAATTTTAATGGGTTTTGATGTGGCCTGTTGTTGTACATTTGTGTATACTTCAATATGTTATCTGTGTCTATGTACAGCAAGTACTGTTTAGCCAGAGAGTACTTCCACCCAGATTTAAATTGAAACGTATCTTGAGAATATGGTCGGAACTATGTTAAAGTCCCTTGATCTTTTTTAAATGCAGCTTGTGTTTGGACTTAAATCAGGCCCAGTATCTTTAGAAAGGGGCTCATTTTAGCTCTGGTCAGTGGTCAGACAGTTGAGAACCTGCCCATGCATATAATTCAAAGTGTTTAGAAATTGAAAACAAAATTTGACCCATGAATTAAAGGCAGCCCCGATGTCTCCGTTACTGATATGTGTAAATGAAGGACAAATGAGCAATACATTGGAAATAAAGGTAAAGCTGAAATTAAGGAAGTGTGATAATAGCATGTGCTATTCAACAGACTTGACCATAGTCCCACTAGACCGATTGCTCTTTGGGGCACGAGCATAAAAATAGAAACAACTGTGCTAAATAAGATAAGCTGCAGTATTTTTATTTTTATGAATTCATTTTATTAAGTTATTTTTAATTGTATGAATTTCTGGTGCAGTAGAAAGTCATTTGTAACATCACATGAATGCTTTTTTGACCATTGTGGCTTTTTTTATGTTGTTGTGAAATCATTTTCAATATTTTCGGAAAGAACTGAGGAGAATGTCATGTTTTGTGGTATACTTGTAAGTTTCAATAAATTGAATAATAATTTTGTCAGGATACCAGGGTGTTAGAGCAGTCACCCAGTAGGTAAAGAGAGAGGAGAGCATACAAAGATACCTTTATTACAGAAGAGTAAACAATTGTTAACAATAGCAAAACAAATAACCAGTTAAAATAACACCCAAGTGATCACCAAGCTCCCAACATCACCCATCAGCATCCCGGTGTCCAGTATCCCATAACCAGTATAATAATATAGGTATATTTTTTAAGTGGCCCAAGTTGCATAAAATCGTTCTCAGGTCAAGTATTACTTTCTGAGCCATCCTGATGTAGTTGCCGGGATAACTGCAACTAAGGTACACCAGTGCACTGAAAGTACTGAAGTATCATGGTGCCCACCCAAGCTGCTATTTTCAGTACAATATAATGGAAAGACACACTGTGCATTATCCGTTATTAAAGTCTATGGGGAATCTTGTATCTTTGTAAAAATTGGTTTCTGGATCATGCTGCAGTGATAAAACAATGGTACACCAGCATGGAGATATAACCTGAAGTCTGGCCAAGCTGTCTTTTCCTATGCTTTTTTAAAGTTAAGACAGTGGCTGCGACAATTCCAGACCATGCCCTATTCCCCACAGTGTGAATAGTTTTGGGCCAAGTTCTACTTTTACACGGTCCTGGCCAAGCTGCTACTCTTGTACACTCCTAAAGCAATCTTCTGGTTCACTGCCAGCTCCGTAGACACTGATAGCAACTCCCAAGTGTGATGCTGTTGTTCTCACCTGTATTTTGCGGGTCTTGTCCTCTTTTCCAAAGCTGTCTAGTGACATGATAGGGACATGTACTACAGTCACCCTACTTCAGTAAGAACATTTTGCAGTCCACTGTAAAACTTCAATGAATATATAACCCACCTGGCTTTATTTAAGAACAAGGTGAGCCTCTTTCAAGCCAACCTCCTGCAGTTTATCTATAGTCCAAGGATATCCTAATGTGGGTAATATATCTAAAAAAAGTGACATGATATCACCATCATTTATTTATTTATATAGCGTCACTAACTCCACAGCGCTGTACAGAGAACTCATTTACATCAGTCCCTTCCCCAAAAGAGCTTACAGTCTTAATTCCCTAACACACACACAGACTAGGGTCGATATCAAACCAAACAGTTCTTATAAATATTCAAAGTGACAGATGGGTAAGATGGTGCATGTCAGACCCATCTTGTCACAAATTTCATCCAAAACTTAAAATATTTAGAGTGAAGATTTTTAAGAACTTAAAAAATTGTTATAGGTTTCAGTGCTGTCATCTTCCATTCTTGTGGATCCTCCAAAGGCTCCATCATTCCAGTACTGCAGTCCTACTATTGCATGCTGGTTTCAAACAGGCAATGTTGTAAATTAAGCCTCTCCTTATGAACTTTCTATTTATGTAAATGGAAAGTTCCCAGGGAGGAGAATCAACAGGGTGTTTGAAGAGCTAATTTAGAAGGAAAAAAAAGAGAACAGCACTTGACCATAGGAGTATTTATCTGGGATTTGCTGTACTGGAACATAGCATAATGGTAATTGTAACTCTATTTTTCATATCTTAAGAGACTTCACTGAAAACTAATCAAGAATTAAAAAAAAAAAAGAATTATGTTTTAAGCAAGAAATTGGAAATAAATTTATTTTTTGTGAGTGGGGTAATATTTAAATGAGCTGAACATACTATACAACGTACCATGATTTGAATACTGCCATTATGGTTCAATCTAGTTGATTCAGTGGTACAGAATAAATGACTCATAAAAATAAAACCAGGCTTGATGTTTGCTAATTGATTGAGCTCTGCATATAATAGCTAAGGGGCCTATTTATTAAGCAATTTTTTCATGTAAAATTTTCGAAAACGGCTGTTTTCAGGGATCTAACACAAATCTAAGTATAGTTGAAATTTATGAACATTGCATCACTATATCTGCTGCTTTGCATTTATGTTCATTTTCCAGTGCAGTCTCCATAAAAGTGTATGGGACTGCTCCTTAACGTAATTTATCAAGTTCCGAAAATGCTACATTTTCAGAACTTCTTCATGTTAATGTAAGCCAGCTCAGGCTGGCGTACATTTACGTCCGTGAGACTTTTTATCTATGTTCAGCTCTGTTCCGAAGAGCAGAGCTGCACAGCGCATGTGTGGAGGGATCGTGATCTCTCCCTGTCACATGACTCATGTTCGTTGGTCAGTGCTGTTTGCACTGCTGCTATACAAGGACAGGGATTTTCGGTCGGTGCATGCACACATGGATTTGAAGGAGGCTGCAGACATCGCAATATTCCATCAAACTGAAGAAGGAGTGAAAAGGTACTTTTTTTTACTGCACAGAAACAGCAGTTTTTTGTGATTGCTGTTCCTCTTGGAGTTTTTTTTATAAATATGAATGACAGTTCAATCCTTATCTATGCGATGAGGATTGAAAACTATCCTTCATATTTGAGCAAATGCAATTTACACTGATGAAAAAAAGCAAGTCAAGTTAAAATGATAATAATTGGGGAGGTTTCAATGTGATAACAGAATGTAGTTAAAACATACTTCTCCACTTCTGCAGATTATGGTCCTGATTCAAATTAGAACACAATATACACGTAATTCCGATTTAAAGAACGCATACAAAAACATGTACATTATAAAATGAATGAACAAATCCAGACAGTATAATCATTATTAAAAAATATGGTTGGTTCAAAAAAATATTTGCTTTCATATTTATTTACAATAAATGCATAAATCAAGGCGTTCTTAATACGTACATACAATTTTCATAATCTTACTTGCATAAACATGTTCTGTGCTATCTATTTGCAATCATACGTGTACTTTTCTAAGCAAAGACTATTCCATGCCTGTCATCCGTGCCAGTCGGCACTGTAGCTGGTGCAAGTGATAGATCTGAAAAAAGCGTACTTCAGATAAACTCAGGGCTTAAATCGTCCGCATCTACGTTTGCACGCCCCTAATGTACTCAGCCTACATCCGTCAGCCCTTATCTACCCCTGTTCCACCCTTCCAGTTGTAGGCAGTTGTAGGTGTCTTTTGTGTTCAGACATGAATTGCATACAAATGTGTTAATTGACGTAAGGTCGGTTTCTGATCATGTGCAGAACTATTTCACGAAGATACGCCGCCACGCACATGGAAGTATGTCCGAGCTCAAATCAGGCCTTATGTGTTTGACTCCCAGACAACTGTCCAAGTAAAGAGCAAAAGTTGCTCACTTGGATGTGAAACTATTCCTGTGTGTGAACACAGGGTGCATCTGGGCTAAATAAAATTACCTGTATCTTACTATTATTTTCCCTCTTGACTGATGCCTATTATCTCAGATATAATTGTATGCACTGCAAGAACAGATCTACAATACAAATGGAGTAGAGTTTATTGCAGTGAATTCTGTTTCTTAAGGATTAAGTGGTGAATCTGTTTTAATGTGTCATATCACTGATTTGTTTAGATGTTTGGGATATTTGAGTTAACTACAAAAGAAATGTTGTGCTGAACTCTGAGTTGCTAAACAGATATGTTAAATTCCGAAAGTCCTCCTTCTCCTGCTATCACATTGCCCTGTTTAACTGGAAGTAAGAGCTAGCTGGGCATTTTGAGACAGACAGTGCTGAGAAACATGCTGTTATTATTATTTTGCTAAACACAACCCCCCTTTGTTCCACTGACGTCTAAACACTTGTGTGAGCAGATCAAATCAAAAAGCCCAAAGCAAGGTGTGCTGTTACTTCCCCTGATGTGTAAAATACTCCAGCATAAAACACTGGTCTGAGACAAAGGGGTTGATGGAGACAGAGCAGGAGACATATTTTTTAAGATGCAGCAGCTGGACAGCTCCTCCCAGCGCCAAGCAAGCAGCAAATCTGCAGGATAACCACTGAGATCTCTGTTGAGCAGATTAAAGAAGAGAGAGCCAAGATCTTTCATGTCATAGAGGGAATCCTGGATAGAGAGCTGCTGCAATCAAACAAACTCACTTTGACAGCTCTCTGACATTAGAAAAATAGATTCCAAAGTCAGACTACTGAAAATGATTGTGGCACCGTGGAAAACATCCACATTCACATTGGCTTGAGCCTTTATTTTCATCTTTTGCAAAAAAAATATGAGGGAAACAAAATATATGGACCTGCATATCCTGAACATTTGCAGTTAATTTCCAACCCATCACTAATGAGATATATACGTTCTCCTAAAACAGTTTCACATACAGCATTTAATATTGTTATTTATAGTGTACAGCATGATTTTATTTTCTTTTGTTATGATTTTCTATGTGGTTTCAACTAAATCCATCTCTACAATGCAATGAGGCTGATCAAGTGTTACAGTATAAAAACAGCTTTCACAATAATGCAAACAAAGATGAAAATTGTGGCCTTCAGACATGCCTCTCGGAAATCATTGTTGCTAGTGGTAGAGTCAAGATTTGCAGTGAAATATTCCATAGCCGGAGTGATGAGGAGTTTCAGTTCAAATGAGCAAGATTATTATTTACTTTATCAAGTGCTATGTATATTCCATAGCACAGTGAAAGTGGGAAGATTACAAATAGAGGCATAAAAAATAAATCTGCATTTATAGACTGGTTCAAATGGTAGAGAGGTCACTGCTCAAAAGTGCTTACAATCTATCTATCACACAGAATACAAGTCTGTATGAATCATTCATTCTTTCAGACAATTACACAGTAGAACGCAACTGCCATGGAATATAATACCAGTACTAACTATAATCCTCTAATACCAAAATGTATACTTTGGGCATGTAATAAAGACCTTTGTACATTGCACCATTATCTGGCTATGTGTACCCATCACCACAATAAATGCACCGGAACTTAAAAACTATCTTTGCTTAATTGTGCCTACTACAGAGATACAGTGGGTCTGATTCATTAGGGTAAATGCCGGTATGTGGGCAGGCAGATCCCAAGGTGGGATTAGGAGGTGATAAAAGAGGCTACCCTGGGAGCTGGATGTATGTGACTAACTTTTGGCCAAGAGGTGATGCTCTGCCAGAGATGTGCTGTGGAACATATATCACTGGACTTATTTGAACTGATTTCCTCATTTGTTGGACCTGCTATCATTACGGGGCCGTGCTGTATTTAATCCTGTTCTGCAGAATAAATTATCCTTCTATTTTTCCCCTAATACTGTGTCAGAGTGATTTGGGAACCACGTATCTTCTCACCTTTTGTCACATTACACCATGGAAATTAAAATAAATTAAATCAAACTTTTTCCAGTTTTGTTTACACATTTAGTTTTGTTGGAATTACAAACATCAGTCTGTTTGGATTTGTCTCTACCAGCTCTGTGCGACTAGGTTGGGGAATATTTCTTCCTTGCAGAATAGTTCAAGTTCAGTCAAATTTTGTTGTGAGCAGCAGTTGTCTGCTCTCTTCAAGTCCATTCACAGATTTTCTTTTGGATTTAGGTCAGGGCTCTGACTTGGCCAGTCAAAGACATTCACATTCACCTTCCTCTCCTATAACCACTGAGTTGTTTTCTTGACGGTATGGTTAGGGTTGTTGTTGAGCTGGAAGGTGAACATCTTCAGCTGCCTAGCTGAGGGCGGCAGGCTCTCCTCAGGAATTTGGGTGTACTTAGCAGCATCCATCTTTCCCTCAAACACCCCCTTATTATAATGATGCCACCACTATGCTACAAAGTAGGTATGGTGTGTTTTGGGTGGTTTGTTGTGTTTGGTTTGTGCCAAACAGCACTTGGGGTTCATTCCAAAAAGTTCAATCTCGTTCTTATCTGACCATACAAGCTTTTGCCACATGACAACAGAATCATCAGGTTTTTTTTCAAAGCGCAAGCTAGACTGAGTGTGGCCCTTTTTTAGAAGATGCTTCTTTCTTGCCAGCTTTGTGTAACGCTTGATACTTTGTAGAGCCACCTTTTGTTGGAATTACAAACATCAGTCTGTTTAGATTTGTCTCTACCAGCTCTGTGCGCCTAGATTGGGGAATATTTCTTCCTTGCAGAATTGTTCAAGTTCAGTCAAAATTTGTTGTGAGCAGCAGTTGTCTGCTCTCTTCAAGTCCATTCACAGATTTTCTTTTGGATTTAGGTCAGGGCTCTGACTTGGCCAGTCAAAGACATTCACATTCACCTTCCTCTCCTATAACCACTGAGTTGTTTTCTTGACGGTATGGTTAGGGTTGTTGTTGAGCTGGAAGGTGAACATCTTCAGCTGCCTAGCTGAGGGCGGAAGGCTCTCCTCAGGAATTTGGGTGTACTTAGCAGCATCCATCTTTCCCTAAAACACCCCCTTATTATAATGATGCCACCACTACGCTACAAAGGAGGTATGGTGTGTTTTGGGTGGTTTGTTGTGTTTGGTTTGTGCCAAACAGCACTTGGGGTTCATTCCAAAAAGTTCAATCTCGTTCTTATCTGACCATACAAGCTTTTGCCACATGGCAACAGAATCATCAAAGTGTTTTTTTCAAAGCGCAAGCTAGACTGAGTGTGGCCCTTTTTTAGAAGAGGCTTCTTTCTTGCCAGCTTTGTGTAACGCTTGTTAATTAGTTGTCACATGCACAGACCAACCAATCTCAGCCATAAATTCTTGTAAGTCCTTCAAAGTTGCTATTGGCCTAATTGGCCTCTAGGTAGCTTCCCTGATCAATATTCTCCTTGCTCTGTCACCCAGTTTGGAGGGACGGCCTGATTAAGGCAAAATGGTAGTGCCATATGCTTATCACTTCCAAATAATTATTTCAACAATACTCAGAAGGAGAGTAAAAGACGTTAAAATATTTTAGTATCCTTCTCCTGACTTGTGCCTTTCCCCAACTTTATCTCAGAGCCCTTTTGATAGCGTCTTTCCAACCATGGTGAAGTCTGTGCCTTACTATGCAGTACTAGTAATGGAATCCTCAAGGAACAGTGTGCGATCTGTTAGGTCATTGCTTGTATTTGAGCATGTTTATAATGGTGACTCTAAGTATGATCACTTACCCAAACCAGGTATTTTAGTAATTCAATTATATTCATTATTAAGAAAAATTGTAAATGTTTTTTTCACTATGATGTTGAGGGTTACAATGTGTAAATACAGATGGAAAAAGTGTGATTCAGTTTATTTAAATTTCCATGGTATAATGTGAAAAAAGGTAATGATTTTGACAGGGTTTGATGATTTTCTATAGGCACTGTATGTATATGCTATGCAAAGCTTTATATTATCCCTCAGTGGGTCTGCCAACCATTTGCCTGCTGTTCAGCACATATTTAGTCCTTTCTAGGGTTGGTCATGCCTCCAGTGACCGCATACACCACCCTCAATGTTGTCATACATATCCCTGACCCCCAAGACACCCCTCAAGATATTGTAATATTATGTGATATAATTATCAAACTGAATTAAGATTCACAGGAGCTATCTTGAAGGAGATGAAAGAATTAGAGATAGGGCTCACATATGTCTCAGTTTTCATAGGACTGTGCCAATTTTGTTAAAAATTGTGACTCCAGATGAACACAAATTAACAGAATAATTAGGAATATGATCCAGCAACTGCTGGGTTCATTTAGAAGAAAATACAAGGTAAATTTCATGGCCTAACCGAGCTTCAAGTCACATAGTATCCTTCTGGTTTTCTTTTATAAAATTATGGAGCCCCAATTATGGAGAACAAAGGAAGCACAATAACAACTCTAGAGAATACTGACCTCTGCAAGCAGATTTGTTAGCACAGTGTTTTTATACATTCATCCCTAAATACTTATATTACATATGTATTTGGACCCCCTTTGTCTGGGAGATTTTTACCTGCTGGTGCTAGTCTAAAGGTTCATTCTGATCTTTGTTTTGTTAAAAGCAGATTGGACTTTTATGGTCTTCCTCTCTTACCTCCCACATCCGATACACCACTATACAGATCCCTACTGGCTCCTCGTATCCTCCAGAATCTAATTCAAATTACTCACCCTCACTTACAGAGCCCAGGGCCGGTGCTAGGGTCCACGGCGCCCTAGGCATTTTTAAAAAAGCGGTGCCGCCGCCGCCCTCCTCCCTCCTCTCCTTACCTTGTCTTACCACCGCCGCCTCTCTGCTCCGTCTCCTCCCCTCCACTCACTCACACTAGTAAGTGGAGAGGAGGAGACGGAGCAGAGAGGCGGTGGTGGTGACAAAATAGCCTCTTCCCCCCCTCCACGTGCATCTGAATGCTGTGCGGCGGCCGTGACAGGTATGGTCAGCGGTCGCCGCACAGTTTTAAAGTCTTTTAGTATTTTGCGCCACCCTCCAGGCGCCCTCCAGAGCCCGGCGCCCTAGGCAAGTGCCTAACCTTGCCTAATGGGAGCGCCGGGCCTGACAAAGCCATCACCAATACCTTCATACATCTCAAATCTAATGTTGAAATACTCTATCACGTCCTTTTAGATCGTATGACCTGCTCCTTGCCTATAAGACTTCGCCTGTGTTGCTACCCACCTATGAAATTCCATACACCACCCTACCAGTTCACTACCATATATGTCCCTGTTTTAAGTATGCTTGTAATGACCCCTTAGGTGGTAAGTAAAAGTTTGTGTGTTGTTTGTGCAAATGTTCTTCACCTTGATAGACGTTTCTAACAGCTTCCACTTTCCCCACGCCACAGCAGAGAGACAGGTTGTAGCAAACCCCCAATACACAATGTTGACATGAATAGATTAAAATAGCCTTATATTTTTCTTAAGGGAACCCATACATGTAGTCTAGCTTCCTTCAAGGGAAAGATTAATGTCACCCCGCACAACTAGCAAGATAATTGTGCCAAACACAGTATCACATTAAACACAAAAATTTAAATATGCAATATTTAGGGTGGTATTAAATTAGTGGGATTTTTATAGATCTCTCTGCTGATATTTGCCCCCACCCCATAGAGATGCGAGGAAAAATGAGCGGGGATTTTACCGTAGTAACCGTAATTCTGAGGAACATCGTGACTAATTGAATTCCCCCTTAGTTTCTAATTTAACAGGAGCTATCTCCAGTGTGACAATTACCATAACTAAAGACGTCAATTTTCTATGAATTAAGCTTAGATTACAAAGCATGGCGATGTCGGCGTCTACTGGAGGTAACTTCAACTTTAAAAGGCATTCCAAACTATTATTACTTCACAAATATATGTGTTATCTGCCTTACAGCGCTAAGGTCATGAGTTCAATGCCCGGCCATGGCCTTATCTGTGTGGAATTTGTATGTTCTCTCTGCGTTTGCGTGGGTTTCCTCCGGGTGCTCCGGTTTTCTCCCACACTCCAAAAATATACTAGTAGGTTAACTGCTAGCTTACATACACTTGCTATAGAAAAAAAAAATGACCCTAGTCTCTCTCTCTTTGTCTTTGTCTCTGTGTGTGTGTGTGTGTGTGTGTGTGTGTGTGTGTGTGTGTCTTAGGGAATTTAGACTGTAAGCTCCAAAGGGGCAGGGACTGATGTGAGTGAGTTCTCTGTACAGCGCTGCAGAATCAGTGGCGCTATATAAATAAATGGTGATGATGATGATGATGATTATAGTTGTTTCTTCCCTCACCAGGCTTTAGATTAAACCTGCTTGCACGCTTTTTAAATCCTGAACTGCAAACACTGTATACCTGTCAATCCTGAGCACTACTTAAACTTAACACAATTCATATGTTGTTAGATATGATGGCACACAGTTTTACTGATGCGTTGCAGGGGCAGCTAAAGCTGGCATTCCTGTTACGTGTAGCTGCCGATTTTTAGCTGGACTTGAGAATGCACAACTGACTGACTCTTATGTCCTTGTAATTATCTTAAATTATTTCACTGAATGACAGTTTTTCTAGTTTTTCGCTGGATGATATTTTCTTGCAAATGAAGATCCTTTTTTTGCAACTATAAAAAAATCCTACATATTAAAGTGAATTGCGAAAGAAGGATCCATTTTTATTTGAAAGAGAATTAGATTGATACACTATTAAAATGTGTTTTATACACTTTTTTTTACAGAATTTGTTTTATTTGTTTTATTTGATGTACACAGAATATTGTTTGAAAGGGGAAAGCACTAATTTGGTGTTCTTTGAATATATAGATTTCATTTAGTTTAGTGTGGTGGTAATTTTGAACACTGTGCTGCATTCCTTTCGAGCGCTGTTATATTAGTATTTGCATATTATTTTTCTCATTTAGATAAGTATGTCTATACCTTTATTTGTCACCAAACTAATTACTTTATTGGAGGTTTTGATGCCTGACTGCTATACTGACAGAAGAAGATAATGTGGTTGATTCACTGCATCAAACAACTGATGTAAAAGTCCAAAGCAAAGGATCTTATAAAACTAGCTTGGGCTGTACACAGAACACAGTTGTCTTTTCTTCTTATCCTTTACTTAAGTTGTCCTTTTGTCTCCTTTACTTTGCTTCACATTGTCATAAATTACAATTTTTGTTAAAAACAATCCAAATTAAATATATTTTTGGGTTATTAAGAATGCAGATGCAATACAGCTCAGTGTCCCCAACGATATGTTTGTGCATTTGTGAAATTATTATGCATAGTTTTGCATCAAGTGCTTTTATTTGCTTACTAAGATGGAACTTTTGGAAGGAAACATGCAAGATACATAAGACAAAAATTTGCTACAGGTTTTCCCCGAACCAAACTCTCACCTATATAATCTATTCTACATACAGCAGCTAGCTTGCTTTTTCTTGCAAAATGCTCATCCAGTGCTGCTCTGTTGTGACAGTCTCTACACTGGTTGCTGAATTTTTTTACGTTATCCAATGTAAAATTCTTATAACACACAAGATCATCAACAAAACTGCACCAACATACATCTCCTCACTTGTCTCAAAATATCTCTCAACTCAACACCTCCATTCTGCACAAGATCTATGCCTCTCAACCACACTCATTGCCTGCTCACATTCCCAGTTACAGGACTTTTTCAGGCTGCACCTCGTTCACAAGACAAGTCTTTCCTTCAGTTTCTAAACCTTCAAGCTTTTTCTGAAAACCTACCTCCTTAGGCCAGCTTATCAAATTTTCCAACTACCCTCTCAACCTCTCTAACATACCCTGTTACCACCCATCTACAAAGCTCACACAAGACTTATATGTGTTCTTTCTGTACAAAATTGCCGTGTGACTGGATCATATAGCATCATAAGCACTTTTACCTTTGCTATATGGCAATACCAATATGCAATATGTGGCACTTAACCTCATGTATTAAGCTCCTGTTTTCCTATATATTGTATGCTTGCCAGCAGGTCCCTCTTACTTCTGTAATACCAGACTCATTTTATTACTATTTTTTTTCCCAATTGTAAAGCTCTATGGAATATGCTGACGCTGTATAAATAAATGTTAATAATTATAATAACACATAGTGATGTAGCAATGTTTTAATAAGCTTTAAATGGCGCAAAAAATATTGGACTGGTCAAATCTGGAGGTATACCTTTCATTTGCAAGAAGTTGTAGAGTTTTTTCTGATCCTCTGGGCACGTCTTTATTTTGCCTTCGTACCATTACCCTAATCAGCATAGATATTTGTGCTAGAGTAAGTTACACAATAATGCCACTCCCAGCATTATTTGGGCTACAAGAAAAATAATACCAATTTATAGCATACCTGCCTACTCTCCCGGAATTCCCGGGAGGCTCCCGAATTTCAGGGAGTCTTCACGGACTCCCGGAAGAGTAGATAAAACTCCCAAAATTTGGCGAAATTCATGCCAGTGAATGGAGGGGGCGGGGCTTAATCGCGCCATTAAGCTCCGCACCCTCCATTCAATGCCGTGAATTTCTTCGGCTTTTATAGTGGGGGCAGGGCTATGGTGACGCAAAATGTTACCACGCCCCCTTCTACCCCTTGTCACATGACTTTCTGGGGGAGAAATCTTAAAAGTGGGCATGTATGATTTATAGTTTTGCAGCAAAAATTTTGCATTTTTTTAAATTGCCTACAAATTGCTATCTACAAACCATACCACCTGAGACAACTAACTCAGTATGAATCCTGATTTCTCCCTGTATGTTTTACATGTAGTTTCAAGATTCAAAATGTTTTTGCATGAAGGAAACTACATAGAGTTAATAACACCAATACAAAGAAAGAGTTTTCATTTGTGTAGGTTTCATCATTAATATATATTGAAATATGAACACGCTAGTTATAGTGTGGCAGATATAATGAAGGAAAGGGAAGCTAGAGGGACAGAGAAGCAGTGAAAGAGACTGGCTGAAAGAAAAGAAAGTACAAAGAAACTAAAGCTACAGACAAGTAGAAAAGATAAGGCAGAGGAAACAAGAGAATGGGAGAAGACAAAGCGATTGAGTTACAAGTGAAAACTCTATTGCTGCTGGTTTACACTACAACAGAGGGGTTAGGTGATACTTGAATCTATAGCTCAAATAATGATGTGGTGTAAAAGACTTCTTTTTAGATAACTTAAATAAAGCTACTATGAAATACTAGCGTGCAAAATAAAATAAAAACATTAAAGACTTTTATAGCGTATGCAAAGGAGTGTAGAGCCAGTCTCAATGTAAGAGTATAGTGAGTCTTCTATTCTCACTATAAATGCCACTCTATGTCTAAACAAGCACATTTATGTATGAAGTGGGCTTTTTGCTGGGCAGTATGTTGCGTTTTCTAATTGTGAAGATTTTAGGGCACAGTCATTGAGGTTAAATATGGGAGCTGCAAAATAGACATAATGACAACTATTAGATAAATAAGTTTTATTAACCTTTTGAAACATGCACCGCCATGTCATAGTAATTGTTTCCAAGTGCCCACTACAGTATATTGGTATATAAGAAGCACCACCTTATGTGTATCAATTTATTTAAACTGCCCATTAATCTAAGGAAATGTGTACAAAGCCACTCTGTAACCATTGAAATGTTTTAGAAATATCCATTCTAAATAGTTTTGTACTGTATGTGTTAATATTTGCTAATAATTGTAATATTATTTTGAGTTACATTTAACAGACTGAATTACCCCATAAATCTGTCTGATGTATATCCCTTGATGTATATATACCACAGGGTAAGAACCTAGTATTTAATACTTTATAATGCCAAATACTATTGCATACTATTATATATCTGATAAGGATAAGGATATTTGATTTCTAATATAATTTAATATTCAGATACTGCCATTCTTGAATTAGATTAGTGAACAAACATAGCTCTCCTCCCCCACCATAATTATATAAACAGGCTGTGGCCTTTGAGGCAGGCTACATGCTGTGAGCAGTTCCAGTGTAAGGTTAACTCCACCCAGAAGATAGGTATAATGTCATGTAACAAAACACACAGGTCAACTGCTGGAAACTGTAAGTTGAATGGAGGTTTGTGTATATGGGAAGTGGCCTGGAACGCAATTTATATTAGAGGCTGGCTAGTATGAAAAATGGATTCTAATGGAGTTTGAATGGATTGAATAGGATGTGGTTGAATCTGGATATATATATATAATTTTGTGATCATTTGTCTTTGGTTTGCAGATGTTAGGAGATGGCTGAGATTTACATTGTTACATGGGATACCTTCAGTTTTGTTAGTTAATATAGCAGCAACGTGATATACAATATGTTTAGAGCATGCAGAGTTGCAGACAATTGAGAAATGGATGGATCTAATCAATCCATGCCTCAAGTTGGCCTTTGCTGTGATGCTAGAAGTTTATATGTGAGATAACTGGTTGATATGTGAATAAATGGTTGAAGTTTATTTGTGAATAAATGGTAGAAGTTTATTAGTGAGATAAATACTGTAGAAGTTTATAGTGTGAGATGTTGTAAAATGGAAGAGTGAAATGTGTATTGAGTGCTTATAATCAAGTCTTGTTTCCCTCACAGCCCTTCCCCCACACACACAATACAGTCACACACCTTTTAACAATAGGTGAAGCTGACTCACACACACCCTTACACCACACAATAGCTGATCAACACACACAATGACTTGTATATTTATAAAACAGGCAATGAATGTAATATATTGTATGAACATCTATGCTATACCACCCATGTTAGTAGAGCATACGAAATCTGTTGAGTTTGTATAATATACTCTGTATACTGTTTAATAATATATATGGGTTTTACAATTAGAATGTTAATTAAGAATGCAAAACATTTTAAATGAAGCTATATCTTGTGTGCAGTTTTTTTGAAGATATAAGTAGAAGTTATTATATAAATATTGGTCCTGTGGATTTGGGAAGAATAAAAACTATATTTCTTAGGTTAAATCAGAACTACCTTTGCGAAGAGTTGGTTTATGGTAATAATAAAAAATGACGTTATTAAATCGGTTTCAACACATTTGCCAGACTGTTACCAATACCCCTTGTGACACACCTGGGCTGGTACCCCTGATTTCTTGCCTTCAGATCAGGGTTGCTGTGGATGGTTCCCTCTGGCCTATTACACTGGACAGAGCTGCCGATAGCGAGCAGAGCGTTGGCACTGGAGTGCTGGGTCCCAACCTCAGGACAGCTTATAATGGATTAGATTGGTCTAATCTGTGGTCACAGGAATTACAGCAGGTAAAAAGGCGTCAAAGCAGGTTCCTTAGGAAGTTGATGTTTATTAGCTCAAGAAGTCCTGAAAAGGACAGATACATCCATTAGTTAAAGGTACTAGTGACATCCGGAAAGGTACAGATGGAATAATACATTACATGGTCAAACAGTCCACTTTTAATACAGATTTACACAGATACCCTGGCTGGAGGTAATTCAGCCTCCTGCCCCTCTAACCAATCCAGATGCTTCATGCAGCCTGCACTTAAATTAGCCTGGATGGGTTTAACACATTTTTCCATTGCTAATAACTGTGCCACTACATCTGAGGTTTTCTGTTGAATGTTTACTATCAGGATATAACATTTCTATAATATTGCTTTTAACACAATTTAATTTGCAAAATTCACATTCATCTGTGATCACTTGCATCCTGAGTCTTACAAACCTAGGGATTCTACCAGCAAATCTAATGACCCCCTACTGTTCTTTCAGGCTAAACAGACGTATTGGTCACTTCACATGAAAAGACTTAATTAACATCCAGACCCAAAAATGACATCTGTCTCCTAAGTCAATACATTTCCATGCCAAACACATACCGATATAGAAAGATAAGTACATTTGCAATGATATACATTGGCGCACCGCGCTTATAATTTAAATATATTTATACAATAAGTTATTTATAAGTAATCCAACTACAGCCCCAGATAGTACCCTTTTACATTGGTGCCCAAACTAGCTCTCCTTTATTTATGATTTTCAAAGGCCTAGAGAATTCATAATTAATCGCAGCAAACCCAGTTATGATTATGATTTTGAATTTGAATTTTGATAATGGTTTGGCAAATGCACGTTTAATAATGGGAATATATATCTTGCCTGTTTAACTATTCTGTATTTGTAGGTGTAGCATGTAAGGATTATGGATGAACTCGAAGTAATCTAATAGTTGTTTCATAATAACTGACAGAAATTATGATGGTATTGTTTTGTCTTCACTTATAATATGGTGTAGTTGGGATGAAGTTCTGTTGACTTAACGATTATATTGTAAATCTGATTCTGTGGACAGATAACAAGTATGCACAGGAGATAATTATTATTATAATCCCAATGTAGAAACTTAGATGTCCCATGTTCCTGCTCCACACTTCTGTACTGCTGATTCCCCTGCCTTTGTGTACAGGTCATCACTTCCTGATTCGAGTGGTCACATGATCGGGGTTGGGAGGCAGCATATACAATCTGCAGAGTATATGAAGCTCACTTTGACACTGCAGCCTTGTCAGAGCAACAAGTTACTACTTGGCATCTGGCTCTCCCTGTGTATCCTGTGCTGGTTCTGGTGTTTCTCTGTGTATGACCTATTGGCTTGTTAGACAACTTTTTCTGGATATCCATTCTGCTGCCTGTGCTCTTCTGTATCTGACCTGGCTATCCATACAAACCATGCTGCTGCCTGTGCTCCTGTGTATCCGACCCAGCTATCTATACTGACCACGGTGCTGTCTGTGTTCCTGTGTATACGACTTGGCTATCTATACTGACCACTCCACTGTCTGTGCCCCAGTGTATCCAACCCGGCTATGCATTCTGACTACTCCGCTGTCTGTGCCCTAGTGTATCCAACCGGCTATCCATTCTGACTACTCCACTGATTGTGTTCCAGTGTATCCGACCCGGCTATCCATACTGACCACCTTGCTGTCGGTGCTCCAGTATATCCGACCCAGCTACTCTCCAGTGTGCGCTGTTTCTTCAGTGTATCAGACCCAGAGTTCCACTGAATATAGCTTAGGATTCTTCATTTGTGATGTACCCCTTCAGCTAACTAAATCCTGCTTTGCCTCACTGTACTACACTACCGCTACGGGGTCCGCTCTCCCTGTTCCAGCCTTGGTCTCTTACCAACCATCTATCACCTATCATGTCAGTGGGCTAATCAAAGGGGTGCGACCTGCGGACCTCCAGCAGCAAAATTCATCCCGCCTTACGGTGATTCTTGGCGAAGAACAGAATTGTTAGACTCCATGCCTTAGGAAGGCCTTTGCCAACACTGACTGATAGAAATCTTCTGAGAGACGTTACACCCATCCTTTATAATCAGGAACATCTTTTGTTTAAAATATCTGAAATATTATATGCCCTTTTACAACAGAACTTTGTGTTGTATAATTTGATGCATTAGCACTTTGGCCTTCTGTAAATGAACTCAAGTAGTATACCAATGATAAATTAGATAATTTAAACTAGCACTATAGTTATATATATAAAAAAAACTAGACCAGTTTAAAAAGGCAAAGTACAGGAAAAAAATATGTATAGTCTAGAGATATATCCACAAATTTCTGTTTCATGTTCTCACTGCTTTATCGTTCTTTCAATGTTATGTATATTCAGAAATAAATTTCCTTAAAAATGAAAACTGTCTATTAAGAACAGTGCATGAAAAAAAGAACTAAATCTTCTTTTCTTTCTTCTGACTTAGTTCAGCACAGACTCTCCTTTTCCTACCTAGCTAATCCCTTCTCCTTTCATTTTTCTTGAACTGACGTGGTGTACAAGGGTTTTTAAAAACAAATAGTCAAACGACTCAGCCTTTAACTCAGTGCTTTCCGTCACTTATTTCATGAAACCAGGCGTCTTATAAAAAGTAATTTGCAAAGCTGCAAATCAACGTGTCCATGGCACAAATGTGGCTTTTGTGATATAATGAACCTCTTTCTGGGCGATTGTGTTCGTTTGTACAGGTAAGCACATGGTTCGATTGTGATGATGCGAAATATTGCTACTGCTCATGGGAGAAGCTGGACAAATTGGTGCTTTTCCTGCTGAATGAAGGATAGTCACAATAATCTGCCTTGTATTGTGTGCAATTGTAAAAACAAAATTGCCCATTTAGGGAAGATTTATATTTCAGCTGATAGTTGCCTAGACCCCCAACCCCTTGTAAAATGGTTTGTTTGTCATCCTATACTTTTAATTGGCACCTTTTACACCATCCATTTTTAAAACAAATTTATACGCATTAAAAATACATTCAAATACCATTAAAATACCTGTATAATCAAAAACATGTGTATAAATTTGACCTAGGAAATAAAGATAACCTAGATGTCCCCTTATACTTATGGCTTATTTAATACACTATGAGAATCCAACTAATATCATATTAGTATAAAAAAGATGGTTCTGCAAATGGAAATGCAAAGTTTGACACGTTTGGTTTAAAGTGCACAGCCCTAGCTATTATATCATATGCCTGGCGTCAGCAGTTTGAAATTACTAGTGCAAAAAGTGAGTTCAAATCTGATGACATGTGGTATATATGGAGGATCTGAGTAACTAATCAAAGATTAGAAATAAGGTAGGGGCTAACACAGCAGATATAAACATTCCCAAAGATAGAATTATTCTATGAATTTTTTTTTACTGGTCAACACATTTTTTATAGTTTTTATTTTTTGTGTCATTCTGCCTATGGAAATCACACAATTCTGCCTATGGTATCACTCATTGAACAACAAACAAATCTCCTAGGAAGACATTCATAGGACCTACGGTTAATAAATGTATTGAAAGCAGATAATTTAGTCTAAATTTTCAAACAGATTAGATTAGAACTGCTTGCCTTGTTTCTTTTTTCTGTACATTTTTGGTGTGTACTTTTCTGGAAGTCCTTCTGATGTCCACTGTGTGACAATGGGCCCCTTTCTGCGTTTCATCATTTTATTTGAATGTTTAATTTTTGCATATTATTTAAGGTTCTGTGTTTTGACAATAATGGCAGATCTGTCTGCTAAGCTTGTGGTCTAATCTAGACCAAATATAGCTATTGAGCATATTTATTTTTGGTGCACCCTAAACTTCTTCTTCTTCCATGTTTGCATAGACCCTGTAAACAAACAAAATTTGGAGCCCCAAACCCAGTCCCACCCTCCAGTCGAAAAATCTCTTTGCAAAGAGATTTTTCGGTTACATAAAAGGATATATATAACAAGTTAACACAATTAATTAACAAACATTTACTTTTAGTTTTTCCTGTTTCTTAAGTTTATATTTATTTGCTAATAAAGTAAACAAAATGATATGTGGACAGTGCTAGCATAGAGTTTTCTCTCAGTGTTTGTTGTCCCAAGGCACACAACTCAACTGTGCCTAATGCTTAATTTATCTTTGCTTCCTGGTCATCCAGCTTGATTAAAAATAGATGTCTTCAGGATAGCAAATAATATGTGGTCTAGTTGCTTTTATGTTCCACTGCACCCACTCATAAGTGGTAGGCGAGCTGTGACATTAATCACTGTTATTTACTGTTACCTATATACCTATATATGTGACAACAAGAATCTCTGCCCCTTACAAAGGGGCCAATCAGAACCCCATGACTGATAGCCCCTTCAAAGCCTCAGGTATTATTATTATTATTATTATTATTATTATCATTTATTTGTTAGGCGCCACAAGATTTCCGCAGCGCCGTACACAGTACAAACAGTAGACTATACAGGGTGAAACAGTACAGAACAATAAACAAAAAATACCAATATTTCAGAAACTCCAGGCAGGCTGATGCAATAAGCAAGGAGTAGAAGAACAGGTGAGGAGACAGGAGGGAAGAGGGCCCTGCTCACGTGAGCTTACATCCTAAAGGAGGGTAGACAGAACAGGCACAAGGGGAGCCAGAAGAGAGAAGGGAGAGCGAATGGAGGAGGTGAGGTGGTTAAGTAGATGGTTGGTAGGCTATGTGGAAGAGGTGAGTTTTCACTGCGCGTTTGAAGGAGCACAAAGTAGGAGAGAGACAGATGGAACGAGGGAGGTCATTCCAGTGAAGGGGGCTGCACGGGAAAAGTCTTGGATTCTGGAGTGGGAAGAGGTGATAAGAGAGGAGGAGAGGCGGGTAACACAGCATTGACCAGAATCCACTTGACATTTTCCCAGTCAGATTCTACATTGATCATAGTAAGAAATTGTGTAGAAAACAAACTTTCATAAGCATGCCATCCTTACCCTATTATAGTTATATGAAAGGAGAGGAGCATGGTAGTTAACACTGTATTAAACCAAAAAATATATTTGTTTTCCTTTCTCTAATCAAAATTATCATTTGAAATGTATCTGTTGTATCATAGTTTGTTGTAATACTTGGGTGTTTTTTTAATTGTGGGGTATTTGTTAGGTTAGGTTATTTCAGTTGTTTGCGTTCCTTTGTCTCATTTCTGTATCTTCTGTGTAAACCTCAGTTGTTCTTGTTCTGTTTTATGTGCAATTTGTATTTCATACGATTTGTAAGACAAGGTACACTCGAGAAGAAAATTCTAACGAATAACAATTTACCAACAACAGGCAAAAAAAAGAAGTCTCGATCAGCATGTCGATTCATGTGTACACACTATACACGTGTCCCTTCAGATCTGTGCTCTTCATCTGTCATAATCATCGGTTGCATCTTATGGTTTCCTTTCTGCCTCTTTCCTCTCTAAACTTCATCTTCATCTTGAAGACTCCTCTCGCTGCCATCTCTGCTTTCTGCTCTGTCTTACCCCACAGCCCAGATACCACTGACTGGCAGAGTCTGGACACACGTATGAGAGGGCAGTCGCTCCATGATTGCTACACAGCAGACTGTTATGGATTTACATTGATAAAAATCATCAAGCAGAGCTGGATGTATATATTATAATAAGATAAAAAATATTCTAGATAAATGTGTCAAATCTCACCTATTCCTCCTTAAGAAAATAAGAGATCGTATCACTGTATTCAGCTCTTCAGAGTAAAAGGATATGTGGTTCAGAACAGTAGGCTGATTACAGCATTATGTAAGATATGTGGCAGCGGTGAGCAGCTGGACCATCATCTACTATGAAGAAGTTCACTTGAAGACCTTGTCATAATAAGTATCCCCCCACACACTCTTAAAAGTATCAATATAGAGATGGATTGGGACCTGCGCTTCCTTTAAGTGTGTATGGACGATAGGTTGCCTCAAGATAAAACAGAGGGGTAGGCTCACACCCTCTAAATGACATACATAGAAGGTATTGGACAATCTCGTGGCGAGATCTCTTAAAAGTAGTTTTGCTATCTGACCTACCGCTCAGAATTACCAGTCAATTATTAACTGGCAACTAGAATTCCTCATTGCGTGGCTGATCAGTAGTAGAATAGACTGCCAACCAATCAGTCCTGTTGTAGTAATTTTGCGTATGGCTGTGATTGGCCAATGGGTGGAGACTGCTGACTGGCCTTGTCTCAGCCCATGATACAAATCAGAGTGACATTGTGGGAGGCAAGAAAAGGAAAAGAACATTACAGAATTCAGCGATGAAAGATGAATCCTACTTATAGCTAAATTGTCATTCTAATTCTGCAGAGTGCATACACACTGCAGAATTGGAACGTCATTGTTCCATCATTGAACGAGATTTCAAGTTTAAAAATCTCGATTAAGGATTTTATGTGCTCTGAAATGATAATCGTTCTTCGTTCCAGGGTACACACTACTGTGATATCGGGCCAATCAGTTGTTTATTAATTGATTGTCCCAATAGTCATCTGAAAACACAGTAGAATGTACTTAGCTTAACTCTGTCTGTCTGGCACTGCAGAGGTTTGTGGCGCCTTATAAATAAACAATGGTTATGATATTAGGTTTATATTAAGATTCATTATATGTTAGGGGTTGTATTAGTTTAGTATGTTACATTAAAAAGATATCATTTTATAGCAAGTAAAGGGATTATATAGTCAGAGTCTCAAGATGTGTCCAGCTGAAAAACAGCAGTATTTGTGTCCAGTGTACATCAAGAGTACAAGTGTATACTTATGCCCTACATTACTGCAGAGATGTGCCTGACAGTATTAGTAGTAATAAAGTGACCTATACACAAGAGAGAATAGTGTCTTGACAGTTATTAATAAATGTGAAAGTTGCATCTTCCATATAAAGTGTAGCTAAATACAAACACCTCCACATCTATTGTTTTCTGCTCTAAAAGCATATGTGTAGTATAAATGGAAATTAAATTTAATGCAAATAGATGGCTGTGACTTGATATACTATAGCTGTGACACTCATGATTTAAGTGTTATCAGCTGAAGGGTCAATACGCAAACAGCCAATCACATTAGCAGATAGATAATGCTATTGATATTCATCATGATCATTGTGTATCATTGCACCATCCCTTCAGTACACCTACAAAGCTGCACCTCCAGAAAACACACCCTTAGTACACTCTGCCCATGCATGCACTTCCTCTTTCCGTTACTCTATGTGTAAGGAAACGCAAATCAGTGATTTTCAAACACTGGATATGGATTATTTGCATACTCAACACTGAGTAAGCCACTATATACTCTACTGAGAATTCTTTATATTGTATTTCTCATCACCTTGTCTTCTCAATACAATACAACGCTGCACCATGCATACAACTGTATCCAACGCAGGGAGTACAGCACAGTTATGTCCTATCAAGTGAAATGACAATTTAGTACTAGATTTAAGCATAGTAGTCCCTTGCACTTCACTTAAATAGACACGGACACAAGCAAAATGCACAATTCATCAGAAATCAATGTCATGGCTGATTGGAGTAGTCAAGTGATGGTTGGAGAGGCTCGGCATAGTTGATACTCAGCTCCTCCACTGCATTGAACATGGCGGAGAAAAGAGGCAGGGTGGGTGGAGATGATTATCAGATCAGGCCATATAAGTTAGCATACAGGAGGGAACATCTTCCAACACAGGTCTTATCTTGTCTGTGCCATATCCTCTGGGAATCTGTTCATGTGTGGGCTCTATTTCAGCCTGTACTACCAATTACAGGTATGTGCATTTGCAATTGTAGTCCAATGTAAAATGGATTGATCACAAATTATTGATAATTTTTGATTTAATTCCCCTGTAATAAAATAACAATCATTCTAAAATGTCACAATCAGTTTTGTCACTATAAATATTGTTGTAATTTTTGCTATTGTAAAATACTAACTTTAAGACAAAAAACTACAATTACCACAATTTTACTAAAAAAGTACTTGTTGCAGTGTGGAAAGTTTATTTTTTGTGTTTATTCCACAATCACACATCCCGCTCTAGAAATTATGTGTTTGCCACTGTTATACCTAGATATACTAAAAATATGAGGAAAAGAACAGATAGGCAAACACATAGAGAACTACATAGGACAGATAATTTGGAGAGGTACAAATGCTGAAAAATATAACAAATGTAAAATAAAATGGGAAAGTTAGATACACAGGTAAGAATAGAAGGAGCACCATAGACTGACATGAGGCCAGTGTCCATGGAGAAAGAATCCCTTGTTCACCGGTGGAGCAGTTCGAATCAGTGTAACGACTGCAGCATATCTCCCAATATTTTTAAAAAGCAAAATCAGGGCAAAATCAGCCTTTTTCCTGTGCAAGGAACTCAAATCTCGACAAAATCCAAGGTACCACCTTCACAATCACACAAAGCTACATTCACTGTCCAATAGGCCACATCTATATTAGCATCCAAGATTTAGAACATACTGGATCATAATTGGGACTATTACGAGGTATGGACTCCAGTCTGCACTAACCACTACTGTAGGGGTTGGCAATTCCAGACACGTGTGCCAGACATGGCATGCAGACCACTTCTGTCTGGCCTGCCGGTGCTCCACATCTGCTTCACTACAGCAGCCGATGATGGCAGAAACGGAGCTTCTGTGCATGTGCAGCAGCTCCATTTGAAGATCTGTCTCCAAAGGTAAGTATGAGGAACACTATAGATTGAGGGTACAACTATATGAATCGAGGGGCACGTCTAAGTGGCATATAATGAATTGAGGGACACATCTATGTGGCATACTATGAATTGGCTGCACATCAGTGTGGCATATTATGAATTGGTGGCACATATATGTGGCATAACATGAATTTGGGGCACAGTGATGTGACATGATATGATTTGGGGGCACAACTATGTGCCATACTATGAATTGGAGGCACAACTATGAGGTATAATATGAATTGGGGGGCACATCTATGTGGCATATTATGAATTTAGGGGTAAATTCAAGTGGCATATTATGAATTGAGGGGCACACCTATGTGGCATACTGTGAATTGAGGGACACATCTATTTGGCATGCAATGTATTGGGGCATATCTACAATAATTTGGGGCACAGCCATGTGGCATGATTTGGTGGCTCAACAATGCGGCATACTATGAATTGGGGGCACAATTATGAGGCATAATTTGAACTGGGGCACTACTGTGTGGCACAACATTAATGCTAACTTGTTGGTCCCATTATTATTTAATACTTATAATCTATATATATATATATGCCTAGTGGCGTGTGTTAGTCTGTCTGTGTGTGTGTGTGGAAAAAATAAAACCAAGCTGCAGCGCCACCTGCTGGGCGGAGTTATACACTGACCTACTAAATTCTTAGTGTGTGTGGAAAAAAAAATTCAGAAAGGGCTGAAATTTGGTATACTAAGATGTTTTTAATTTGTTAATTTAATTTGTTAATTGTTAAAAGTGTTTATAAAGATTTAAAAAATATATATATATTTCTTGAAGGAGAAGTGACAGTTGGGAGTGGTTGGTGGTTGCCGGGGATGACAGTGGGGAGTGGTTGGTGGTTGCCGGGGGTGACAGAGTGAGAGGAGTGTGATACTCAGGACCGCTGAGAGAGATCCCTGTGTCTGGATAGACATCTGGATAGATGTGGCGATAAAGATGAAGGATGAGGTGATGGAGAAAAAGATGAGGTGGTGACATGTGGACAAAACCACGTTAAAAAAGGGCGCTTACGTCGGGAAGTAACGCTCTTCCCCTGAGGAGGCCTGGGCTATGGCCCAAATGCATGACAAGAACCTTTTTAACACCTTAAGTAGCTTGATTCGACTAGAATGCATGAGTATCATGCACGGGTTAACTGTATATATATATATATATATATATATATATACATACATACATATATATATATACATATATATATACATACAAACATACATACATGTATACATACAAATCTGTCTGGCGCACCCGGGCTTGACTAGATTTTAGTAAGCACACAGATAAAAAAAAAAGGTTGCCAACCCCTGCACTAGTGGATGGTTTACCAACCTGTCATTATAATTGTAACCCCCTGTCACTGTGTGTAGTGTGAGGTGCAAAGGGTACACAGTGCACCTCATTCTCCAGCCCTGGCTAGCTGATGGGCATGGGTGTAAATGATCAGGGGGTCCCTGCACATGCAGGTGTTTCTTCGTAGTTAGTGGGACACAGGTGATGTCACTTTGTGATGCAGTGTAATAAAAGTCACAATAATTTTGGCGCCAGACCATCTCTATGACAAACTGAACTCTTTATTTACACTCCTCTTCCTCCAGCACAATAATCATAATGGTTGCAGCAATAAAGAAAAATATATACAGCTCCTTACTCTCTCCAGCACAGTTCTTATATGAGCAATACAAATATCGTTGCAAATATATCTCATTACTCCTCCTGCACAGTTCTTAATGTTATTCAGGTGTTATAGAACATAAATCACATGTCTCTTACACTCCATACGTCACTGCAGATCACCCTTTCTCTGCAGGGGCACTCACATGGATGCTAACAGGCAGGCAGCTTCTTCTCAATGCAGCTCTGACACACGCTGTGTAACTCTCAGCTGCAGCTCACCCCTCCTCTGCGGGGATGATGTCTCCTGTGGGCTCTGACACTGCACTCTGTGTACTCCCAGCCCCAGGCTCTGACAATACAGCTACCATGCCTCTTGTAGCAACCCTCACTCCAGGGTCTCTTCCATGCGAAGTGTCCCCCTCTCTCTTGGGTTCTCTATAGTGACATGGAGTTCTCCGCCTCATCCAGGGCACACATTCCTTGCCCTGGTGCAGTCACCACGCTCAGACTTCCAGGCAATGCTGGGGGATCCTGGAGCTTCCACCCCACTCTCCCAGGTCCCCATCTACATCTCTCCTCTCCTGTGTCTTCTCTATCTCCTCTCCCCCCTTTCTGACAGCCCCTCCTTCTTCTCACTTAGTCTCACAGGCTGGGCTGGGTTATGTTATGTACGTATTGTCGCTAACCAATAACGATTGTCGAACCTTGATTTGTGTTTCCAACGCACAAAGATTTATTCGCAAATAATAGAACAATATGCTCTTACGAAGTGATAATAAATACAGCCGTTACTTATCGCAGGCGCTCTGGATCCAGTGTGCAGTCATTCAATCCTGAAGTCTGAGGACAAGATGTATGCACACTAGATGTGAAGCTGCTGCTTTTATACACACAGAAATACAGTAATACAATGAAGGTGGTATAGCTTGCATCTATTGGTCCAGGTCTCAGGAAGGTCCAAGGGGTTGTCAATCATTGGCTAGTTCATCCTAAGGAATCCAAAGGAGGGGGTCACCTCTCCAGGGGGTATGCTCGGCTCTTCCCGCCAAGATTCCTTAGTCTTAAGTAGTTCATAATTCCCTATCATTCATAACTTGTGTATGCACTCTGCGATTCCTTCGCAGAGTGAACCAAACAGTAGCAAATGTAAAGAGGTTTATTATGATGCCACTCATGATATGATTCCTTCAACCTGTTCCGTATATTTCACTAATATGCATGTAACTTTAATATAACATATGAATACTACTATATTTCGACATAACTGACTATGTGTTGCAACTACCATTAATGTGTACTATTTTATAAGTATACGTGTTTGTGCGAATGTATGGTAAAAGACCAATTACTGTTGCTGCCACGTGTAGTGGATGCGTACGCCCTTTCACGCCGTAGCGTGTCCTTGTACGTCATAGCGTACCGTACGCATCTTTTCAGACATAGACAACCAAGTTTGCTCGACTTTAATTGAAATGACTTTATCCAATTTGCTGACTTCGACAGCTCCACCCTTTGATAGTGTAATAAACTATCACCCAATCACCGTTTCAAGTTCAGGGTTATACAATACTTCTTCACAGACCATGATCTCGGTATCTGGTACCACCCTTTCAGTCTCTTTCTCGGTGTTATGCCTATGAGACCGTTTTTCACACTTCAACACAGTGAGAACACATTTGACAACTAAACCAATTGCTAAGATGACACCCAGTATAAGGAGAAGGAGCTTACCTACACTAGCAACCATTTCCTGTATCCACTCCCCCAGACCGGAGAACCATTTCACAGGGTTCAACCACGAGAATCAACCCGCCACCTTCTCCCCGACCTCATATAATGAAGAATTGTGACTCTTTCAAAATTCCCATTTCAGCTGCAAAATTTCATCCATCTTCCGGTCTATAACCTCTTTAGGGTCATCCGTATTATTAGTGATGTAGGTGCAACATTTGACACCGAACTGGGTGGCCAGTGTCACACAGTACCCACCAGTAATAGAGGTGAGATAATTTAGTACCAGTCTATGTTGCACCAACTCCTTCTTGTACGCTTGTAGCTCCCTTCCAGTATACCTGAAAGTGTCATCATACATCTCGGTGATATTATCTATTAATTTAGCTAGGTCTTGGATATATTTAAAGTTTAATGTTCCCCGAGCGGTCCTGGTGAGATCTGGAGCAACCATAACTTGGAAACCAGCAGTTTCACTAATCAATTTTGTAGCTATGGGTTCCTCACCAGGAATCATATTTCTCTTCCCACGGTGTTCATACTGTGTGTGTAGGTATGGTGGTGATGTAGTCTTGTGAATACCAACCATTTCTTCATGATTAATAGTCATGATTTCAGGAACCAGTTTAGCTAAGAAACACAAGCCCTTGGAACTCGGAGTCACCCAGGAGTAAGCTTTCCTTCCACAAACAAAATACACATCATCAGGGAGAACATAAGGAACAGTATGCCCATGAATTATATCGCACAGAGTTTTGATAAAACTACCCATGCCTAGTGTCTCCATTTGCTCTAGACACGTGTCGGCATTAATGACATTTTTACATTTATCTGTAGAGACTTTTCCAATGGATACCTTCTTATGTTAGGTTATACGCCCTAATTTGTGACTTCCATCAACATTCCTGCCTAGTAGTGACCTTGTGAGTCTCCCTCTAAAATGAGTGTGGCGAGCCATTGTCTAATCTGATAGGTCAGCCTCCCAATTCTCCAGGCGCTTTGCATGAGATATATTTAGGCACAGCAAAGATCTGCCTATCGAATATTGTCGAAGCGTCAGACTAGGGGACCTAGTGTTATTGTACCTCCCGTCTATGGGCCTCCCACCCCTCAATTCGAGTACTTCGGATATGTTTAGAGGGAATGGCAATAGTCCTATATTATGCTGCCCTTGCGGCACGTGAGAGCACACCCAACACTCGCTTTGGTTTAGTACCTTACCCACCAGGGAGTGATAATCCTCCAAAGGATGCCCGCCTATATTCAGAGTACTGGGGGACTGGCATCGTTGGATGCATCTCTCTTCAACTAGGGAGTCGCAGAACTTGCAGATACAATACTCATCAGACAATAGCCCCTCACACTGCCTCCGAGTTCCTGAGCTAGCAGACCTTTTCATAACCCACGGACCAAGTCTGATAATGGGCTGCTCTGAGTATCCTAATAACTTTTCCTCTGCCTCCATCTCATCCGTATCACTACCAGAACTCTCCTCCGTCCTCCATCCTCCTTCACAAAAATAGAATGTCCTAGAAAGAGTAAAAACAAGGAAAATCCTGGAATAAAAGAAAAACAAAAACCGCCACTCCATCGCTGGAAAGATAGTTCTGGGGCAACGTCTCTGGTTCAGGTGTCTCGACTGCAGGCTTTAGGTCTCCCGGAACAGACTCACAAATGACAGATCTATGTCGTCGGTCTTAGTCTTATCTTGCACTTCCTGCAGATTATGGACTCTCCTGCAGTGGGTGGAATGGACCCAAGTGTCTCTCTCTGCAACCTTCAGTGATGTAGTACTGGTCAGCAGCACTTGGTACGGGCCTTCCCAACGGTCTGTTAAACAACCTGAACGTAAGAAATTGCGGATCATAACATAGTCTCCAGGTTCAACATCATGACAGTTCGTTTCTGGCTTACCAGGTGACAGCATTTTTAGTTTTTGTTGTTGTTGCTTTAGCTGTCTACTCATTCTTATAAGATATTGTACAGTCACTTCATTATTACACTTCAAGTCGTCTTGTGGACTCACGATCAAATGAGGTTGTCGTCCAAACAGTATCTCAAAGGGGGACAGATTAAGAGGAGGTCTAGGAGTGGTCCGAATGCTATGGAGGACCAATGGCAAAGCCTCAGGCCATGCCAACCCAGTTTCAGCCATTATCTTACCAAGCTTGTTCTTTATAGTACCGTTTACTCTCTCCACCTTACCACTGGCTTGTGGTCGGTAAGGGGTGTGAAGACTGCTACCGATTCCCATGAGTTTACACATATTTTGGAAGATATCACCAGTAAAATGGGTACCCCTATCACTTTCAATCTTTCTAGGAATACCGAACCTACACACAAAGTCTTGTACAATTTTCTTTGCAGTGAACACAGCAGTATTAGTGGCTGCCGGATATGCTTCTACCCAACCGGAAAACACATCAATACACACTAACACATACTTTAGATTCCTGCACGGTGGTAATTGGATATAGTCAATTTGTATTATCTGGAAAGGTCTGTCTGTAGGAGGGATGTAGGATTGCTCAGTTGGAATAGTTTTCCCAACATTTTTCCTCAAAAAAGTAAGACATGACATTGCCTTCTTACCAGCCTGAGAGGAAAATCCGGGAGCACACCAGTATGCTCTCACCAGTTTGCACATACCTTCTTTACCCAGGTGAGTCAGGCCGTGTGCTGCTTCAGCCAGGCTTGGATAGTATGTTCGGGGAGCTACAGGCTTACCTTGTCCATCCCTCCAGAGTCCTGAGGACTCTTGACCACATCCCTTCGCCTTCCAGACCGCCTTTTCCTGCAGGGAACACAAATCTTGCATTTCAATTAATTTCTGCATGTCTAATGTCTGAAAAACCATCATAGTCTCCGTCGATACAGTCATAGGCTGCCCTGCTGCCCATTTAGCAGCTTTGTCTGCCCTGTTGTTGCCCAATGACACTGGGTCTTCTTCAAAGGTATGGGCTTTGCACTTTATGACGGCTACTGTTCTAGGTAACTGTATAGCTAACTCTATGCCTAACTGTATAGCTAACTCTATGCTAACTGTATGCCTAACTCATCATCAACCAGGGTCTCCTCACCTCCCATCCTTTGTGTCTCCAGAGACACATACGGAAGGTATGTAGCTGGATTTAAGGTGCTACATCATTTGATGGTGATGTTTGAGGGTGCCATCAGGGCTAGTTCCCACTTTGTGAATCTAGCTGAAGAGACATGTCTGGTTTGGGCTGAATTTAACAGAGCTGATACAGCATGGGGTGTATAGATAGTTGAACTATGTCCTAATACTACGTCCTCGCTCTTACTTACCAGAAGAGCCGTTGCTGCTACACTTCTGAGACATGTTGGGAGTAATCTTGCCACATTGTCTAATTGTGCACTGTAGTAAGCTACCGGTCTGCTTGCATCACCATGTTTCTGTGCAAGGACACCTGCTGCACAACCATCAGCTTCTGTACAAAATAGCTCAAAAGGCTTTTCATAATCAGGTATTCCCAATGCAGGTGCTCTAGTCAGACTATCTTTAAGATTAAAGAACGCTTGCTCTGACTCTTCTGTGTGTACAACACGTTCTGGTTTTGAGGAAGAGACTAGCTCCTGCAATGGTAATGCCAGAATAGAAAAACCTGGGATCCAGGATCTACAGTATCCACACATCCCCTAGGAAAGTACGAATCTGCTTCTCGCTCTGCGGCAGAGTCATGTGTTGTATGGCCTCAATCCTGTCGGTTGTCAGGTGTCTTAGCCCCTTAGTGAGGCAGTGTCCTTTTTATTTGACCTTAGTCTGACATGGCTGTAATTTATCCTTTGCCACCTTGTGCCCTGTTTGTGAAAGATGAAGCAACAACAACTTAGTATCATGTAAACATGACATAAAAGAATCAGAGCACAGCAACAAATCGTCCACATATTGAATTAGAACAGACCCATTGTGGGGTTGAAAGGATTGCAAACAGTCATGTAAGGCTTGGGAGAAAATACTGGGGCTGTCAATGAACCCCTGGGGTAGTCTGGTCCATGTGTATTGCACTCCCCTGTAGGAGAATGCAAAAAGGTATTGGCAGTCAGGGTGAAGAGGGACTGAGAAGAAAGCAGAACATAGATCAATGACAGTAAAATGACTGGCAGACGGTGGAATCTGCATGAGGATGACAGCTGGATTCGGCACTACGGGGAATTGGCTCTCAACAACTTTATTAATTCCCCTTAAGTCCTGGACTAATCTATAGCCCCTCCCCCCATTCTTCTTCACATGGAAAATGGGACTATTTGCTGTACTGGCTGTACGAATTAAAATCCCTTGTTGTAACAGCCTCTCAATAACAGGATATACCCCTAGTTCCACCTCCGGTTTTAATGGGTACTGTGGGATTTTTGGAGCTATCCTACCACTTTTTAGATTGACCATGACAGGGGCTACGTTTGCCATCAGTCCAGTGTCCTGTCCATCTCTGGTCCATAGTGAACCTGGTATTTCCAGCAACATCCCCTTTACTTGAGATGGACTTTGTTCTATAACAGGAGAGTGTAACATTAACCTTTGAGGGGTGTCCAATATATCCTGTACCTCATGTGCGACCTTCTCCGGTATATCTTAGAACACACCATCAGAAGTACAGTATATGACACATCCCATTTTACATAACAAGTCTCTCCCTAGCAAGTTAGTAGGAGCCGCCGCAGCCAAGAGAAACGAATGCTTGGTATGCAGGGGCCCGATAGTAACCTCAGCTGGTTTAGTTAGAGGATAATGTAACACTTTTCCCGTTACCCCCATAGCTGGAATAGTTTTACTGGACACCTGTAGATTGAAAGGAGAGGTTATTACAGATCAGGCCGCCCCTGTATCTACAAGAAAAGTTTGTTTCCTACCAGCTATGTCAACTATCATTGTTGGTTCTTCACTCTGACTCTCAGTTAACCTCACTGGCTGTAGACTACAGGTATGACCTGACCCCTATCACTGACTATTGCTTTCCCGCGCAACATTTGCTGCTATAACATGCGCAGGTAACTATGTGTTCTCTTGCCTATGTGTGTTTCTCCGTGGAGGATACCTATATGATTCCCTATCCATATGTGTATCCTGTCTTGCTTTTTTACAATTTCTTGCAAAATGGCCTTCTTCGTTACACCTAAAACATCTGATCACTTTAGGTTTCTGGTTATGTGGGTTGTATGCTGGTGGTCGTGTATGCATCCCCTCTAGCGCCTGTATACTCACCGTCATCAACCTATCACTTTTCTCTTCCTTCTTCCTAAAAAGGTTTTTGTCATGCTCCACAGCAGACTCCCTGAGAGAATCTACTGTGATGCCTCTCCAATTAGGTAATGTGGTTTGTACTCTGGTTTTTAAATTTTCTCTAAGGCCATCCATTAATACTCTTACAGCTACTTCCCTATGATGTGGGTCCTCCCTATGTTGAATATCCCAGTAAACCGTGTTATCGCTGCTATAGCTCTAATGAAGTAATCTGCTGCTGTTTCACTATCCTTTTGTTTAATGGTGAAAATCTTACTCCAATTTACTACTACTGGAAAATAGATGACTAAGTGTTTGACAATTTTTTCTATATTTTTTTGGTTAATCTCATCAGTCAAGGTGTCATCTTCCTTCAACAAACAATCTTCAATAAATTTTTGTATGTTAGTATTGGGAGGAAGACACGCCCTCAACACTACACGCCAATCCTTATTGGTTGGTTCGTGGGCATTTCCTAAGTCTTTAACAAATTTCTGACATTTAGCCAACTCCTTTCTAGGATCTGGGAATTCAGTCATAATGGAACGTAATTCTGATCTAGTCCAGGGACAATGCATTGTAACATTTCTTAAAGAAACTACACCATCCTTATCCGGTTTCCCATTGGGAACTGATATTGTGCGGACTGGGTACGCACCCTCTGGTTCACTGACTTAAGGGGACACTACAGGATTTGCTGGTTCAAGATTTAGAACGCTTTCACTCCTTGTGGTCACGCTACTCTCACCTATCTCAGCCATTTTCTCATACTTGCGCTGAGCCTCTAGTACACTAACAGCATAGGCAATGGCCGAAATTACAGTGGGTTCATCTTCATCTTCTGATACACTTGTTTTAAACTGGCTTAAAACAGGATACAACTTAGCAATTTTTCTTTTTTCAGTTTTAACAACGGCTGTACTTACCGCTCCCGCCACACAAGGTGGCGGGGGTGCGCTTGCGCTGAGTTTGCCACGCTTCTCAACAGCTACTTCCGCCGTGCACACGCTTTTCGCCACGCCTACTTCCGCTGTACATTTGCTGCTCTGCCACGTGTTACCTTCCATTTGCCACAATTTTAAACAATCATTATTTCTATTTCTCTTTTTCATTGACTTAATCAACGATACTTTATCTTTTACAGTATTTAGTACCTCTGCATTAAAACTTCCTATTGTTGGGAAAGGCCTATCACAATCTTTGGTCATCTTGACCCATGTGTCGCAATACGCAGTTGCGTATGCACCATATTTTGTACACATGAGAAATCTCACTGAACCAATAGGACCTTCCTTAGGCAGTCCACTGACCATCTCTAACGTATGCTTAGCACCCATGTTGAACAACACCACTCTACACGGAACACAGACACACCGCAATGCTTTGTTCCTTCCGGCCAACAATTTCAAACCTGTTGCTACAATCACTGCTAGAGATCTCTAATGCTCTTATGAACGTATTTCCAATAGTCGCGTCCACTCGCTTTCTCTTGTTCCGAACAAGAATCCCTAACACAGAAATAGTTCCTAGATAGCCCGGCTATCTTAAATTCCTGTTGAGTTTATTATAACTGGGAGAACAAAGTCGATACAATCAACCAGCCTTTCCAATATAATTCCTCCTAGCTGCTTCACCAATTCGCACTAACGGTGCGGTTAGATCGCACTACCTACCAATACTAATTATTAGCAAACCTTGTGATCTATTGGTAGCGCTTTGCGAAAACCCGGTTTTCGCATTCGGTATACCTGCCCTGTATACCGTCCTTCAGTTGGGCAATCCGCCTCGTCAGACAGCAACTGAGCACAATGAATAGTAAACAGTGTATCTACGTTACAAAATCACACACTATACACCTTTTCTGCGCAGAAAATAAAAAGTTCCCAACAACAGTAATAATATCTCAGAGGCTTTCACAAGTAATTATACTATGCACATATAATAACTATCAAGACGATTGTTTAACCACGTGGCAAATCTACCGGAAGTTCGCGTACGCACAGCAGGAATATACATACGCAAAGAAATGTAATACAGTTAAAACGCACAACGCCAAAAAAGAAACAGTTTTCTCTTTTGTCCCTAGGTTCTAGTTAGCGTGCCCTAGACAATGCAAAAACGGACATTCGGTTTCACAACACAGAGTAAAATTCAGGTTTGGAACACATTGCGTTCTTACCCGTTTATGACGCGTCTCCACCCTTTGTTGAGGAACCGAAATCCGTTGGTCTTGCGTATCATCGGCAACGAAATCTCCAAAGCTCACGAGCCCCCAAATTGTTATGTACGTATTGTCGCTAACCAATAACGATTGTCGAACCTCGATTTGTGTTTCCAACGCAGAAAGATTTATTCGCAAATAGTAGAATAATATGCTCTTATGAAGTGATAATAAATACAGCCGTTACTTATCGCAGGCGCTCTGGATGCAGTCATTCAATCCTGAAGTCTGGGGACAAGATGTCTGCACACTAGATGTGAAGCTGCTGCTTTTATACACACAGAAATACAGTAATACAATGAAGGTGGTATAGCTTGCATCTACTGGTCCAGGTCTCAGGAAGGTCCAAGGGGTTGTCAATCATTGGCTAGTTCATCCTAAGGAATCCAAAGGAGGGGGTCACCTCTCCAGGGGGTATGCTCGGCTCTTCCCGCCAAGATTCCTTAGTCTTAAGTAGTTCATAATTCCCTATCATTCATAACTTGTGTATGCACTCTGCGATTCCTTCGCAGAGTGAACCAAACAGTAGCAAATGTAAAGAGGTTTATTATGATACCACTCATGATATGTTTCCTTGAACCTGTTCCGTATATTTCACTAATATGCATGTAACTTTAATATAACATAAATACTACTATATTTCGACATAACTGACTATGTGTTGCAACTACCATTAATGTGTACTATTTTATAAGTATATGTGTTTGTGCGAATGTATGGTAAAAGACCAATTACTGTTGCTGCCACGTGTAGTGGATGCGTACGCCCTTTCACGCTGTAGCGTGCCCTTGTGCGTCATAGTGTACCGTACGCATCTTTTCAGACAAAGACAACCAAGTTTGCTCGACTTTAATTGAAATGACTTTATCCAATTTGCTGACTTCGACAGTTATCCCCATGGTAACCAGTTTATGTAACTTTTCACAAACTTCAAGCTTGCCCTCTAGGTGACCCCTCCTGTATTCACTGAGGTACAGAGTTTACTAAAACGCCACTAGGTGGGCATTACATAATGACACCATTAGATGTCTAGACCAGGTAAGACATATAACTGGGAGAACAGTGTTACTATCTGTAATTTAAACCAAATATTGTAACTTGATACATCCCATCTGATGTCACATCTTTAAAACCAATTACTTTTTTATGCTTATATTTGAATTTCATTGTATATTGATAATTACCTATTTATGATCAAAGGAATCCACAGAAGATTGATTGTTATTGTTAGTCACCAGGGCATATACCGAATATCACAAGAGGTCCCTTATGCCAATGAAAAAATTATTAAACTATACCACTCCTTATACAGTACTCGGTGAGAAAAAAATAGTATATGAGTATTTCATAGTAGTTTAGCACAACTAGTTCAGTGGAGAGAAGGAAATATAACATTATTAAAACACATTTTAGAATATTATCACTGATATATTTTTATAGTAATGACAAATGGTGATCTGACGATGAGGGTGTCTTCATTGTGACAATGCCTTGTTACAGCAATGTTTCCTTATACAATTACATGTATTTGAATGTTCTTTACACAACAGCAGAGCACCTCATTAGTTTATTATTTATTATTTCTTTATTAACAGATATTGATGTAGCAACTACATATTACAAAGGACTTTAATCATTTACACCACTCCCTGCCCCAGCAGCTAGTTAACCTAACAGTATATCATTGGAGTGTGGGAGGAAACCGGAGAACCTGGAGGAAACCCACGCAAACATGGGGAGAACATACAAACTCCACACATATAGGGCCCTGATTGAAGTCAAATCCGTGACTCCACTGCTGTGAGGCAGCAGTGCTTACCACTGTGCCACCATGCTGCCCATAATATTACATAATATTTTCAACTGTTTTGTACTTAATCTAATTGCTTAAGCAAAAATAAGTGTGTTATGTAATAATGATCTGTTTCATGACTGTAATTGTAGATGTATGTTTATGGTTCTTGGACAAAAATACTAAGAATACTGAGCTGTAAGTAATCAGTTTTGTCTTAAGTTTCTCTTTAAACCAGACTCTTGTACACTTCCTGGTAATTCAGTCTATCTGGATCTTCTTTTTGTTTATTGTTTCCAGCCATACAGTTCCTACATTTGACTAGATAACAAAAGTGCTTCTATTAGTTTTAATCTGTAAAGCTGAGAAATGAAAACAAGACTAATACAATTTATTTGTAGTCTATTTCCAATTTATTTCCAGCCAGAATTCAAGAGTAACTTACATGAAATACTTATAGAATATGTATAAAACTTCAAGTTGTCACTACATAAGTGAATAACACCTACAGCTAATACATTGCAGGAATGCCACACACTTATAATAAATTCCTTGTTTACCATGTTGAAGAATTGCTTATGTGAATATTTTTTTAAAGTAACAATTAAAAAAATTACATTTAATGTTTTAATAGTAATAAAAATATGCTTAAACAAGCATCTGTTAAATTAACATAGACTGCAACCTCAATAATGTGTTTTACTTAATTGTGTTTAGCATTGGGGGATATCTATAGTAACATAGATTTATGTTAACCCTCCATAGAGGCAATGAGCAAACTTAGTCTACTACTCCTTTGCCTGCTTATTATGATATCTAAAATAAAGCTAATGATAAAATATATATAGTTAAAATGGGTTTACTAATAAATAAATCAGTGTTATGTGACATAGCACCTCATGGCTATACCTATATTAAATGTAAACAAGTTCTTTTGTTGTGTCACAGAAATATGGGTGAGCACATTCCTTTATACATTTGCAGCTCCAAAATCCAGTTCGATTTTTTGAAAATATATGTGCATACATTCTCACATATGCAGTTTGTTAGTAAATCTAGGTAAATGACAGAAAAAAGAAGACAGAAACGTTAGCTGTAAATCTACTGATATAGGATATCTACTTTTGTGCCCCAGCCCTTTTTATCTCCCCCCCCCCACCAAAGAAGGATAAAGAGTCCATCTGGCTACTCCATAAGCAAATAGTTAGTTTGGCTTGTTGCAGCTTTTGGCTTCAGACAAGGTGACCTGAAGATCGTAGGGTGGCATATCTTCTATTTGCTACTTAGAGTGGGCAGATTAGAAAGAGGGGGCATTCTACAAAAGATAACTTCACCTTTAAAATAGATCTAAACTCCAACATTTTAATTTTATGATATATTAAGTACTTGTACATGTGTTTTGCCACATTTATCAAATACACAAACATCTGCCTTAAACTAGAGGAAGCAATCAAACAGACTATAGAGTCCTTCAAGAGTACAGCTGCTTCTGGGCCGGACAGTCTCATAGAATCATACTAAAAAAAAATAATTGCGAAAGCCCTGATGCTTATCTTTATTTAAAACTACTTTACAGGCAAGAAGTTTGAACGATACACCATCAGAGCACACATCATTGTTATTCCTAAAGACGGATTTGACCGAAGCATGTATGCTAATTATAGACCAATATAGCTTTTGATTGTGAACTGGAAACTGTTTAGCAAGCAAACTTGCTCCCATTATCCCTGCATTGGTCCACCTAGTTCAAGTAGGCTTTATCCTGGGCTGCTACGCTGCTGACAATACAAGGAGAGCAATAGAAGTATTCTTTGCAGTCAATAAACATTTTAACCCTGCTCTAGTGGTGTCTTTAGACACTGAAAAGGCCTTTAACAGAGTTTCCTGACTTTTATTAGATGCACTCTTAAGGAAATGGGCTTCCATCGGTCATTTCAGAAGTGGCATTGCAACACTGTATCAGAACCTTTTAGCCTGAGATCTTGCTAATGGAGCTGCCTTGATCCTCTTCTTAATTGTGCATGTTGCCAGACAGGGCAGTGTCCTCCTTTCCTCTTGATGGAACCACTGGCATCTAGGAGCCACAATAACCCAAATATAATAGACATATAAGCTGGCCTGTCAGGACTCCCAATAGGAAGACCACTGAGAGACTGTAAATGGAACAAATGGTTTATTATTACACAGGTTAGGGATGCAATAAATGGTAAGGCATCAAATACATGTCAGCATAGTATGGCAGTTATAGCAAGGATTATGCAGGAAGCCACAGATGAAGATGATGGTCAATAGTAATATAGTTCAAAGAGGAAGTGCTGAGATGCCGGAGAAACCAATGGTGTCAGGATATCTGGCTTACTCTGGAGGCTTGAGGCACCGGATGGGTCACTGGTGTCAGGACTGCAGGTTACTCAGGAGACACAAGGCTCCGGGTGAGTCACGGGTGTCAGGACTGCAGGTTAATTGGGAGGCATGATGCATCGGATGCATCATGGGTAGCTGGACCACAGGTAGCTCGAGAGGTATGATGCACCGAATGATCATCATCTGGATATGCCCCAGAGTGTAGGTGCAGGGTTGCTAGTGGTGCAATGGAATGCAGACACAGTAAAGTAGGAGGTCAAATCTACATTTTCCACCATGATACCAGGAAGAAGGCAGAAGAGAAGTCACAACAAAGCCGGGTCTGGGTCATAAGATGAGGTGCAAAACGAGGAGTCAAGCAGAGTTCAAAACCAGGAAATCAATCAGGATTCATAAACAGAAAAACCAGCAGCAGTAAAGGCAACAGATGAACTGGCAAGGGCTGTTGGGATGCAGGTTTTTATAGGCCACTGACAGGTGCTAAGCATCCAGAGTTTAGCTCTGGCAGAGAGGAGAGCAGTCCAAATACCACAGTGGCCCGTTAGGTGGAACAGTAGTGTTGCAAGCTGGATACATATAAAGGCAAAAGTCCAACATAGTTCTTGGCAGACAGGAGTTGCAGGAGCCAAATTGTGACATGGCCCTTGAGAATTTAAATTATACATGTATGCGGATGACGTTGTATTTATGTTAACAAAACTCCCACACTATCCTCCCGTCGCAAAGAATTCCAGACATGTGGAGAAGTATCCAACTTTAAAATCAACATAGTTAAATCTGAAATTTTCCCTCTAAACTTACCCCCCACATACAGAGCAATGAGTTAGACTGCACCATAACTGGCAAAAGGTTATGGACCCTGACCAGCTTTATGAGACAAATCTCCTGGTGGCCTTGTTATATACTCTAAGGGGAAAATCACATTGACTGGTACAGAAAGTTCATGGATCAGGAAAATGACAGCTTTTATACTTATTCCAAAGTCTCTTAATAAAGTTACTTTACCTGCGCTGAAAGCACTACAAAGATAAAGTTATATTTTTCTGCTCAGGAAGAAGACCCAGAGTATGAGCTTGCACATTATTTCGACATATCTCATAGGCAGGGCTGGGCCTTCCTAATATACAAATATATTATGTGGCTTTCCACCTCAATGAAGCAGTGATTTTTCACTTTAATATATACATAAGGCTTTTGGTAGATATTGAGGCCAATCTATTGGACATGCTGTCACCCCACAAGCATATCAGCTCATATCAAATCACCCCATGATGGCTCCTCTATGGAATAACCCAGCCTTCCCTCCTGGATGAGACCATAAATTCTATAAAGCCTCTAACAATATAAAATGTTTTACTGACATTTCCCTTTTGCATTTTTCCCCTGAGTTTTTAGAAATTCAATAATAATTCCATGTCTCCTGAGACAGTTTTCTCACTTCTTGCAGATTAGATATCTATATAATGTAATTCCATTGCTCATATCACTCCCTCAGCTAACCCACATCAATATATTTTGCTAGTCGAATCCCAGTGACCCTATTTCAACATGTTACTGACATGGTCAACCCGACATAGATAGTCATGAACTCAAAATAGGAGGAGGACAAAGGAGAGATCTTAGAGCTAGAAGAGTTGTCCGAAATAAAGGAAAGGATTCTACAAGTTCTACATGTGTAAGGATTAAGGAAAATGCCTATCAACTGTTCACAGACCGTATTTGGCCCCTTTCAAATTAATCACTTTGGCGAGAAATTCCTGGTTTAATGCGAAGCATTACTGACTTAACACTTACAGACTGCCCCTCTTATGACCTTCTCATTGGTGGACTTTTTTAGTAGGTGGGCGCAATTAAGAATAGCCCAACCTGAATAGTGGGCACGTCCCCTCCTTCATTTTGATTGGACCTGGCAGCTGAGAAACAGGCAGAGGATGATAGCTGGCCACTCTAATTGTGTTTAAAACATAATCAGAGCGGTCGGGCAGGATTTTCTGCCTGCCTCTAACGAGCATTTTGCACCATGTAAATACCCTCTTCTAAAGAAGAGAAGAGTCAATGGTTAGACATATTTAGGTAACCCCTTCAAGACCTGTTTTTTAAAAACATTATATAAATTTGATACATTTTTAGTAAAAAAATACCATTCGTGCATAATTTATGTAAGGTTGGACCATGTTCTAGGGCTTAGAAACAAATGTAGGTTTTGTTTTATTTAACTGTTTCTTGGCCCAGTTGTCCCCTATGGTAGATTCAGTATAACCTTGATCTAACAGCAGCTATGATGTAAGCTATTGTTCAATTCAGGTTACACTCGATCAATATGTGCTAACAGGCTTTGGAGATCTGAGATTTCACCTGCAGTGACCAGTCCTTTCTCATACTCAGGTACATCCCTGATGAGGTCACTATGTCACTAATGTGAAGCACAACTTACTCTGAATGCTGTGGACAATAATTGGGTTCCAAGAAGCCAAGGACAAAAATATTCCAGCTAATTCTGCCACCCAACTTGGCATTTGCACTACTCCCAAATCTTTCTCTCCCACTCCTGTCTCTATACCTCTACACATGCTATCTGGCACTGTGATACAGTGATTTCAGTAACAAGCGCAGGTGAATCATATCACCCTATAATATGGTTCCTGAGATAAGGTTCTTACCTCACCTCATACACAGTTTTGGTAGATGATTTTGTACAAAATGGCTTTACCTGCTCTTTGAAGTAAGGGGGCATTGCACAGTTATTAACTTATAGCCACAATGGCATCCGCATTATAAGGAAAAGAGGCACTGCTTAATACAGTGATGGCTAACCTGTGACACTCCAGGTCTTGTGGAACTACAAGCCCCAGCATGGTTTGCCAGTAGATAACTAGCTGATAGCTGGCAGAGCATGCTGGGACTTGTAGTTTCACAACACCTTGAGTGTCACAGGTTAGCCATCACTGGCTTAATATATAGGTCCATAGTTTTAGTGCTATATTTAACTACACATACTGTATATTAATTATGGCTTAACATGTAATGAAATGTGGCAACAAGACTTTTACATTTTTAACAGCTATTGTACAAACCCAAAACATTATTAAGTCTACTATAGTGTAGGTTTTAATCAGAGGAAATGTCCTATATGTTTGCACTACTCTTGTCCCCATTGTGTCCAGCTTTTTATTTTGCCCTGCAACCATCATACTATAATATAAATGGTTCTATGCAATCGTGTGTCAGGGGACTAGAGATGGGGAAGGAGAAGGGTAGGTGACATTGTACGTGAAAGTCAAGGGTACTATGTGCTTAATACTCAATGGCTTTACATAAGGGAAAAGAGTGGAGGGTTGGAAGAAATTGAATTGAACACCTGAAGTGTCTAATCAGTTTACAATATGCCATACATTTTTTAAAAAAAAAAAAAACCCATAAAAAGAAAACCAAAGTTCCAGTTTATCATCCCAACTATGTCAGCATTGAATAGCCTTGTTTTGATTTTAATATGCTAAGAGGATTTTGCTTTTTTTTTGTGTCCCCACATTTTAATTGCCCATTGCAAAACCTAGCTATGTTGACTGTGTAACTGTCTGCATGTGATTATTATTCATATCTTTGGAATATATTGTCTGAAAGAACCGAAGGTCAGAAGGCCAACTTTCTCCCAGCCATGTCATTTATGGTGTTTAATCTTACAAGGCAATTATTTTGAGACTGCATTGCTTTATCATTTTTAATCAAGTCATATGTATTCATCATAACTACATTAAAGCTAAACCAAGTTGCGCTTAATGTAGTTGCTTCATTAAATATGACTGAATATAAAGTAGTCAAGAAACAAATTGTGTCTGTATCATTTTTTAATCTGATCTGCCTGAAGCAGATAAAGTACCAATGCTGTGCAAATCTTCGAAGTGCTTGATGTAGCTATAGGATTTTCAAATGTCCTTTCCCCTCAGGGCAGAACAGTCCTATATGTTTAACACTAGCTGAAAGATCCACTCATTTAACACAGAATATTGTACTTATTGTTCTGTGAACAGTTTTGAAGGTCTAATTATTTTGTGTGAGCTACAGGACACCAATGAAGGACAAAAAAATAAAATAACCCCTTTGGTATTGCGAGTGATGGTAATTATTTATTTTGTCCTTGTCTCATAACAATACGTGAATGAAAACGTACGCCTGTGTTTTGATATTTTTTATAAATAAATATATGTAGGCAACAGATATGATGGAAACAGACTTTACAATACATGCTCTAATGTGACCTTTTTTGTTTACAAATGATGTGTCTGAAGTGATACATTTCCTTATTTCATTGTATCAAAATAAAAAATAAAATGTATAGTGAAAGGTAGCATAGACCTGTGTAAAGTGTAAAAGTCTCAATTTACATTCTTTATTACATTTGATACAGCAACTAGAAAACAGCTTGACTACCCAAAGAAATATCAAACAATGTAGTCCATTTATTATTTAATAATCAGTTCTTCAGCTCCAACATCAAACATTTTATTGTATTTGGTACATTTCAGAGATTGAACAGAATGCCAAATGCAAGATGACGAACTGATACCTCTGCCAATGTGCTTAAGCAAGTGTGTGTGTGGAGGCTGCTATTTGTCACACCACAAAGGCTATGTCATATATATTTATTGTAGATAGATTCACTGGTACCTTCTCCAGATTTACTGGCCTTGATAATGTTGAATAATTGGATAAAGGTGGTAATCGGTAATTTCTGTACGCTAATATCGCTTGTGATGTGATTAGTATGCAATCGAACAATTGTCTTAGCGATTAAAAACATGAAAATAAGATTGCCTACAGTTATAGTTTTCTATAGTTAACTAGTTATATAATTATAGTTTTTTTACATTTACAGTTATACAAAATATTGCGAACACAAGGCATAACTAATATTAGTTTTTATACACCAAATAGCAACTCCATACACACCATAAAAGAACCATTTTATACAGGGGCAGGAGCCTAAGGATGGACACCTGGCCACACATGGAAAGATGACCTCCACCTCAAGGGACCATGTCCAGAGAAATCAGCCAAAGGAGCGTCAAGTTCTTGGTAGATCATGACTCTGTCGAAGTCGTATAATTGGATGAACGAAAGTATATTGGTTAATATTGTTTTACCGTGCGATTGCGATCAGCATGCCACGTAAAACGTGGCATAGCGCGATCGCGCGGTAAAATACGCATACACACACACTCTAACATTTAGTTATTTATATATTTCATATCATTATGGTTCCATTCCCCAGTGATTTATGAGCAGATGGTATTTAATTTATATATATATATATATATATATATATATATGGTTATATGTACACTTTAGTGATACTTAAGGTTCAGGTTATAGGAAACATGTCATGTTTAGTATCATTTCAAACCCCTATCCATAAGCAGTTGTCCGGTTCATTTGCCAAAGAGATCGCACATTGCATACTCAAGTTAGCGGTGTTAGCCAAATAAATGTCTAAAGTGATACTGACTGTATTATGTTAAATAGACTAATTAAAACTGGTTTCTGGGCAGGAGAATCAACTGGAATGTTGACCCTCACCCTTGGAGGGGATTGTTTGAACTAGCCTATGACCTGTTTACACTGGACCCTCCTGACGCCTGGACCTATAGAAGCAAGCCACATCATCTGCATTGTTCTCTCTGTAACACTGAGTGTATATAATACAGCTCTATCTGGTATTAGCCCAGTCTTCTCTGACCACAGTATTCTGGAGTGAAGTACTGTACGCTAGTACCAGTGGAGCGCTGCGTAGCAAGCGCATGCAGGTGCGGTATGTATGTATCTTTTTGGTATTGGCTGTACTGTATTATAATTATGTATTGAACTGCTATATTTTGCATCTGCTAAAATAAATTACTTTGTGCTTTGGAAACACAACACAATCGCTTGGACAATGCTTATTTGAAAACGATAGAATTACTTTAATAATTTGGGGGCTCTTAGTAGTGAGGTTACGAAGATACGCAATGCATACGGATTTCGGTTCCTCAACAAAGGGTGGAAGACGCGTCACATACGGGAAAGAACGCAATGTGTTCAAAACCTGTTGTTCATTCTGTGTTGCGAAACCGAACGTCCGTTGTTGCATAATCCAGTGGTTCCCAAACTTTTGCAGTTCGCGGCACCCTAAGAGTCTCCAAAAATTTTTCAAGGCACCCCTCCAAAATGATTACTGAGCAGTCCTGTTTTAGAAGTAGTTGTGTCACAAAGTTGTAATAAGTATTTAGGTCAGCACAGAAATACTTATTTAGTTGTATGCAAAAATGCCCCCTCTGCATCCAGACACTCTGCCCCCTCTGCATCCAGACTCTCTGTCCCCTTTGCCCCCAGACATTCTGCCCCCTCACACTCTGCCCCCTCTGCATCCAGACACTCTGCCCCCTCTGCATCCAGACACTCTGCCCTCTCTCATGCTGCCCCCCTCCTCTTCCCTCTCTCACGCTGTCCCCCTCCTCTGCCCTCTCTCACGCTGTCCCCTTCTTCTGCCCTCTCTCACGCTGGTCCCCCTCCTCTGCCCTCTCTCACGCTGGTCCCCCCTCCAATGCCCTCTCTCATGCTGGTCCCCCCTCCTCTGCCCTCTGACACGCTGGTCCCCCCTCCTCTGTCCCCTCTGACACGCTGGTCCCCCCTCCTCTGTCCCCTCTCTCACACTGGCCCCCCTCCTCTGTCCCCTCTCTCACGCTGGTCCCCCCCTTCTCTGCTCTCTAACACGCTGGTCCCCCCTGCTCTGTCCCCTCTCTCTTGCTGGTCCCCCCTGCTCTGTCCCTTCTCTCATGCTGGTCCCCCCTCCTCTGTCTCCTCTGACACGCTGGTCCCCCCTCCTCTGTCCCCTCTGACACGCTGGTCCCCCCTCCTTTGTCACCTCTGACACGCTGGTCCCCCCTCCTCTGTCCCCTCTGCCGCGCACCAGCCATAGGAAAAACAAAACAACACAAAAACTTACCAACCTGAGCGGTGCCGGGACACAGCATCCACCTCTCTCATGCAGCTTACGGCACCCCTGTGACAGCGCCGCGGCACCCCTGGGAGTCGTGGTGCACACTTTGGGAATCGCCAGCATAATCTAAATTAACGCTAACTTGAATCTAGGGACAAGAAAGAAAACTGTTTCTTTTTATTGTCGTTTTTGAGTTTTAAAAATGTATTGAATTGCATAGCGTATGTGTGCTTCCTGCATTGAGTATGCGCACTTCTGGTGATGTTGCCACGTGTTTAAACAGTCGTTTGTATAGTTTGTTATATGTATAGTATAATGACTTGGTAAAGCCTCTGAAACAATATTACTATTGTTGAGAAGTTGATTTTCTGCGCAGAAAAGGTGTATATTGTGTGATTTTGTGACGTAGATACACTGTTTTATTGTTGATTGTGCTCAGTTGCTGTCTGACGAGGCAGGATGCCCAACTGAAGGACGGCATATGGGGCAGGAATACTGGGAGCGAAAACAAGAGAGATTTTCGCACGCACGACCAATAGTAATCGAAACATTTACTGATAGTTAGTATCTTTAAGCGGTGCGATCGGACTGCACGGTAAGGCCGTGATTGTGACTTGGGAGAGCCGCGAGGAGGAATTATATTGGAAAGGCTGGTTGATTGTATTAACTTTGTGCTACCAGTGATAATAAACTAAGCAGATTTGTGAAAGAGACAGGGCACTGCCGTATTCCTGTGGTTCACGGTGATATCTCTGTGTTAGAAGGTCCTTTAGTATGAGAGGAAGCGAATGGACGCGGCTTGAGCAAATACATCCACGACCAGTAAAGATCTGTAGCGGTAGATTGCGGGTGGCAAAGAATTAAAGTTAAAGGCTGGATAGATAGGGTACTGAGGTATTCCTGGGGCCTGTTGAATTAAAGTTAGAGGTTGGATAGATAGGGTACTGCAGTATTCTTGGGGCCTGTTCAATATGAGTGCTACGCATACGCTAGAGATGGTCGATGTACTGCTTAAGGAAGGGCCTAGTGGTTCAGTGAGATTTCTTATGTGTAAGAAATATGGTGCATACGCAATGGCGTATTGCGACACATGTGTCAAGATGACCAAGGATTGTGTTAGGCCTTTCCCAATAATAGGTAATTTTGATTCAGAGGTGGTGAATAATGTTAGTGATAAAGTACGGTTGATTGAATCAACAAAATCAAGAATTGAATCTGGTGACTGTTTAAAACTGTGGCAACAGGAAGGTAACAACACGTGGCAGGGTATATGCGCAGCGGAAGTAAGCGTACCGGAAATAAGCGTTCCGGAAATGTGCGTTGCAAAGCGTGAAGAACTAAGCGCAAGCGCGCCGCCGACAAATGCGGTCGGGCGATAAGTACAGCCGATACCAAAAATGTAAAAACTGTAACTAGTAATTTGTATGTTGTATTAAGTCATGTTAAAAGTAATGTTTTAGAAGAAGGAAATGTACCCACCGTCAGTTCGGCCATTACCCATGCTGGTGTTGATGATGCGAAAGCGGCACCACACGGACAAGGAAAAGGAACGGTCCCACCAGCAGGGGCAGCGGCTGAAATTGGTGAGAATAATGTAAAGGTTAACAGAGAGGTTGCTGTTTTAGTTTTAATGAATGGCCTCAGGGAAGATTTGAAAAGCAGGGTGCAAACTTCATTACCACACTGGAAAGGAATCACTGTAAATGTTCTCAGGGAGTCAGCTATAGCACACGATAGAAGAAAAAATAAACAGAAAGAGACACTAAGTGATAGGGTAATGATGGTAAATATCCCTGCACTAGAGAGACTGCACACACGACCACAGTATAAAAACACCTGGTTTAAGGAAAAGAAACAACATGAGTTGAGGAAGTGTTTTATATGCCATTAAACAGGACATCAAGCAAGGGTCTGTACAATGACAAGAGCGGAAGCAAATAGACTTGGGCCACCTAAGGGGGAATCACATAGATACCCACAGAGAAGGCGCACACAAGTCTCAGAAGTTTCTCAACAGATACCTGCACACCTCACAGCAGCAAATGTTTTGAGAAAGAACTATAGTCAACTCTAGAAGTCAGGTAATACCTGTAGTCCTATAACCAGGCAAGGTAAATGTTAATCTGTGGTAAGTATCAGTGTGCAGGTTTAGAAAGAGACTGATTTGAAAGTATATTTTGTTGTTAGTGCTTGTTTGTTCTATGTTGTCTTGTGTTTGCTTTCCTGATCGCTGGCCGATGGTAAGGAATAAAAATGTTTGTTTCATTTGTTGTTTAAAGATAACTATCTTGTCTTTTCTTCTCACAGATAAGGGTAGACAATATAGACTTAATAATGATTAAGCGGGTGGGATAGAGAAGTAGAAAAATTACTCTTGAAAGACAAATTAACAATGGATCATTGGACCACTCTTTGTTTTAGGCTGCAGTGACTCATGATAATTTGTTTGGCTGAGAATCTTTATTCAAAATTGAAGTATGTACATACTTTGCTTTAAAATATCGTTTTATGTATTTCAGATAAGTATGACTCACTAATAGTTAATTTTTCATTTCTCTATTATAAGTCAGGAAGTCCGTAACAAAGGTATATAGTTATGGTGATACCGAGTTATTAAAGAACAAATGACAGATGACACTGGATTGCACGGTTGATGTAAGACCCCCTAGTCAAGTATGGGGAGGGGTCATAGTTTAGCGAATAGCTAAGGGGATTAGTGAAATGAATACAGCCATTTTCCCATAGTGTCCAATCCAGCTGTCATGTTTGCTGTAAAATCTCCCTTTCTGCATTTCTGTTTGTTTTCAAACCCTTGTATTCAAATCTTCATATTCTTGTCATTCATTGCTCTCCTATTCATTCTTTATATCCTTGTTAGTATCTCACTCTTCTCTTGTATAGAGAAACAAAAATACGTAGACACGGTCTCATTTATGGCGCTAAGACGTTTGTGATATAAGACGAACTCAGGGGTCCAAACACTAGACTGACATAAGTCACAGAAGCAGCTAGGAGTTTGATTTTATGTGTATAGAAAATGCTGATTTTAAGCAGTAAGTTCTGTTATGGAAATACGATTCATGTTTTATAGATAGCATATCTTCCTTTTTTTTCTCTCCTGTACAAAATGTGCCTTTATATGTATGCACAAAGGGTGGATAGGAGATTGCTGGAGGTTAGACATACAGATATGCATCTCTGTGTAGAACATTGGAATAGGATTTTTTCCACAAGACACGATATAATGTGAAACGCTAGAAAACGTAAAATGTTCATGTTTTATATTTTTTCATTGTAAGACAGACATGTACTGGATACTGTTATATTTGAAGAAAGTGTTATAGAGATAGACCCCTTTGCCCTTCTCACTTAGTCAAGTAGCTGAATGTGGGGTACTGAAAATGGCATGTGAGTTGGCAGAGGGAAAGTCGATTGATATACATTGGTCTTCAGCATTTTTCTAGTCTAGGGGGCGACGTTGAGGTGACTGAAAAATCTTTTTATAGCAATACCAGCACATGAGTAGGACATTACATAGAGGACTTGATACAGTGACACAGTTACCAACTGAAGTAGCTGCTAGTAAAATCCACACTTACACACACAACCATACATGGCTGTCACACCAAGTTGAACATAGCTGTCAAATAGACAGCAGGGTTTTATGTGACAGCTGACAAATCTATGTTTTGTTTTATTTTCCGTTGTATTGTTTTAAAATGTGAACACACACACCCACACATATGCACGCATACACATATTAGTTAAAATATGAAGATTTGTGTTACCTGAAGAATAAATTGTCTGGAAGGTGAAGAGATGTGGTTAGGAGTCTGGCGGACCCTTGAGAGATGGACAAGGTAGACCAGTAGCTCCCAGAGTGTATCTTCCAGACCTAGCGGAGGCAGCACATGGTCTGGCTCAGCTGGGTACAGAAGGTATGTGCAAGCTGGTAAGAGTATATTGGGGTGCACCAGACATTTCTTCTCAAGCTAGTAGGAAGGCAACATCCTGTCTTGATTGAGAGAATGTCAGGAAGATGATACCAATAGAGCCATCCCATATCCCTCCTGCAGATGGGTTTTTCTCCAGGTAAAACAAATCCATGTCTTCCAATTACCACCTTGCAGGATCCTCAAGTATACACTGGTGTACCGATGAAATATGTCTGGGTAAAGGTGTATTGAAAAGTGTCTAATGTATTACTGTGTCATACTCAAAACTTTTGTTATTCAATGTGATAGCCCTAGAGTAATAATAGGTGATAGGGGTATTCATGTTATTGATAATAAATGTATAATGTATGAGTAGTCGTAACAAATTACATACTTTTTATTAGCCACAAACCAGTGTGAACATAAAGCAACGGTACTAGTTAGAACGAATTGAATAGAATGAGGGTTGGAACTTGATTGAAGTGGCTGGCAGCTTTGGCCACTAGTCCTCCCCACTATCAAGATCACTCCTGAGCTGCCTCCTAACCTGTTGTCTTTTGAAATGTTTTTTGACTTTTCTTGTGATGAGTTTGTAGCTGATAGACTAGTCTTGAGAGGAAAGGTAAATAGTGAGACAGCAACCGAAAACGTTAAAAACACTATCTCCTGAAAAGTTACACTGTCAGGATGTTGGACCGGGAGAGTAAGTTGTAGAACAGTAATTTCCTAGGCTCAGGTTATTTGACAGACAGATACCAAGTGTAGGCTACCAGCATCACTAACCTCAAGTGTAGCAGACACACTGGTACCCATTCCACCCACTGCAGAGGAGCCAACACCCAGAGAAGGGTCCTAGTGCACTCATGAACCTGTTCTGGGAGGTCTCAAGTGCAGTTAGTAGCACCTGAGCCAAAGACTAAGACAGTTGTCCAGCATGAAGTTGTAGTTTTTCCTGTTCTGTGTTTCTCTCATCTCATTCTCTTTTCAGGACAGTCAATTCTTTTAATTGTGGACAGGTGACAGAGGCTGGTTCAGGTAATGATATTGAGGAGTTGGGGATAAAGGAGAAGTTGGTAGCACAATCGGTCCAGCCAATTACTCTATTCAATTCAGAGGTAAAGGAAAATTTGGAAAGCCTTGGAGCTTGGAGAAAGTGCGAGGGGCTATTGTCTGAGTAGCATTACGTCCGTAAGTACGTTGACCCCATAGTTGGAAAGAGGTACATCCAGCGATGCCAGTCCAGTTGGATTTCAGCAGGCATTCTTGAGAATGATGGTCATTCTTGGGTGGGTAAGGTTTTAGACCAAAAAGTGCTGGGTGTGCTCTCACGTGCCTCAGTGATTATATCGAGTAGGACTAGTTCTGTTTCTACTAAATATTCCTGAGGTACCCGAATTATGGGTAGGTTGATGTCACTAGGGGAAAAGTACGACACCTAGGTCCCTTAGTCTGGAGTCTCCCAATATTTGGCAAGCCAACCACTGTTTCATGTACAAAGAAACTTGAGTATTGGGAGACTGGGAAGAAAGGACGGACAATAGCCCGCCCCACAAGTGTTGATGAAAAGAACTGATGACATTATTAGAGTGTGTATACTAACGCAAGCTGAAGGAGATTGTATATGACATTATTGATAGACATAGAATGATGTTATTGATGAACATGTACTATCTAAATCTTGTCTGAGCTAAAATACATGCTTTGGACAAATGAACCTGTTAGACATGAAGAACTGTAGTAGAGTATTCTGTATAATGTTACATGTTCTATTGTACTATGTACCCTTCCAAATAATGTATTATATGTTTTGTTGTACCCTTGAAGGGCATACAAAAGGTTATCTCCATGCTCCAGAGGTATACAGTCTATAGTAAAAGAAAAAAATTGTCTTGAGAATTAAGACTCTCTCTTATGATAACTTGTTTAGATCTACAGACAGCGTGGTCATACACCAAGGGGGACTTACATTGCAATGAAACGTGGTACTGAGATCCTGCATTTAAAATCTTTAGGGTGATAGTTTATTATACTATCAAAGGGTGGAACTGTCGAAGTCATATAATTGGATGAACGAAAGTATATTGGTTAATATTGTTTTACCGTGCGATTGCGATCAGTATGCCACGTAACACGTGGCATAGCACGATCGCGTGGTAAAATAATCACGCACACACTCGCACTCTAACATTAAATTATTTATATATTTCATATTATTATGGTTCCATTCCCCAGTGATTCATGAGCAGATGGCATTTAATTTATATATAATTTATATATATATATATATATATATATATATATATATATATGTATGGTTATATGTACACTTTAGTGATACTTAAGGTTTAGGTTATAGGAAACATGTCATGTTTAGTATCATTTTAAACTCCTATCCATCAGCAGTTGTCCGGTTCATGTGCCGAAGAGATCGCACATTGCATACTCGAGTTAGCGATGTTAGGGAAATAAATGTCTAAAGTGATACTGACTGTAATATGTAAATAGACTAGCTTAATCTGGTTACTGGGCAGGAGAATCAACTGGAATGTTGACCCTCACCCTTGGAGGGGGTTGTTTGAACTAGCCTATGACCTGTTTACACTGGACCCTCCTGAAGCCTGGACCTATAGAAGCAAGCCACGTCATCTGCATTGTTCTCTCTGTAACAGTGTATATAATACAGCTCTATCTGGTATTAGCCCAGTCTTCTCTGACCACAGTATTCTGGAGTGAAGTACTGTACGCTTGTACCAGTGGAGCGCTGCGTAGCAAATGCATGCGGGCGCGGTATGTATGTATTTTGTTTGGTATTGGCTGTATTGTATTATAATTATGTATTGAACTGCTAAATTTTGCATCTGCTAAAATAAATTACTTTGTGCTTTGGAAACACAACACAATCGCTTGGACAATGCTTATTTGAAAATGATAGAAATACTTTAATAACTCATTGGCCTATGGATGTGGACTTTAATACTGTGTATCTTTGTGAAGCTATTGCTTTTTATAACTGTAAAAATGTATAAACTGTTCATCTCTGGCTTTGGAATCCAGATCATTCTTATAGAAGCTTGTTGTCGGGCCAACCCTGCAGGCGTATGCATGCTATACTTTGCCCTGTAATATATTTTGCGAATAAAACTCTTGTACTTCGAAACCACAGCAGTTGCATTGGAATCTTGTATTTCGTACAATTCAATGGACATATTAATAAGTAGATTGCATGTTTTCTATACTGTTCAAATATCAAAGAAATAATATCAGGGCCAGATTAAGGGCCAAATGGGCATGGGTCTGAAAATTACAAAGGGCCTTTTGGGAGAAGTTCCGTCCCACCGGTAGTGTGGTCAGTGAGGTGTGAGTGTGGCAGTTGTGTGTGGGCATGTCCAGCACCATGGAGGTCATAGCTTGCACTTACCTCCAGCCACCTACATCTCCCACTCTTCCTCTCTTATATAAAATGTGCATCACTAAAGGGTTCAGACAGCATGTATGTAAAGTGAAAAGTGGACATACACCCCTCTTACCTGGACAAGCTCCTGGCTAATCAGGATAGTACCCTAAAATCAGGACTAACCTTATGGAATTGGGAAGTTTGAGTGGTAAAGGTATGTTATTTTATCGACCATTGAAGACAAAAATACAAACAATGGTTTTTATTGACACAAACAAACTGTGCAGTTAATGTGTGTAAACATGATTATCAGCTGTTGGTCATTTTCATACCTCCTAATCAGGGGCAGGCTGGACTGGGGGGCTGGAAGGCATTTGCCCTCTGAGTTAGTCCCATAGTGGGCTACTTTGGGCTGGGTCACTGGACACTTGCATTTTTTTTCCCTTTAAAATATTCCTAATAGACAGCTGTGTCGAGTCTTGCCCCCCAGACTAAAAACTGCCAATCCACCCCTGCTCCTAACAACTCAAATGGCCAAAGGGGAATGTATAAGATTTGTTATTTATATATAACTATTCTTTCTTCAAGTGTTCATACATCAGAGCAGACTTCAAAATACAAATAGTCAAACACAGTTACCTGTCAGTGGCATCAGGGAATAATTTCCATTGAAAAAGTTGGTAATTTTGTTGTAAGAAAAGGAACTGATCCTTATGCTAATACACACGGCTATTCACACATGCATATTATATTTAAGCACATTCCTTGTTGTTGTCACATATCCCCTGTTGGGCCTGTTGTCACATATCCCCTGTTGGGCCTGTTGTCACATATCCACTGTTGGTTCTGTTGTCACATATCCCTTGTTGGGCCTGTTGTCACATATCCACTGTTGGGCCTGTTGTCACATATCCCCTGTTGTCCCTGTTGTCACATATCCACTGTTGGTCCTATTGTCACAATATCCCCTGATGGGCCTGTTGTCACATATCCCCTTTTGTCACATATAACCTGTTGTCACATACCCCCTGTTAAAAATAAATTGTTACTACCTGTTGTGTTGAGCACCCCTGACCTCAGTCTGGGACTGGGTGGAAGTTGATACAGCATAAGTCACACAGCATGAGTCACACACAGCCTCTGTAGGCACAGCCCTTACCACACGCAGCAAAAGGCAGCCTCGCGATTGGTTGCTTGTTGCTCTCCAACGATGGGACCACCCCTTGGCCAGTCAACGGCCAGATAAGTGAGCTAATCTTGGCTCACCTCCGGCTGTTTGTTGGCTCCACAGCGAGCCAATCAGGGCTTGTGGTGGCGCAGAATGACGTCGGTGCAGCAGCAACTATATAAGCCACTGGGCGATGTCATCTTAAGTTCAGTCCAATGGTGGAGCAGTGAGAAGAGTACGTCGTGGGACATCCAGAAGAACCTGCGACAGCTGTGGTAGTGACAGGGAGGTCTTGAAAGCTCTAGGAGCTACCCTGCCATGAGAAGAGGACGGTGAGTCAAGAAAGGCAGATGCCAGAAGAAGTGCTCACCGGAAAGAAGACAGAAGATGCCGAAATAACGCCCAAGAAGAGATCGGTGGTGGGGAGCCCTTGTAAGGGCTAAGATCGCCCCCGTCCAAAAAGCAGCGAGAGGCAGCACCCCGAAGGAGAGAAGAGGCGCCACTGGCTGGAGGGTCTGGAACACCTGAAGACAGATAATGCTCAGAGTGAAAATGGTGCTTTTAAAGCGCCAATGGATGGACCTGCCACCTGTAAATGCGCCGTTTTTACTCTGACCATTATAATTGATGTGATTTGTCACTGCAGATATTTGGGAAAGTCACTTTGTGGAGGTAATTCAAAGTGGTGGAAATAGTGCCTGTCTCTTATGTGGTAAGTCAATATTTGGAGGTTGTGTGCCGACTCAAGTCGGCACGTACACAGTGGGGAAAACCACCCAGGGTGATGACATCATCACCCATGGACACAATCATTCACGTGTGTATGGTGAATCACCACACACACAGTGCTGCTGGGAAGGCTGGGAGTTTCCTGGTCTGGACTATAAAAGCCAGACCTGGGACTCCCCCTCTGTCTTTTTTTTTGCCTGCCCCTGGATAGCGAGCACTAGACTACACTACAGAAAACACACTACACTACAGGAAAGGGTTAATAGGAACACACTACACTACACTACAGGAAAGGGTTAATAGGGACACACTACACTACAGAAAAGATATATATTACACTATAGGAAAGGCAGTATACTATTCTATAGGGATACACTACACTACAGAAAATATATATATTACACTACACTACAGAAAATATATATTCTACTACTCTACACTACAGCAAAGGATAAGATTACACTATACTACAGCAAACCTACACTACGCTACAGAAAAGGATTCTATACTACAGGAACGTTCCCTACATTGCAGATCAAAAATTGGATCCAGGATACAAGGATTTGATAAGTATCATTGATTATATCTAATATATAAATGCTTAGTGGCGTCTGTCTGTCTGTGTGTGTGTGAAAAAAAAAAACAAGTTGCAGCGCCATTTGCTGGGCAGAGTTATACACTGACCTACTAAATTCTTAGTGTGTGTGGGAAAAAAAATTCAAAAAGGGCTGAAATTTGGTAGAGCTCAAATTCATTTTCGTGAGGTAATTTTACCTCATGTGTAGAGGCGTGCGTTAGTGTGTGTGTGTGTGTGTGTGTGTGTGTGTGTGGGGAAAAAACTTTTCTCAGAAAGGGCTCATCCAATTGACCTGAAATTTGGTATACTGACATTATTTGACAAAAAAATTAGAATAGTCAAGTCAGTTAACTTCCATCATCCCCCCTTCCCCCCGTGGGAGGGGTAGTAAAGGCTAAATTTACGAGTTGAGGGGTCAAACTCATTTTCGTGAGGTAATTTAACCTCATGAACACACATTAAAAAGGCCGCTTGCATCGGGAAGTAACGCTCTTCCCCTGAGGAGGCCTGGGCTAGGTCCAAATGCATGACAAGAACCTTTTTAAGACCTTAAGTAGCTTGATTTGACTAGAATGCATGAGTATCATGCACGGGTTAACTTGTGTATATATATATATATATATATATATATATATATATATATATATATATATATATATATATATTTGTAATGTTGATTTGACTATTTATATTCATATATTGGTTGATATCTGTGATAGTTCAATCAATATTATAAATACTAATTCTTATCAAGGATACATATTTAAAGCTAGGATAGTGTAAGGAATAATGGTGATGAACCTAGTGTTAATTTTATATTGATATACTATGTTATGTTGAACAACGTTATGATACATATGTGAACTGTGAATAGAAGCTTTTCTGTGTTAACAGTAAAATACTTTGATTTAAATACATATGTTGTGAGTATTGGTTATTTATAACGAATATATACTGTGAAGTACTGCTGAGATACAGTGGTTATTGGATAAATAATTCTGTAAAGCTTGTTATTTAGTGTTGTCAAAAGACTGAGTAAGGCAACACTATGTAAGGAAAAGTGCATAAAAGTGTAAGTTTTATAACGAGTGTATCTGAGAATAGAATAAAAGAATAGTGTGCACATGTGAGGCGCAACCACATATAGTAATCGCTATTTTTTTGCTGGTGTAAAATGTGTTGGCATTGTAAGTGGTGTGGAAGATGTGGGATGATTAGAAAGGCTTTCCTTTTGGAATTTTGGATGGAATGAAACATGTCGAACTTTAGGTAACACTGTAAAATCCATTGTATCATCCACGCGGAAATAGTAGAGAAGCAGAGAAAAAGTTGGCCACACAACATAGTAGAGAAAGTGAGAGGTCACTGCAGGGAATGAAGATGAGTGCAATGAGAAATGCAGAGGGCCTTGAAATGAGCTTTGTAGGACCACAACATATAGTATGTTCCATATGTGCCAGAGATAAAGACACTTAAGATTCAGTAGGATAGATAGGACGTGAACCAGGAAAGAACTGTGCCATAAAGGTCAGTAGAGTGAAGGGTGTTCAGGAGAAGAGAGTGATCAATGGAGCAGCAGATTCAGGTTAATGAACATGGAGAAGTGACTCTTACACTTTGCTGTAAGTAGATCATTGATTGCTTTGGGGGTATATTTACTAAACTGTAGGTTTGAAAAAGTGGAGATGTTGCCTATAGCAACCAGATATTAGTTAACATTTATTTAGTACATTCTACAAAATGACAGCCAGAATCTGATTGGTTGCTATAGGCAACATCTCCGCTTTTTCAAACCCGCAGTCTAGTAAATATACCCATTACTGTCTTGTTTCCTCCTTCTTCCTGTCAGTTCTGTGCTTTTAAACTATTCTGAATTTTATCATGTTCATTGCTATGCAATTCAGATTTGAATTCATGTATATATTTAGCATAGGACTGGCCAGAAGGGGAAGACTTTGGGGTGAGTTGGTCAACTTAACATATATTGCAATATGTAAAACTAACATTTCTTGTTTTTAATACAGAGGAGAACTTGAAGTAGCTAGAATAGCATTACTAGTGTATTTAGTGAGTACAGACAGGGCTGGACTGGCCATATGCCTCTTCTGGCAAATGCCAGAAGGGCCGATGGCTAGTTGGGCCAATCCAGCCGGCAGCATGCCTGCCCGAGCAGCACAGCTCACGGCGCACTGCTCGGTGGACGGAGTTTCAGTAATGTGCTGCCTAGTGAATTTAATCACAGGGGACGGCACCTGTCACGTGGTGCGCGTCCTATGTGATTACTTGCATCGGCCACACATCACCGAGCGAGCAGGGAGATAACAAAGTAGGTGTGTGGCCGTCGGTCATGTTCATAGTGAGTGAGTGAGTGTGTGTGTGTTCATACAGTGTACATGTGGGGCCATGTTCATATAGTGTGCATGTGAGTGTGCGCGCACGCGCGCAGTATTTTTATATAGGATGTAAGCTCGAATGAGCAGGGCCCTCTTCCCTCCAGTCTCCATACCTGTTCTTCTGCTCCATCTCTACTGTATCTGCCCTCCCGGAGTTTCTGAAGTACTGGTACTGTGTGTTTATTGTTCTGTACTGTTCTACCCTGTATAGTCCACTGTATAGTCTACTGTTTGTACTGTGTGCGGCGCTGCGGAAACCTTGTGGCGCCCTACAAATAAACGATAATAATAATACTAATAATATAGTGTGCGTATGTGTGTGCACGCAGTATTTTCATATAGCGTGTGTGTGCGTGTGCACACAGTATTTTCATATAGTGTGTCTGTGCGTGTGCGCGCAGTATTTTAATATAGTGTGCTTGTGTGTGTGCGTGCAGTATTTTAATATAATTTGTGAGGAAAGGGAGGATCTTAATATAGTGTAGGAGGTAGGCTATTTAATGGTGGGGGCTAAATATTTATGGTGAGGTGAAAGCTTTAATTTAATGCTGGGGTGGTTTAGGGCTATCAATTGAATATGGGCTGATTTTGGGGATGAGGGCTATTTATTAAATGTGAATATGAATTATTTATTGCCGGGGATGGTTGTGGAAAATGGTTATATTTATTAAAATTTAATGCTATTTAATTTATTGCAGGGACTGTTTGGAGGGAGGGAAATATGTTTTGACTAAATGGGTATATTGTTAATTTAATGTTGGGGCTGGTTGGAGAGAAATAGGTCTACTTAGTATATGTGAATATTTTTATTGGGGAGACTTGAGGGAGGCCTAATTATAAAACGTGATTGCTATTGTTTTAACATCGGGGCTAAATCTCATGTACCCATTTTTTTTCAAAATAGGGCATACTATATTCCAAGATCAAGACAAGAAGGAACTGAGCTATAGAAACCAACTGCTACAAGTGGTGAAAGTGACCAAGACAGGTAGGAGAGAGCAGAACAGTTTGCCAACTGTCCTGAATCTGGTGGGGCAGTCTTGAATTTGGGTGCCTGTCTCACATAGTCAGGATTTGGTCCAACTGCAAACACAGTTGGGAGGTATGTTCCTCTTCCCAATGTACTGCTTGTGAAGGCAAAGCTGTCTGCTTCTAACAGTAGTGCACATAGTATTGCCTGTGTATTTGTCTAAAATGATAACCATTTTACATAATAGGAGCCCTGCTGTCTTAAATAACCTGGGTCCACTGAGCCTTAATCCACCTCTGGTTAGGGGAAGGGAACTGATAGCTGCTCCCAGTTCCCGGACAGGACACATCTTGCAGAGCAAACCGAGGAGCTCTACGTATCACAAGATTTGGTAATCTCGTGAGACAAAGAGCTTCCCTGCTCACTCTACAGGAAGTTCCCACCCTTATGGATGTCAGCAGCACCAGAAGCATAGATAAGTACAGTGGGCTGGGGGTGTCATAATGTACCTGGGGGGGTGGCGTGATGTGGCTGGGAGGGCGTGATAAATGTAATGTTTTATTATAATGTATGTATCAATGCCCCATGTTGGTCACGCCCTTTTCGTCACCACCGCTGCACGGCAGCACTCAGTTTCTTTTACGCTGGAACTGAGGTGGGCCTGTGTACTTTAAATGCCAGGGCTGATTTTTAGTCCCAGTCCGGCCCTGAGTACAGATGGTCACTGTATTTTTGTTTACACAATGTACCACTCTTGCACTCCAGTTTTCATCTAATTTATTTACATTCATTAAATACGTGTGGTAGAGCACAATAGTTTATAGTCTTTTTTTTAAAATGGATTTTGTGGTGAAACCCACACAGAAGCTCCCCTCTCCATATCCAACTTGTTTGAAGTAGTGTCTTTTTTTAAAGCTGTGTGCAGGTAAAACTCATCCCAGTTAAAAAGCATAGCAATGATCATGTTAAAGTTCAGAGTTCATGCTCATATTTAGTGAAAGACGGGCTAAAAGGGGAAGACTTTGGCATGAAATGGTCATCTTAACATGTATTGCAATATGAGGTACTAAATTCAATGTCTTTGTTTATTTAATAATTTTCCAAATTACCATTAACAACTGAGGGTCTGATTCATTAACAAATGCAAAATGAACTTAATGTTTTTAAAACATGAACATACATCAGGCATACTTACATCATTATTCAACAAGGAACAGATCTGAAGATATGTCTGTTGATGAAAACGGGTCTAGGTCCGCTCTGCTCTTGCAGACAAGACACCAAAAGGATGCGTCCAATACATATGTGGAATATCAAGTCACAAAAGAGTGCACAAAAAAACCTTTTCAATTAATGTCAACTGTTATTAATATAGGGCCTGAGTTATTAAGGCGAGTAAGGCAAAGAAAGGAGTAAATTTGATCCTGGACAAACCATGTTACAATGCAAGGGGTGCAAATTAATTTATTATTTTGCATATAAAGAAAATACTGACTTTTCTGTTATGTAGCACTCAAATACTTCATAACTTTAATTTTACACCGAAATTTAAAGTTGATCTAGGACATGCCCTACCCCAACTATAAATCTGTCCACACATTTTAAATTTACCTCCCCCTTCAATGCAACATGGTTTTGGCAACAAGCAAAGTTACTTCGTTTATTTTGCTTTGCTGTCCTTAATGACTCAGGCTTTTAGTCCTTTCTGATAAAACATTAAAAAATAAAAAAATAAAAATTTCTCCAAAGAATTCATTTATTAGGACGATCTTAGTGTCTATCGTACATAAAATACATTTTTACAGTTGCTTCGGACATGTTCGGTTCTAGCATGCATGCATAGCAAGCTGTACTTACACCAGACCTGTAGCTGATGCAAGTGATACGACTGAAAATTTAATTTTGAGACGCCCAAAGCTTGAGTTAATGTGGTCATCTTAGGCCGTTACTGTACACTGACTACAAGCATACGCCCAGTCCCCTGCCCGTTCCGCCCCTGTAAGCTGTCCTAAGTGTCCTTTGCACTTGAAGATGAATTAGAAACTTCTGTGTTCTGTTGCGTGTGGCCTAATTCCGGATATGTGCAGAGTAATTGTGCACATTATATGCAAAGTATTGTTATTTATGTTCCTTAATTTATCAGGCCCTGAATAAGCAGAACAAAGAGGGAGTGAGGGGGCAGGAGAGAGTCCTCAGGCACATTACATTTAATAATATAAATAAAGAGTACTGTAATGGGCAGATGCAAATTGACCACCTTGTAGGGTTTTATTTTTTGCCTTACCAGCTATACCAAGTCATTGTGAAGTTTGCACAAGAATCTAAGCCAGACATGGAAGTATCGTTCATGGTCATATAGAAATCTATTCTGCCCAGCCACTCCTTCAGAGTTGGGGGAGTGGAGGTCATCCATTGAACTGGGATTACCACTGTAGCCAGGGGTGGGCTGGCCTGGGGGGCAGGGGGGCAGCGTTCCCCCCAGGCCGCTCAGCCAGACCGCTATTGGGGCCGGGGGGGCAGGCCACTGATGACATGGGATGTGGCCGTGTCAGCGCACAGGCGGCCGCATCACATGACAGGTGATGCGGCCGCGCCATCAATGACGCGGCCGCATCCCGTGTCATGTGATGTGGCCGCCTGTGTGCCCCCCGGGCTTCCCTCTCCCAGCCCGCGCCTGACTGTAGCAGCATTATTTATAAGTCGGAAGCATTTTTTTTTATATTGAGAGATAGGCATATTTGGGAGATTAAGCAAGTAGAAGTCCATGAGGAGCAGGGTAAGTCAAAATGTTTGCAGCCAGAAAAAGGACATTTTGAAACAATTCTACCAGATATGTAGGGTTGTCCCAACTACAGAGCCAATTCTGGTCAGTGTCTGTCCTGTTCAAATCCTGGTCCCAGGGAGGACGATTATAGAGGCTTTCAATTAATATTTTATATACAACATAGATGGTATGTTTAGGGTCTTGAGGAGACCAGCAAAGGCTCTCATAAAGGGAGATAAGGGGGGGCTGGAGTCCATCTTGAGACCTCCTTCTATGAAGAATGTTTTGTGAGATCCGATAGGGTTTCCCAGCCCAGAAAAAAATCATGGCTCAGCGACTGCAAAGCAACAAAGTGTCTGGGTGGTATGCAGACATGAAGTGTCTGGTGGAGTGATAGGACTTTAAGCAGGTTGTTCATCTTGTTGATGTTTATCCTGCCTATCAAAAAGAAGCCACAGGAACACCATAGTGTAGCTCGACATTTCATGTTTTTAATACAGAGAACAGCTTGAAGTAGCTAGAATAACATTAATAATGTATTTGGTCAGTGCAGAGGATCAATGTCTTCATTTGCCAAAGACCACAGAGATTGATCCACACACAAATAGGCTGATTTAGTCACCTGTCCAGTTATAAGCAATGGAACAGGAATAGGTAGCAGATGCTGTCTCCAGGAGCAAATGGTGGCACTTTGAAATGCAGCAGCCAGTAAGTGAAACGAAAAATACAGCAGTCTTGTCCTACTAGCCCACACTTAGTTTTGTTGGCCAATAAATATATATATAATAGAAACAGCAAAATAAATCCTAGCTTGTTTGCCTTTAACTAGCTTACAGTCCCTGGCTATTTGTGGGGGATTTAGTATCCAGCAAGAAACCTGGGACACACATATAGCCCATCTACTATTTTCCCAGTGCTTCTCTCACATATTCCCCTCCCTCTCCTGTTATGACCTAGGTGGAGGATCACCTGTAGCCCCTAAACAATGAACTCAGGTTAGTGCATCCACATTTGCTAGGTGGCTTCCAGGCCTGTGCTGCTGTGAATTTTACATTTTGTAAAACCAGGAACCACATGAAAACATTGCAATTCTTCTCGTAATTTTCACACATACACTTTTAAAGCCTGAAAAACCTTTACCACTTCAGGATTCCACTTTACCCTTAGCGACTGTTTTCCCTTGGTAAAATCAGCAAAATTGTCAAGATTTACCCCTGGCTGCAGTTCAGCATCTACATATTTTCCTGCCAGCAAGTGGTTAAACTTCCATTATGTGTTCTGATCCTAATCACCTGTCCCTGGCCTTTAAAACACTGCCACTTCCAGCAGTCTAGGCCACTTTATCAATTGTCTTTGCTGTTGGTGTCTCCGTGTTTCTCCTGTGGTCTGATCCTGACTTGCTCCCTGGTATCTGACTCCTGCTTGTTCCTATGTTTTAAACCTCCTCTTGTGACCAGACCCCAGCTTCATTTGACCTTGCTCCTGCTTACGCCCTGGTATTTGACTTCTGCCAATTGATCATCTCTTCGCAAGTATCCTGCATTTCCAAAGTGCATATCTTCCTGCAAAGAACCTGCATGTCAAGTGATCATCTCTCCGCAAGTATCCTGCATTTCCAAAGTGCATTTCTTTCTGCAAATACCCTACATTGCCAAGTGACCACCTCTCTGCAAGTATCCTACATATCCAAAGCGCATTTCTTTCTGCAAATACCCTGCATTGCCAAGTATCATCTCTCTGCAAGTATCCTGCATTTCCAATGTACATATCTGGCTGCAAGTAGCCTAAATTGCCAAATGATCATCTCTCTGCAAGTATTCTGCATTTTAATAGTGCATATCTTTAGGGCAAAAAACCTGCATGCCAAGTGACCATCTCTCTGCAAGTGTTCTGCATCTCCAAATTGCATATCTTTCTGTAGATACCCTACATTGCCAAGTGAACATTTCTCTGCAAGTATTATGCATTTCCTGCTACAGTGGCTAAACCTGGTAATTCAGTCTCATTGTTCCTGTATTTCCTCAGTTATACCTGGACACCAGTATTTCCTGCTCCAGTGACTAAGTCAGGTAATCCAGTCTCCTTGAACCTGTACCCACAGTTATCCTGTTGTGCCTGACAAACCTGTACCTGCAGTTAACCCATCAAGTCTGATATCCAGCATCTCCAGCTAACCCTTGTATCCTTATGCCCAGTACCTGCAGCTATTCTTCTGTGCCTGATATCTAGTACTCCGATTTCTCAGCTATTCTAGTATCCTGGTTCTATGGACTTGCAGGTTATTTTTACACAGTCTCTGTGAAAATGTTCGGATACAGGTGATGTAACTTGGTGTGCAGTGCAAACATATGTCTCAATAATGTGAGAGCCGACCATCTCTATATTGCAAAATAAACTCTTTATATACACTCCTTTTTCACTTAAGCACATTCTTAAACAGTTACAGAGATAAATTTGTACAGCTCCTATATACATCTCCTGTCTCCTCCTGCACAGTTCTTAAGGGCTACATGGACAGAATATTAATGGGGCAGTCACATCCAAAATGGTTGCTCTCTAGCTCACCCTTATCTCTCTTTCACAGCAGTGTTCACTCACCTCTCCTCTGCAGGGGTAATATCTCTCTCCTGTTCTCTGCATTGGTAATATCTCTATCCTGTTCTTTGTGGGGGTAATATCTCTCTCCTGTGCTCTGCGGGGGTAATATCTCTCTCCCGTGCACTGCAGATGTAATATCTCTCAGTTGGACGCTGACAGACACTCCCTGTGTGCTGTTCCTGCCCTATTTCACCAGTATTCTGTCTGTGATGTTTTACTGTGGCCCCTAGTGGCAGTAGCCATGGACCAGCTCCCCAGATTACATGGGGGGGGGGGGCTCCCAGGGCCTCCTCCCCTCTGTCCTAGGTCCCTGGCTCTCCATCTGTCCCTGGTTCTGAACCCCTCAGCTCATACCAGTCTGATGTTGCAAAGCAACATTCCCAGTGTTTCTCCTCTGGGTCCTAGTGCTAGGACACACAATCAGTCACTGGAAGGTGTGAAAAACAACACCAGAGGGCGTGTTACATTCATATATTTTTGTATTGTCATTGTTGCTTTTAGACCTCCTTGATAGTGTAATTGCTGAACAAAGAACTCTGTGAGGGTTGTATGTTATTTAATATAGTGAAACTGCCTGGATTTGGCATGTCTTACACGGAAAAGTGTGCATCTAGTTAATGAGAATAGAATCATGTTTAGAATTTCTGTGCATATTAGAAGATATTTAATAAGCTCTATTCTTCTTTCACATATACAAATCTACTTGTCTGACTCTAACTCGCACTAACTTCTACTGCAGTACAGGCTAGCTATGCAAAGAAGGACAATGTTTGAATTACACAAGTACCATCACATTACATGGCTTAATCAGTGACTGCACAATTTGCAGCAATATGTCCTAATACACATTTTCTGAAACTTTTTTCATATTTTTACAATGAGCTTTATGACATGGGACCGTCCTGGCATGACTCGCCAGTCTTCAAATCCTGAGCCTGCAATCTCTCTGATTTTATTTACATTCAATCTCCCAGAACTCTTTTCCCACAGAACAGTCTTACTAAAAGTAATTGGAATCCACTATTGCAGGACAAGGTGGTTAATTATTCATCGACCACCATGTACCTTTGTACCATTTCCACCATCTGGTTAGCAGGCATCCTTGACAACTCTTTCCACAGTCTGTGATCCTCTTCGGATCTCTGATTCAAGACACTTTTTGGTGAGGTGTACGAGCTCATGCATCTGGGAGTGGGAAAGCTTATCCACTTGTTATACCTAGTGGTGCATGCATTTTACCTGAACGGTCAGAGTTACTCCCAAACAATTCAAGGTTTCCGTTATCAATTTGTCATAGTTCAGAAAAGAAGGGTGCCAAAGGTCTGGTCCATTGCTCTTTGGGCCAGCTCTCTTGCTCAGGTGTTCCCTCAAAGATTGTTCAATAAGCCTCAGGGGCGGGCTGGGCCGGGGGGCAGGGGAGCAGGGGAGCATCGGCCCCCCGGGCCGCTCAGAATTACAGCTATTAGGGCCGGCTAGTAGGATATCTGCCAGCCTGTGCCTGATAAGCCTAAATATCTTCAACCACAACCATCTTTTGTAAAAAATTAGTAACCTGTACACAGCGTGATCTAGTCATGGCACATGTGGAGGCAGTTCCAGTCAATGCTACCTGCTGCTGCACTATTTCTTTTAAGATTTTTTAGTGCTGTTCCTTCCAGTTTTCCATGTTGGCCAATTGCTGCACTCTGGTGGTCTTCAGCCGAGCAACTGTAGCATGTAGCAGGCCTTAGGCTGGGTCCACACTGCAGAAAATTTCTCCCAATGCAACAACTTTGACGATTTTACCAACGAAAAAAGATACAAAAAGTCCCTATCAGCATGGCCATTCTTGTGTACACACTACATGTATTACAAGATTTACCTTCAGATTTGTGCTCTTGATCTGTCATAACCATCAGCTGAAAAGATTGTGACTCTGCACACTTCATAGAGATCTCTGGACACTGCTGGTCATGAGTGCATACACACTGCAGATTTGGAACGACATTGTGTCATCATTGAATGATATTTTTGGTCTGGTTTAAAAATTAAATCAAATGATTCAATGTGCTTTGGAACGATAATAGTTCATCATTGGAGAGTACACATTAATGTGATTTCTGGGCAAATGGTCGTTTATCGTTTAGCCTTATTCATGTCCTGTTGATGGCATCAAAAAACATTAAAAAAAAAATCATACATAAATGGTTATGTCTTTCACACAAATTTTATTGCTGTTGGTTTATAGTGCCTGATAGCATTCTCTATCAAATTGTAAAAGGAATAGGTTGTAGACACCATCTCATGGGGTAAACAGCTAGTTTTATTGGGCAATACATAAACAAATAACAAAAAAAAATAATCCTGTACTGACTGTCTCTAACACACAGTCTCTGTCTATTTATGGTGAACCTAGTCCATACACAATAATTGTACATGCAAATTTACTTACAAAACACAGGTTTCTCTTGCACCATAAGCTTTCCTGTTTCTTTTCACAGTTAGTGAGACTCAGATAGCAGGTTATCACACCTTTTTATTTAGACCTTGCAGCTGCAACTGATGAACCTGTTGTATGGCAGGGAGATCAGCAGACCCGAATTAGCCCTCAGTACGGAAGAACTACCCTTTTTACTCCATTCACTAATATGACCCTTAAATCAGCTCTTACTTGAACTAAGCCTATTAGAAAGCTGTCTGTAACGATACTGGTGGTATTATCTGAAGCCCAATAGCCGAGTAGATATCCAGCGTTTGCCGGGTCGTTACACAAAGAGGGTGGTTAGTCAGACCTTTTCTGGGTCAGTACACAAGCAGGGTAGTGTTAAGAGCGTTTTGTCGCTATCCAATAACGATTGTCGAATCTCGATTTGTGTTTCCAACACACAAAGATTTATTCTCTTAAAGTAGCAGTATATATATGTAAGCGAAATAATAGTAAGTACAGCCGTTACTTATCGCAGGCGCTCTGGATCCAGTGAACAGTCATTCAGTCCTGAAGTATGTGGTCTAGGTGACTGACCTCTGGATGCGGAGCTGCTGCTTATATGCAAACAGAGATACAGTAAAACAATGCAAAGGTGTGGCTTGCTTCTATTGGTCCAGGCATCAGGAGGGTTCAGGGAGTTGCAGATCATAGGCTAGTTTAACCTCAGGAATCCAAAGGAGGGGGTCATCTCTCCAAGGGATGGGTTCTGATCTTCCCGCCAAGAGTTCTCATAGTAATAGTCCATAATGTCATAACATTAATAACTTGCGTATGCACCCTGAGATCCCTTCGCAAAGTGAACCGGACAGTGGGAAATGCGAAGGGGATTAGTATGATACCACACATGACTTGATTCCTTCAACGTGTACCATATGTTTTACTGATATGCATATAACTTATACTATTACACATAAATACTACAATATTTCAACATAAATGAGTATGTGTTGCAACTACTATTTATGTGTACTATTTTACAAGTGTGCATGCTAATGCGAGAGTGTGTAAAAGACTGAATACTGTTGTTGCCACGTGTTGCAGCTGCGTACGCCCTTCCACGCCGTAGTGTGCCCTTTCACGCCGTAGCGTACTGTACACATCTTTTCAAAGAAAGACAACCAAATTTGCTCGATTTTAATTGAAATGACTTTATCCAATTTTCTCTCAGCCATCTTCTCCTGCATGTCCTCACGCTTTCTTAAAATTAACATCTCTAAAACTGAACTCATTGTCTTTCCCCCGTCCAGACTCCCATCCCACCATGACCTCTCTATCGTTGTTAACAACTCCACCATCTCCTCTGTCACCCAACTCCGCTGCCTGGGTGTCACTCTTGACTCCTCTCTCTCTTTTGCTACCCACATTCAATCCCTCGTCCAAACCTGTCGCTTCCAACTCCGCAACATCGCCCGCATCCGTCCCTTCCTTTTTCAGGATGCCACCAAAACTATCATCCATGCTCTCATTATCTCCCGCCTCGATTACTGCAACCTCCTCCTTACTGGCCTCCCTCACTCCCACCTCGCCCCCCTCCGCTCAATACTTAATGCGGCAGCAAGACTCATCTTCCTCTCACGCCACTCCTTCTCTGCCTCCCCTCTCTGTCTTGCCTTACACTGGCTCCCCTTCCCCTACAGAATCCTTTTCAAACTCCTTACCACCACTTACAAGGCTCTCTCCCAGTCTACTGCCCCTTATATCTCTAACCTCCTCTCCATTCACACTCCTGCCCGCTCCCTGCGCTTGGCCAATGACAGCCGCCTCTCCTCCACTCTTATCACTACTTCCCACTCCAGAATTCAAGACTTCTCCCGCGCGGCCCCCCTTCACTGGAACGACCTCCCTCGCTCCATCCGTCTCTCTCCTAACCTGTGCTCCTTCAAACGAGCACTCAAAACTCACCTCTTTCTCAAAGCCTACCAACCATCCACTTAACCCCCTCATCTTCACTACTCAGTCTCCCCTCTCTCCTCCTGCCCCCCCCTTTCCTCCCCCGACTTCAGCTGCCTCCCCTTGTGCCTGTTTGTTTACCCTCCTTTAGGATGTAAGCTCATATGAGCAGGGCCCTCTTCCCTCCTGTCTCCACTCCTGTTCCTTTGTTCCGCCTCTACTGCATTAGCCTGCCAGAGTTTCTGAAGTATTGGTATTTTTTGTTTATTGTTCTGTACTGTCTCTCCCAGTATAGTCTACTGTTTGTTCTGTGTACGGCGCTGCGGAAATCTTGTGGCACCTAACAAATAAACGATAATAATAATAATAATAATTAGAGGTTATACAGGAGCATTAAAAGGAAGATATCCTGTGTGTCTACAACACCACCCAGACCAAGCGCTCTGTCCCTCCTTTCTCCACTGTATTGGATGAATTATGATTACCACCTATTACTAATATTAACATTATTCTTCCTTTATTTGTCATTTACGTTTTAATATTGACCTACGCAATTATTTACAATTCACTAATACACATTAATGTTTATTAGTAACCTAATTTTATTTTAATAGTTGGTATTTATTAAAGTTTATGATTGATATATTACTCTATATGTATTATCAATAAGTACCACATGTATTAATGTATTATGATGTATTATTATGCTGCAACTCATGATCTAGACACTGTATTTTTTGTTGTTACATCTGTAAGGACTTTTGGGCAATTTTCCTTTTCTTTCCTGGTTGACTGGTTCATTTGGTAATTATTATAATAATTTTTGCATTTGGAGTGCCTATATATTTTATATAGAGTGTGTAAATATGTCTATCAATTTTGTAAACAGTATTTATTATAAATGTATTTTAAATGTATTATTTCAACTCTGGCATGTGCTGGCTTCCTGGGTCCAGGTGTAGACTTCTAACAACTATACAGCCATGCTCCACTATTACCCCATTGAAGAGGTTATGTATGTGTATGTGTTGTCTCCCATGTTTTTTCCTGAATTCTTATTACATGTTAGTGTGTCAGTACTGAGACTTTATTGTTCTTATTATTTTTCTGTTACTTTTTAAGCTGTCAAGAGTGGATTCATTTGATAAATTAACAGGCTCAAGTCCCTTTTTGCAAAAGGACATTTTTAAAACCTTATTTGACAACACACTGAATCATTGGTATTTGTTATTAATGAAAGTTAATAAAAATAAAAGATGATTATTAAAAGTCTATAATGAAGTGCTGTGACATTGAGCTGAGTCTCTACGGGCTGACCTTATTACAATATCATCAGAGATAAGCCTAATCCTAGGAGCTCCCGTATTAAAAACCAACCAACTATTGGATCTAATTTGAGAATTTGTAAACAGTGGTGTCAGATTCTAATTATCTTTTAATTTCATGGTACCTGTGATTCAAAAAAGTATTAAACGAAAGATTTGGAATTTTAGATGCAAACACTGTACTAAAGTTTTCACTGATGTTGATAATTACTCACAGGTATCCTAAAGGGTCTCTGGTAAATCACATACTGCTATTTTTAAAAGGAAAACATTTGGAGCAAACAAGAATCAAAAAGCAAGGAAAACCCAGCAGAAGGGCAGGTTGCAAGCATAGGCCACATACAAATCCTGACCTCTTCAGCTATGGAATCAGCAGTGCGTTGGTGACTTTTACGTACCATGCGCCTTAGCAGCCATTGACACCGCTCTGTGATTTTACATGGTCTTCCATTTTGTGGCTGCAATGCTGTTGTTCCTAAACGCTTCCACTTTCTAATAATATCACATACAGTTGACCGTGGAATATCCAGCAGGGATCAAACTTCACGAACCGTCTTCTAGTAAAGGTTGCATTCTATGACAGTACTACACTTGAAGTCACTGAGCTCTTCAGAACAACCCATTTTGTATCATAAATGTTTGCAAATGGAGACTGCATGGGTAGGTGCTTGATTGTAGACACCTCAGGCAAAGGGTCTGATTGAAACACCTCAATTCAATAATTAACAGGTGTGGCCAAATACTTGGCCAATGGCAGGATAAATGAGGCTACTGCTTTGTTCCTCACCCAGGATTTTCTGTGATTACATAGTATTTATGTGTAACCTAAGGTACACACATCACTAGTCAACCCATCCTACGGAACTAAAATCTCTGCTTAGCATCTTTATGTCAATCTTTTTCTCAGTAAGTGGATAATTGCACAGCACATACTTTCACTCATTTTAACAATTGTTTTTACTAGGTTCCTCTGTTTAATGGGGTTGATGGAGTTAGAATCTCCATGTCAGGCGCCGTCTCCACACTGACACTTGGTGCAGGAGATGGATGCCTGCACCTTCTCGGCAACCGCGTCCTGTTGCCTAGCAGCGGGACGCTATCTCTGCTCCTCTGTCGGCAGTCAGCATGTCTGACCGCCAAAATCTCCCTAACCCAATCCTGATGCACCTTAGGGTATATAAAACAGCCTCTAACACATGTCTAATGCCAGAGTATTGGTTCACTCCTGCTCCAGCGCTTACTGAACTTCTGATCCAGTGTTCTTCGGTTCTGACTCGGCTTCCTGTGACTACCCTCCTGTGTTTCGTTTTTGTACCCCGCTGCTCGGCTGGTTTGACTATTTGGCTTGACCTGACTTCTCTCTGGATCCTCCCTGTGTACTGCACCGCTCGGTTGGCTCTGACCTGGATTGCCTGACTACGCCTGTCTACTACTGTCGCTACACCAGTGACTGTCTTTGAGAACCGCGACCTGCGTATCCTCTGCAGCTAAGCCTGTGAATACCGGGGGTACGTTAGACTCCGCGCCTCCCTGTTCAGTTGCGCCAATACCGGTTAGCCATCTCTGCAATTCTGTGACACTCCATCACCTCAAGCCCACACTACTGTGTTCCTCCAAATAATTTCTTATTGTACTCATTATGTCATTCTTTATAAGAGTTTATTTTTATTTAAACATTTTATTTGACTTTCAGGATACAGCGCGTGGGTCAAACATGGCCCCATCACATGCCAATCTTTATATGTACTAAGAGGAATACAAGCACTTTTTGAGGGATCCACAACTGTTATGTATATGTTGTTTAATATATGTTATATTGATGACCTGTTTGTCCTGTTGGATGTAGAGAAATATCAGGTGGTGGATTTCATTGACAAACTAAATGCATTAGATTACACTATTCACTCTCCCCTATATTTTAGTCATAAAGTGGTTTATTTTCTAGATGTCAGCATTCCTTTGGTGATTTTACAACAGAAATCTAAAGGAGAGAGACAATTTTAAACACCTCATCTTACTGTCAGGGAGTTTTTATCGTAAACCTTTAAAAAGGACTCTCCTATTCTCAACTTTTAAGAGAGTTTTCAACATAGTACTTCTGATTGAGAGACACTAGCTGCTACATTAACATTTATAAACAGATTTCATCAAGGCACAGATCTCAAGATATATGCGGTATTGAAATCGGGTGTAGGTCTTCTGTGCTCTAATACACAAGACGCTGCAGGATACGTCCAATGCCTATGTGAATTGTAAATTTGCAAAAGAACACACAGATGAAAGAAAATTGATTTATTGTCACCTTTTAATAATAATGATAAAACAGTTGTAAAAAAAAATAATTTTTTTTCTTCATGAAATACATTTATTAAGATGGTGTCAATGTCTACTGTGCATAAAATACATTTTCACAGTTGCCCATGATTACAAACACATGTTATAGCATGCATACCAGACTGTCATCACTACTGATCAAGAGTTAAACTAGCCCTGTAGCTGGAGCAAGATATACGGCAGAAAAACAAGTAACTTTGAGATGGCCAGAGCTGGTATTCTGAGTTTGGCATGTCCTTACTGTACATTGACTATGGCAAAACGCCCCTTTCCCAGCCCCGTTCACTCCCTGAAATCGTGGAGTTCAGTAAGTGTACTCTTCGTTTGAAGATGGAGCAGATATTCACAACCGTATCTCCTGCGCAGAGTGATTTTGCATATGATATGCTCAAAATCGGCAGATACGTGCCTTGACGAATCAGGCCCACTGTCTATAAAAGGATACATTTCATTAGCACCTACTACATGGTGTCAGAGATCATATGGCAGTCAATGAATTGACATTTCTTAAATATTAGATTCAACATTGGCATACTTTAGGGACTGATTATTTGCTTGGAAAGGAACATATTCTACTATCAATCTTTTCTTATAAGCTAAGTTATAATTTAAAGATACTTTGGTTAAAATGTAACTGTTACCTTTGGGATCCAAATCAGTAGTCCATGTGGGTCGTTATACGAACGATGGTACGCCATACCACCACTTCTCCTATTGCCTTCATTGTAAAACTATAAAATTCCATCGACTTACATTTTCCATACTGACAGGTCTAAATTTTCATACCGCCACTTCCACTACAAAACCTAGGTCTGTGATGAAAATGCAACAAGAAGATTTAATAAAGGTCATGAAAATAAAACTAATCACTAAATTTCTACTTCAACTACTGAGCCATATCATGGTTAACGCCAAATCCTGGGGTATATTTTCCTTATTACAAGAGATATTTAATCACATTTTACGATAGGTGTTAACTAGAAGATCATAATAGAATGACCTGGGATAGTCGCTTTCTTTTCTACATCAACATTTCTCTATACCAGTTACTTTACGTGTTAAAAACATTTACTTTATGTGCTCAAAGAATGCACAGGCACTCTACCATAGGCAAACCGAGAGGGGGTTTCTTAGGGCCTGGAACCCTCCCCTCCTGTTGAAGCCTGGGGCACTGTATGCTTGAGGTGGCGGGACCAGCCACTTTGCAGCTTGTGTGCAGATCGTTTCTGTCTGCATTGTTCACAGCCATCTCTCCCCTGTTGTGTGTCCCGGAACACTCTCTCCCACTGCCTTGTCGAAGTCAGCAAATTGGATAAAGTCATTTCAATTAAAGTCTAGCAAACTTGGTTGTCTTTGTTTGAAAAGATGCGTACAGTACGCTACGACGTACATGTGCACGCTATGGCGTGAAAGGGCGTACGCATCCACTACACGTGGCAGCAACAATTATTGGTCTTTTACCATGCATTCGCACAAACACGCATACTTATAAAATAGTACACATTAATGGTAGTTGCAACACATAGTCAGTTATGTCGAAATATAGTAGTATTTATATGTTATATCAGAGTTACATGTATATTAATGAAATACACGGAACAGGTTGAAGGAATCACATCATGATTGGTATCATAATGAACCTCGTTACATATCCTACTGTTTGGTTCACTCTGCGAGGGAATCGCAGAGTGCATACACAAGTTATGAATGATAGGGAATTATGAACTACTTAAGACTAAGGAATCTTGGCGGGAAGAGCAGAGCATACCCCCTGCAGAGATGACCCCCTCCTTTGGATTCCTTTGTATGAACTGGCCAATGATGACAACCCCTTGGACCTTCCTGAGACCTGGACCAATAGATGCAAGCTATACCATCTTCATTGTATTACTGTATTTGATTGTATATATAAGCAGCAGCTTGTGATCCAGCTTGCAGACATCTTGTCCCCAGACTTCAGGATTGAATGACTGCACTGGATCCAGAGCGCCTGCGATAAGTAACGGCTGTATTTACTATTACTTCGCCTGAGCATATTATTCTACTTATTGCGAATAAATCTTTGTGCTTTGGAAACACAACTCGAGGTTCGACAATCGTTATTGGTTAGCGACAATACGCACATAACAATTTGGGGGCTCGTGAGCTTTGGAGGTTTCGTTGCCGATGATACGCAAGACCAACGGATTTCGGTTCCTCAACAAAGGGTGGAGACGCGTCATAAACGGGTAAGAACGCATGGTGTTCAAAACCTGAATTTTACTCTGTGTTGCGAAACCGAATGTCCGTTTTGCATTATCTAGGGCACGCTAACTAGAACCTAGGGACAAAAGAGAAAACTGTTTCTTTTTTCTGTCATTGTGCGTTTTAACTGTATTGCATTGCTTAGCGTATGTGTATTTCCTGCTGTGCGTACGCGAACTTCCGGTAGATTTGCCACGTGGTTAAACAATCGTTTTGATAGTTATTATACATGCATAGTATAATTACTTGTGAAAGCCTCTGAGATATTATTACTGTTGTTGGGAACTTTTTAATTTTCTGCGCAGAAAAGGTGTATAGTGTGTCATGTTGTAACGTAGATACACTGTTCATTATTCATTGTGCTCAGTTGCTGTCTGACGAGGCGGATTGCCCAATTGAAGGACGGTATACAGGGCAGGTATACCGAATGCGAAAACGTGTTTTTCGCAAAGCGCTACCAATAGATCGCAAGGTTTGCTAATAATTAGTATTGGTAGGCAGTGCGATCCAACCACACCGTTAGTGCGAATTGGTGAAGCAGCTAGGAGGAATTATACTGGAAAGGCAGGTTGATTGTATCAACTTGCGCTCCCAGCGATAATAAACTCATCAGATTTTTGTGGTTGAGCCAGGGTATCGAGGAGCTGATAGCCCTTGGGGCCCACAGTGATATTTCTGTATTAGGGATCCTCGCCTGGTGCGAGAAAAGCGAGTGAACGCGGCTAAAGGAAATACGTTCACCGGGCATTATAGATCTCTAGCGGTGAGTATAGCAACAGAGTTGAAATTATTTGGTGGAAAGAACAGAGCATTGCGGTGTGTCTGTGTTCCGGGTAGAAGGTATATTGTTCAACATGGGTGCTAAGCATACGCTAGAGATGGTCAGTGTACTGCCTAAGGAAGGCCCTATTGGTTCAGCGAGGTTTCTCATGTGTAAGAAATATGGTGCATACGCAACCGTGTATTGTGACATGTGGGTCGAGATGACCAAAGCTTGTGATAGGCCTTTCCCAACAATAGGAAGTTTTAATGCAGAGGTACTAAATACTGTAAAAGATAAAGTATGGTTGATCAAGTCAACGAAAAAGAGAGACATAATGATTGTTTGAAAATTGTGGCAAATGGAAGGTAACACGTGGCAGAGCAGCGAATGCAAACCGGAAGTAGGCGTGACGAAAAGCGCGCTCAAGGCGGATGTAACCGTTGAGAAGCGTGGCGAACTCAGCGGTAGGGGTAAGTACAGCCGTTGTTAAAACTGAAAATAGAAAAATTGCTAAATTGTACCCTGTTTTAAGCCAGTTTCAATCAAGTGTATCTGAAAATGAAGATGAACCCACTGTGATTTCGGCCATTGCCCATGCTGTTAGTGTACTAGAGGCTTAGCGCAAGTATGAGAAAATGGCTGAGATAGGTGAGAGTAGCGTGATCACTAGGAGTGAAAGCGTTCTAAATCTAGAACCAGTAAATCCTGTAGTGTCCCCTGAAGTCAGTATACCAGAGGGTGCGTTCCCGGTCCGCACAATATCAGTTCCCAATGGGAAACCGGATAAGGATGGTGTAGTTCCTTTAAGAAATGTTACAATGCATTGTCCCTGGACTAGATCAGAATTACGTTCCATTATGACTGAATTCCCAGATCCTAGAAAGGAGTTAGCTTAATGTCAGAAATTTGTTAAAGACTTAGGAAATGCTCACGAACCAACCAGTAAGGATTGGCGGGTAGTGTTAAGGGCGTGTCTTCCTCCCAATACTAATATACAAAAAATTATTGAAGATTGTTTGTTGGAGGAAGATGACACCTTGACTGATGAGATTAACCAATGGAATATAGAACAAATTGTCAAACATTTAGCCATCTGTTTTCCAGTAGTAGCAAATTGGAGTAAGATTTTCACCATTAAACAAAAGGATAGTGAAACTGCCTCAGATTACTTTGCTAGAGCTATAACAGCGATCGCATGGTTTACTGGGATATCCAACATAAATGAGGACACACATCACAGAGAGGTAGCTGTAGGGGTACTGATGGATGGACTTAGAGAAAATTTAAAGACGAGAGTACAAACCACATTACCTAATTGGAGAGGCGTCACGGTAGACTCTCTTAGGGAGTCTGCTGTGGAGCATGACAAAAACCTTTTTAGAAAAAGGGAGGAGAAAAGTGATAGGTTAATGACGGTAAGTATACAGGCTCTAGAAGGGGTGCATACACGACCACCAGCATACAACCCATATAACAAGAAACCTAAAGTGATCAGGTCTTTCAACTGTAACGAGGAAGGACATTACATGAGAGATTTTAAAAAGGAAAGACTCAATACACAGAGGGGTGGGTCACATAGATATCCTCCAAGGAGGGATCCACATAGACTAGAAGACTTACATCTACCCGCGCATATTACGGCAGCAAATGCTGCGCGGGAAATCAATAGTCAGCGCTAGGGGTCATGTCATACCTGTAGTCTACAGCCAGTGAGGTTAACTGAGAGTCAGAGTGAAGAACCAACAATGATAGTTGACATAGCTGGTAGGAAACAAACTTTTCTTGTAGATACAGGGGCGGCCCGATCTTTGATAACCTCTCTTTTCAATCTACAGGTGACCAGTAAAACTATTCCAGCTATGGGGGTAACGGGAAAAGTGTTACATTATCTAAACCCGCTGAAGTTACTATCGGCCATCTGCATACTAAGCATTCGTTTCTCTTAGCTGCAGCGGCTCCTACTAACTTGCTAGGGAGAGACTTGTTATGTAAAATGGGATGTGTCATATACTGTACTTCAGATTGTGTGTTCCTAGATATACCCGAGAAGGTTGCACATGAGGTACAGGACATATTGGACACCCCTCAAAGGTTAATGTTACACTCTCCTGTTATAGAACAAAGTCCATCTCAAGTAAAGGGGATGTTGCTGGAAATACCAGGTTCCCTATGGACCAAGATGGACAGGACACTGGACTGATGGCAAACGTAGCCCCTGTCATGGTCAATCTAAAAAGTGGTAGGATAGCTCCAAAAATCCCACAGTATCCATTAAAACCGGAGGTGGAACTAGGGGTATATCCTGTTATTGAGAGGCTGTTACAACAAGGGATTTTAATTCGTACAGCCAGTACAGCAAATAGTCCCATTTTCCCTGTGAAGAAGAGTGGGGGGAGGGGCTATAGATTAGTCCAGGACTTAAGGGGAATTAACAAAGTTGTTGAGAGCCAATTCCCCGTAGTGCCAAATCCAGCTGTCATCCTCATGCAGATTCCACCATCTGCCAGTCATTTTACTGTCATTGATCTATGTTCTGCTTTCTTCTCAGTCCCTCTTCACCCTGACTGCCAATACCTTTTTGCATTCTCCTACAGGGGAGTGCAATACACATGGACCAGACTACCCCAGGGGTTCATTGACAGCCCCAGTATTTTCTCCCAAGCCTTACATGACTGTTTGCAATCCTTTCAACCCCACAATGGGTCTGTTCTAATTCAATATGTGGACGATTTGTTGTTGTGCTCTGATTCTTTTATGTCATGTTTACATGATACTAAATTGTTGTTGCTTCATCTTTCACAAACAGGGCACAAGGTGGCAAAGGATAAATTACAGCCATGTCAGACTAAGGTCAAATACTTAGGACACTGCCTTACTAAGGGACTAAGACACCTGACAAGCGACAGAATTGAGGCCATACAACACATGACCCTGACGCAGAGCCAGAAGCAGATTTGTACTTTTTTGGGGATGTGTGGATACTGTAGGTCCTGGATCCCAGGTTTTTCTATTCTGGCATTACCATTGCAGGAGCTAGTCTCTTCCTCAAAACCAGAACGTGTTGTACACACAGAAGAGTCAGAGCAAGCGTTCTTTAATCTTAAAGATAGTCTGACCAGAGCACCTGCATTGGGAATACCTGATTATGAAAAGCCTTTTGAACTATTTTGTACAGAAGCTGATGGCTCTGCAGCAGGTGTCCTCGCACAGAAACATGGTGACGCTAGCAGACCGGTAGCATACTACAGTGCACAATTAGACAATGTGGCAAGATCACTCCCAACATGTCTCAGAAGTGTAGCAGCAACGGCCCTTCTAGTAAGTAAGAGCGAGGACGTAGTATTAGGACATAATTCAACCATCTATACACCCCATGCTGTATCAGCTCTGTTAAATTCAGCCCAAACCAGACATGTTTCTTCAGCTAGATTCACAAAGTGGGAACTAGCCCTGATGGCACCCTCAAACATCACCATCAAACGTTGTAGCACCTTAAATCCAGCTACATACCTTCCGTATGTGTCTCTAGAGACACAAAGGGTGGGAGGTGAGGAGACCCTGGTTGATGATGAGTTAGGCAAGAATACTGACACGCATGACTGTATGGAACACCTGAATCAGACCTTTACTGCAAGGCCCGACATACGTGACACCCCCTTAGAAAATGTAGATTTTAAGTTTTATACAGATGGAAGTTGCCATAGACAAACAGAGACAGGAGAGCTATGTACTGGTTACGCTGTCGTAGACGACCAGGATGTGGTAGAAGCTGAACCCCTTGGTCCACCTCACTCAGCCCAGGTGGCGGAGCTAGTAGCACTAAGGAGAGCGTGTGAATTGGCAGAGGGTAAATCAGCCAATATATATACTGACTCTAGGTACGCCTTCGGGGTAGTGCACGATTTTGGGGCCCTTTGGCGTCTTAGAAACTTTACGACAGCAGCAGGTATACCAGTAGCACACTCACAACACATAAAAGGACTTCTGACAGCGATACAGTTACCCAGAACAGTTGCCGTCATAAAGTGCAAAGCCCATACCTTTGAAGAAGACCCAGTGTCATTGGGCAACAACAGGGCAGACGAAACTGCTAAATGGGCAGCGGGGCAACCTATAACTGTATCGACCGAGACTATGATGGTTTTTCAGACATTAGACATGCAGAAATTAATTGAAATGCAAGATTTGTGTTCCCTACAGGAAAAGGCGGTCTGGAAGGCGAAGGGATGTGGTCAAGAGTCCTCAGGACTCTGGAGGGATGGACAAGGTAAGCCTGTAGCTCCCCGAACATACTATCCAAGCCTGGCTGAAGCAGCACACGGCCTGACTCACCTGGGTAAAGAAGGTATGTGCAAACTGGTGAGAGCATACTGGTGTGCTCCCGGATTTTCCTCTCAGGCTGGTAAGAGAGCAATGTCATGTCTTACTTGTTTGAGGAAAAATGTTGGGAAAACTATTCCAACTGAGCCATCCCACATCCCTCCTACAGACGGACCTTTTCAGGTAATACAAATTGACTATATCCAATTACCACCTTGCAGGAATTTAAAGTATGTGTTAGTGTGTATTGATGTGTTTTCCGGTTGGGTAGAAGCATATCCGACAGCCACTAATACTGCTGTGTTCACTGCAAAGAAAATTGTACAAGACTTTGTGTGTAGGTTCGGTATCCCTAGAATCATTGAAAGTGATAGGGGTACCCATTTTACTGGTGATATCTTCCAAAATATGTGTAAACTCATGGGAATCAGTAGCAGACTTCACACCCCTTACCGACCACAAGCCAGTGGTAAGGTGGAGAGAGTAAATGGTACTATAAAGAACAAGCTGGGTAAGATAATGGCTGAAACTGGGTTGGCATGGCCGGAGGCTTTGCCGTTGGTCCTCCATAGCATTCAAACCACTCCTAGACCTCCTCTTAATCTGTCCCCCTTTGAGATACTGTTCGGACGACAACGTCAATTGATCGTGAGTCCACAAGACGACTTGAAGTGTAATAATGAAGTGACTATACAATATCTTATAAGAATGAGTAGACAGCTAAAACAACAACAACAAAAACTAAAAATGCTGTCACCTGGTATGCCAGAAACGAACTGTCATGATGTTGAACCTGGAGACTATGTTATGATCCGCAATTTCTTACGTTAAGGTTGTTTAACAGACCGTTGGGAAGGCCCGTAACAAGTGCTGCTGACCAGTACTACATCACTGAAGGTTGCAGAGAGAGACACTTGGGTCCATTCCACCCACTACAGGAGAGTCCATAATCCGGAGAAAGTGCAAGACAAAACTAAGACCGACGACATAGAGCTGTCACTTGTGAGCCTGTTCCGGGAGACCTAAAGCCTGCAGTTGAGACACCTGAACCAGAGACGTTGCCTCAGAACTATCTTTCCAGCGATGGAGTGGCGGCTTTTGTTTTTCTTTTGTTCCAGGATTTTCCTTGTTTTTACTTTTTGTAGGACATTCTATTTTTGTGAAGGAGGATGGAGGACGGAGGAGAGTTCTGGGAGTGATACGGATGAAATGGAGGCCGAAGAAAAGTTAATAGGATACTCAGAGCAGCCCATTATCAAACTTGGTCCAGGGGTTATGAAAAGGTCTGCTAGCTCAGGAACTCAGAGGAAGTGTGAGGGGCTATTGTCTGATGAGTATTGTATCTGCAAGTTCTGCGACTCCCTAGTTGAAGAGAGATGCATCCAACGATGCCAGTCCCCCAGTACTCTGAATATAGGCGGGCATCATTAGGAGGATTATCACTCCCTGGTGGGTAAGGTGCTAAACCAAACCGAGTGTTGGGTGTGCTCTCACGTGCCTCAAGGGCAGCATAACATAGGACTAGTGCCATTCCCTCTAAACATATCCGAAGTACTCGAATTGAGGGGTGGGAGGCCCATAGAAGGGAGATACAATAACACTAGGTCCCCTAGTCTGATGCTTCGACAATACTCCATAGGCAGATCTTTGCTGTGCCTAAACATATCTGATGCAAAGCGCCTGGAGAGTTGGGAGGCTGACCTATCAGATCAGACAATGGCTCACCACACTCATTTTAGAGGGAGACTCACAAGGTCACTACTAGGCAGGAATGTTGATGGAAGTCACAAATTAGGGCGTATAACCAAACATAAGAAGGTATCCATTGGAAAAGTCTCTACAGATAAATGTGAAAATGTCATTAATGCCGACACGTGTCTAGAGCAGATGGAGACACTAGGCATGGGTAGTTTTTTTAAAACTCTGTGTGATATAATTCATGGGCATACTGTTCCTTATGTTCTCCCTGAGGATGTGTATTTTGTTTGTGGAAGAAAAGCTTATTCCTGGGTGACTCCGAGTTCCAAGGGCTTGTGTTTCTTAGCTAAACTGGTTCCCGAAATCATGACTGTTACTCATGAAGAAATGGTTGGTATTCACAAGACTACATCACCACCATACATACACACACAGTATGAACACCGTGGCAAGAGAAATATGATTCCTGGTGAGGAACCCATAGCTACAAAATTGATTAGTGAAACTGCTGGTTTCCAAGTTATGGTTGCTCTAGAACTCACCAGGACTGCTCGGGGAACATTAAACTTTAAAAATATCCAAGACCTAGCTAAATTAATAGATAATATCACCGAGATGTATGATGACACTTTCAGGTATACTGGAAGGGAGCTACAAGCGTACAAGAAGGAGTTGGTGCAACATAGACTGGTACTAAATTATCTCACCTCTATTACTGGTGGGTACTGTGTGACACTGGCCACCCAGTTCGGTGTCAAATGTTGCACGTACATTACTAATAATATGGATGACCCTAAAGAGGTTATAGACCGGAAGATGATTTTGCAGCTGAAATGGGAATTTCGAAAGAGCCATAATTCTTCGTTATATGAGGTCGGGGAAAAGGTGGCGGGTTGGTTCTCATGGTTGATCCCAGCAAAATGGTTCTCCGGTCTGGGGGAGTGGGTACAGGAAATGATTGCGAGTGTAGGTAAGCTCCTTCTCCTTATACTGGGTGTCATCTTAGCAATTGGTTTAGTTGTCAAATGTGTTCCTACTGTGTTGAAGTGTGGAAAATGGTCTCATAGGTGTAACAATGAGAAAGAGACCGAAAGGGTGGTACCAGATACCGAGATCATGGTCTGTGAAGAAGTATTGTATAATCCTGAACTTGAAACGGTGATTGGGTGATAGTTTAATACACTATCAAAGGGTGGAACTGTCGAAGTCAGCAAATTGGATAAAGTCATTTCAATTAAAGTCTAGCAAATTTGGTTGTCTTTGTCTGAAAAGATGCGTACAGTACGCTACGACGTACATGGGCACGCTACGGCGTGAAAGGGCGTACGCATCCACTACACGTGGCAGCAACAATTATTGGTCTTTTACCATGCATTCGCACAAACACGCATACTTATAAAATAGTACACATTAATGGTAGTTGCAACACATAGTCAGTTATGTCGAAATATAGTAGTATTTATATGTTATATCAGAGTTACATGTATATTAATGAAATACCCGGAACAGGTTGAAGGAATCACATCATGAGTGGTATCATAATGAACCTCGTTACATATCCTACTGTTTGGTTCACTCTGCGAGGGAATCGCAGAGTGCATACACAAGTTATGAATGATAGGGAATTATGAACTACTTAAGACTAAGGAATCTTGGCGGGAAGAGCAGAGCATACCCCCTGCAGAGATGACGCCCTCCTTTGGATTTCTTTGTATGAACTGGCCAATGATGACGACCCCTTGGACCTTCCTGAGACCTGGACCAATAGATGCAAGCTATACCATCTTCATTGTATTACTGTATTTGATTGTATATATAAGCAGCAGCTTGTGATCCAGCTTGCAGACATCTTGTCCCCAGACTTCAGGATTGAATGACTGCACTGGATCCAGAGCGCCTGCGATAAGTAACGGCTGTATTTACTATTACTTCGCCTGAGCATATTATTCTACTTATTGCGAATAAATCTTTGTGCTTTGGAAACACAACTCGAGGTTCGACAATCGTTATTGGTTAGCGACAATACGCACATAACAGCCTGCATGTCTCATGTGTGCATCAGGAGGACACAAGACACAGCACTAGATGAAGTGGGTAAGTGTTTGTGTGTGTGTGTGGGGGGGGGGGATTCTCATGTGCTTTTAATGTAAGTTGGGGGATTTAATAAGTACAATAGTTCCTTTGTAATCATATGCTTGGAGGGAGTTTTAATATAAGTGTGGGGGAGGGGGGAAAAGGGATTTTAATGGAATTGTAGGGGGTATTTTATGTGATGTGGATAGGGTGTGAAATATTAATTTCATAGTAGGTTGAGAGTGGGAGCATTTAATTTATTGGTGGAGTGAAGGTTGGGATATCTAATTTAATAGTGTGGTTATGGTGGAAATATTAAAGTTGGGATAATAGGACTATTCATGTAATGCTGGGTTGGTTTGGGTACTATTAATTGAATGTGTGGCTGTGAATTTGTCGAGAAGTAGAGCTATTTCTTAAAAGTAAATGCTAATTATATAATGTTTAGGAGGGAACAGGTTTATTTATTTATTTTTATTTTTTTTAAACTCTTTATTTTTGAAAGCATTGCAGATATAACAACCACAAAAAAAAAGATGACGAGGGAAGAGCAAAAAACAGCACAGTACAATGCGATGAACCAATATTCATTGAACTTAAGCTCTAGCGAGAGGTAAATCCCACTCTTACCCTCACCCAATGCTCTGCAATCCTTTTTTTTTTTTATATATTTATTATAATATTCAACATATCTATTTGCTTGTTTACTTAGGGAAAGAAAGAAGAAGGGGGGAATAAAGAGAGGAGGGAGGAGAAAAGAAATAGCGAGGAGGGGGAGAAGAGTTTCAGTGAATTCGCCAGAGGGGGAGCGTCCAGCGCAACCACTCCTCGGGGGATAACCGGGTACAAAGATAAAATGGGTGGATGAATAAGGGATGGATTGGCGTCCCCCTTGATTTGGGTTAAGAGCTTACTGTTGTCAGGAGTAGACCTTATCAGCTAGGAAGGGGGGCAAGTGTCAAGCAGGGGCCGGAAAAACCGGAGTTTGAGAAAGGTGTAAGTTACTGGGTGGCGGGCATGGGAGACTGGTGAAAGGCATACCGTGGGTCCCATATCTTGTGAAAATTTGAAACTTTATCATGGAGGAGACATGTGATATACTCCATTGAAGTAATATACCAGATCCGAGCTGTTATGCTCTGAAGGCTCGGGGGAGTAGTGGACTTCCAGTCCATGGCTATTTGTAGGCGTGTTGCCGCACATATATTTTGTACTAGCTTATTACTATGTTTGTTGAGAGATTTATTCCTAGAGCACAGCAGCATAACCATTGGATCTGGGGAAACCTCGACCTCCAGAATTCTAGAGATGAAGTCAGCAACCTGGGACCATAGATTAGAAATGAGAGGGCCCGTCCACCATATGTGGTAAAGAGACCCCACCCCACCACATGCCCTCCAACAAAGATCTGTCGTACCTGGGTAAATTCTATGGAGTCTCGTGGGCACCAAGTACCATCTCGTGTAGACCTTGAATGTGTTCTCTTTAATCGAAGTATTAATGGAGATCTTGGAGATTCCAGTTCTGAGCCAAGACCATACCTCTTTGTCTATGGGTTTGGGAGCAGGTTTATTTCTTAAATGTAAATACTATTACTTTAATTTTGGGGTTGTTTGGGGAGAAATGGATCTTTTTATTAAAGGTTAATGACATTATTTTATTGTCCGGGTTGGTTGCTGGCAGGGACGGTCTGGGCCGAAACCAAACAAATCTATTTTGGGCAGATGCGATCCCTAATCTTTATTACTTGGTGGCTGGCCCCTCCTCTTGGACCAGCCACCTTCTCCCATTGGCCGCAGATCATCAGCAGACCGCCATCCTTTCCTCCCTTCCTCAAACTGAGGCCGGCTATTGCTGTCACATGGGACGTGCACCACGTGATAGGTGCCGTCCCATGTCAGAAGACTGCAGAGCGCACGGCGCGGATGGAATAATGTACGTGCGGGGGGTGGTATATTAATAGTGTATGTGTGTCTCAGTGTCACAACTATATTTGCGTACCTGCTATTGTTGGCGCAACTCAGAGGAAGGTGCGGAATCTAATGTGCCCCTGGTATTCACCAGGGTCCCCCGCAAGGAGGTATGGACACGCAGGTTGCGGTCCTTCAACGAGTCACCAGCGAGATACAAGAAGAGGTTGTCAGACAGGCCGGGTCGGTAACGTTCTGGTAATAGGCAGTACACAAGGATATCCGGAGAAATGGGGAGGCAAGCCGGTTCGGTAACGTTCAGATAGCGCAGTACAAAGGGGAGATCCAAAAGGGGTGGTCAAACGGTCCGGGTCAGAAGGGTCACAGGCAAACGAGGAAAGTCAGGAACAATCCTGGAACTGGAAACACAGGAAAACGCTGGAGGCAGAAAGACCTGATACTCTGGCACAGGTGTGTGCACAGGAAATTCCTTTTAAAGTTTGGAGAGCCAATAGGAGTGCAGTGGACGGCAGCGCTGTTCTCAGCTGCATCCGAGACTATTGAGTAGCGTCCCTATGTGCAGAAGGCTGCGCCAGGCAGCCGGAACTTCCGCGTCTGGTTGCCTGGCAACCAGACGCGCTGGGCAGAGATGCAGGCGGCCGTCCCAAGTAGACAGCGGTACGGCGTCTGACACTCAGTATAGTGTATGTGTCTCTCAGTACAGTGTGTGTGTGTGTCTCAGTATAGTGTGTGTCTCAGTATATTGCACGTGAGTGAGGGGCCAGTATATTGTGTGGGTGTGTGAGTGAGGGGCCAGTTGATATGGTATGATATGATAGGGCGTTGATATGACAAGTTGTTTAAGCCTCAAGTTCAGTATTTTATTGCTAATGTTACTAGAATAGTATTATTATCAATACATTATTTTAGTTATATGCTACTTGACTAATGTGTTTGATTTGCACACTGTTTATTGGGCGCGTTGGTTATGTGTATACCATAACATGGGGGCTGTTTGCTGAATGGAATCTAGTTGGTGCCATCTAGCCTTTTTAAACGGATGTTTATTGTTAGCTACCTTGACAAATTTGATGGGAAGATACTGAAATCATCATCAGGACTGTTTGTTGCATACCTGGCTTATTGAAAGTTTTACTAAAAATGTTCACATATTGTTTACTCTTGTATTTGTTGGCTTCCTGGATCCAGGGATTGACAACTATCTGGTTATGTGTATTTATTTCATACTTACCAATATATGGCTCTTTTCTTTACTGAAAATACTTCAGATCATATAATGCAGTCTCAACAATGTAAACTGAAGCACAAAAGAAATGTAAATGTGAATTTAATGCAGACTTATGCAGGCAATATATGACTCCCCAGCTGTTGTTGAACTATAGGCCACAGCACACCATTAACTGCTGGAGATCAACAGGTATTCAATCTGTGCTTGTATCTACACCAGTGTTCTGGATGTTTATCTCCAATATATAATAATATATAAGTACAACAAAAGCAAGAGCACAAAGAGACACGCTTTTTTTTATTTTTCTCTCTGACATTGTAAATGTAAATTAATGTAAAAAATCTGTTTTAGTTATTCTGATACTTATTATCTACTACTTTAATTTAAATTCAGATTAGACTGTATTTTAAGTGTAGTTAATGCAGGCACTGTAACAGGTTCACAGATTTTTTGCAAGAACTGTAAAATTGCGGGAAGATGATTATGACATAGTGTATTTTCTATGTGAAATGTTACATAATTCCCTTCTTATGCATGTTTGAGGAAAGTGCTGCTGACACCTCGGGGCTTTTTGGTAACTTTTGTTTTCCATCACACTGATATGTATTTCTTATAGTAAATGAAGTCTCTTTACAAACTTGAACAAAGAAATTTCAGTGACAATTGAAAATGCATAATGGATCTTCAACTATTTTGAAAGACTAGTGACTTAATTAAGGATTCTCTGTTTCTTTTGTTCTACAGAGGGAAATGTTGTGAAACATCTCATAGTTAATGATAAATAATACATAACGTAGTTACAACCATTTTTGATAATCTACATTCATTTTTTTAAATTTTTAACCAGACAAGATGCTTAGAAATGTGAAAAATATATTGTCAAAAGTGCATATGATGAAACAAAATGTTACAAAGATTGCAATGTTACACTTTTGGCATAATTAAAAATGGAAGCAATCAAACTATGTAGATAGAATGATGCATTAAGTATGTATGTCACCTGAGATCAAAATGGCCTTTTTAATTTCCTCTTAGTGTCCAGTCATTGTCTCTCTGCCTATGGTACCTGAAATGATTGTGCTGTAAGAAGTCCATGCCTGTGACCAATTATCTAGAAGTCTGTGTCTGTGCTCAGCCTCCAGAGGTCCATACAAGTCTTCAGTTGCCAGAATGTGCACTTTTCTCTGCTATCCTGCCTTCCGAGAACAATTCTGCTATCATAGCCTCAAGGCTTGAGGACCATGTCCTTGTGACCACCAGTTACGCTGATCTTTGTTACATCTCCTGAACCTGGTACAGCACCATCTGTCCCTCTGGAGGTTCCTTTTTCTGTCTCACCACAGGGTCCCAAGATGCCTGTCTCTCCAGTCAGTCCACTGCCTATCCCATCAGACAGACCCATCGTCTCCTTTCAAGGGTCCTGTAAGACATCTGGTAAAATTTTCTAGTGAATCCCAGTTTCAGAAAAAATGCACAGTAGTTTGTATAATACTTCTTTACTGAAAATACTTCAAAACATATAATGCAATCTCAACAGTGTAAACTAATACACAAGTTAAATGTAAAGCCTTGTATTTTTGATACTGTAATGTCCACATGGGCTGAATAGGATAAGTAAATCCACAGAAGAGCCAAGGGAAGTGAAGTTAGTATCGCTGTTGTCTGGAGTCAGAGGGAAGAAGAGACAGGAGGAAAGTCATACAAGCCAAAATCAATACACAAAAAATAAGTAACCAGAGAATAATATATCAAGAACTCAAGTCCAAGAAATCTAGCTCAACAAACTAAAAATATGCAGGCAATTTGTTAACTAGGCCTATAGCTCAATGCACAAGGTCTCACTGCTGAAACCCAGATTATAAGCAATGCAAAACCCACAAATATCAGGTGGAATCTTGAGAATGACATGGCATTAGCAGGGTAACTGCCACTACCCCCTTCTTCCAGGGTGACTACTAGGCACCTTAGGTTTTTCTGGATAATGATCATGAAAGGCAACAATATGTCTCAGTGCATGGATGTCTGCCGCAAGCTCCCAAATCCACAGGACCCGAGATCAAGTCCAACATAGTCTGCATCTTTCTTGCAAGTGCATGATTTTGACATTAATTCTCTAACAGCAAGTTGCTTTAAGACACCATTAGGTCCTGACTTTTCAAGAATAGAAGCCTTTTAGAGCACAAAGATCAACAACACAGACAGGGTTCCAGGAATTTTATTTTCCTGATAACCCATTCTAGGTATCCAAGATTTGTTTCTACCTTCCGCAAAGAGTCCAGAATTCTTTGTACTGGAGAGTCATCATAAAAAAAAATTACAGCACTAATAAACTGATTGACTCTAAAAATAAATACAAAATCTATGTCTGTGATGAAAATACATCGAGAATGTTTAATAAAGATCATGAAAAGAAAACTAATCATATTTAACCTACCACACTGCAGTGTAGATCTATAAACATATATTAAAAAGCTACCGTATATACTCGAGTATAAGTCGACCCGAATATAAGCCGAGGCACCTAATTTTACCACAAAAAACTGGGAAAACTTATTGACTCGAGTATAAGCCTAGGGTGGGAAATGACTTGCTTCTTTTAATAAACACATGCTCCCAAAATGTCTCCAAATGTACCAAAAAATCAGCAACCATATTAGTAAGGTGTATATATTGTGTATATATAGTGTATATAGCGTTCACATGGAATAGCAGATGCCACAATTTGGAAAATATTGAAGAGGATATGTTTGTCATTAATAATTACTAGATAAACTGCTTACCCCAGGTACTGCGCCCGTCTCCTACTAGGCTGTCTTTAGGACAGTACACACATCTTGCATCTCTTTCTCATTAACGAGGAGCTCTGGATGTGTCCCCCTGTGTTTACACTCCTCTGTGCCTGGTAGGGAGGGAGGGAGGGATTTTCTTCAGCCCTTAACTTCCACTGCGGAAGATAAGAGCTGAGGGACCCGAGAACAGGGACTCCCTCGAGTATAAGCCGAGGGGGGCTTTTTCAGCATAAAAAATTTACTGAAAAAGTAGGCTTATACTCGAGTATATACAGTATGTCTAGATACATTTCGTAAATAAAAACAACCAATAGTAACTACTGGGAATGACCAAAGTTGGAAACAACACAGAAGATTATATAAGGAAAAAATGGAACTTAGAGTTCTTCAGATAGCTAATAAAGTATTCTCATGTTTCCACAAGTTTGCAACAAAGAGTTCAGATGTGGTAATTAGTTTTAGAGACATCCAGATTTTCATAGAACTACTAGTTCCAGCTCACTATTTGGAATCAGGAATAATCATAATCAAATACTCCGGACAAAGTGGCTTAGCAAAGAATATAGTTGCAGAATGAATTAATACCTGTCATCAAGTTCTTTCAGAAGGTTAGTTTTCCTAAACCAGTGAGATCCCAATGGAGCTTGTATTCCATAGAAGTGTGTTGTTCTTTGTGGCTTAATTCACAACCATATGAGATGTCCCAAATAGATTGCTGCAGGGACTTTCATAAGAGTCCATGCCATCAGAGTTGTCGGAGTATGATTCCACCATTGGGGCCCACTACTTTTATGAGGTCACTGGTTTGAATCTTACAAAACAAGCTGCAGTCATGGGTGTAGAATCATAGTTGGAGCTGGAGATCACAAGCTGCTTAACAGGCACATGTAAACTGGTACATTCAGAGCTTTTTTCAGTTTGGCATGGAATTTTGGAATCTTACAGGGGACAGGATGTTAGTAGATCAGCGCTTCTTTCATATCCTGTCAATAGACACAACCTGGGAATTTCTTTGTGGTATAACTACATCCTTGTGGGTTCTTGAAATCATCTTGGCAGATTGTTACAACCATAAAGCAGTTTATTCCATAGATGATGTGACAGGATGGACCACCATATCTGTTGTTGCTGGAAACCGGCTGGGCTTACTTTGCCACCGTTCCTTTTCATTATCCCAAATGTGCCCTCTAACTACAGTAGGAGGGGCTTAAGCTGCTGCCACCACTGGACTCCTTCACGGCACCCAGAACCGTGTTCCTTCTAGGTAACTGTCGCTTCTATGCTGGTACCCCTAACCTCTTCCTATAGATCAGGGTTGCTGTGATGTATCCCCCCTGGCCTATCACACTGGCCAGAGCTGCTGGGTAGCGGGCAGAGTGATGGTACCGGAAAGCTGGGTCCAATCCTCAGAACAGCCGGAAACTGATTTGAGTTGGGTCTAATCTGTAGGTCACAGGAAATTACAGCATGGAAGAAGTTGTCAAGCAGGTCTTGAAGCAAGTGATGTTTATATGCTCAAGTGTCCTGACAAGGACAGTTCACACCGGTTTAAGGTACCAGTGATCACAAGAGTAGAAGAAACAATAATATTACATTTCAGTACAAACCAGTGCTGTTTTATAAAGTTTTTAACACAGCTTCGCAGGGGGTAAGCCAGCCCCCTGAACTCTTTGCTGGCCCCAAGAAGTCTGAGTTATTTTAAGTATCAGGATGCAATATGTTTCCCCAAACATGGATTTAAATGCAATTTCTACATAACAAATTTTGACTTATCTGTGATATCCTACATCATGTGCTGTTTACATTGCTAGGTGCTGTGTGCAGGTCTTACAAGACCTGCACACAGGTAACGATCCTCTGCCGGGCCTTTAGGCCAATTTGTCACTTCACCTGAAGTGACAAATTGGCCTGGTTTTGCTGATAGCATTTCCTGCTATCAACAAAACAGACTCCCTCCCCACATATGCCTCAGAAAAGAATGCATTTTCTACACAAAGGGCCACACCATACAACAAAACCAGTACATCTGCAATTATATAAATAAGCGCCCTGCTTATTTCCTTTAATTAAAATTCATACAAGTTATTTATAAGTGATCTAGCCACAGATGGTGGATATACAATCATCAGACAGATGAGATTCTTTGCAGGTACAGCATACTCATGTGACGAAAGTGCAGTTCCTAGTCACTAAGCCACGAACACACCAATACAGTCAAAAGACACAGGTTATATTCCCTTCATTATTCCCACAGTATTGGAGCTAATGGTGGGTGGATTAGAGCGGTAGCCAGTTTATCATAGGTGTGAAATTGATAATTCTTAACCCAGAGTGTCCTTCTCCATGGTGGTTGGGGACCGTTGGCTCCCTGTGGAAAAGGTCCATAGGAGTCTAATCCAGGATAGTAATATACAATTATCTTATTGGTTAACCATGAAAAGGCCTATTTTTCTCTTTTATCTGTGATTAAACACTTCACCTGGCCACATTTAAGAAAATATAATAATAAAAATTATTAATATAAATACACACTGCATACAGTAACATATGTTGAGCAATGCATAGGAACAACAAATGACAATAAACTGTAAGGCAGTGAGATTATGACAGTTCAGAGTACACAGAAAGGGTCTTTATGCTTCAGTCGCACAAGTCCACAACTCGCACAAAGTGTTTTTTCAAACTATTTATAAAAAACTGTTTAGCTATCAGCATAGAGACATGAACAGCAGCATATATAATATGGATTAATTTCTATAATATGGAGAGATAATACAGTAACACATTTTGTAACAGCGCCACCTGCTGTCCCTCCAGTGTAGTCACTCAAACAACATTAAGGACTAGATTTACTAAGCTGCGGGTTTGAAAAAGTGGGGATGTTGCCTATAGCAACCAATCAGATTCTAGCTGTCATTTTGTAGAAGGAACTAAATAAATGAAAGCTAGAATCTGATTGGTTGTTATAGGCAACATCCCCACTTTTTCAAAGCCGCAGCTTAGTAAATCTAGCCCATAGTCTCAGTCTCTTGTAATATCTCAATACAGGAGACTGCTTATATGCCTGCAAGATGGTAGCTCGAAACAGGGAGGCTGAAATTAGTCTCTGTGGCTGAGAAGCAGAATTGTATGGGAGATTGAAAAGAACACTCAGGACAAATCAGCGAGGCACAGATGATCTTGGAAGGGGGGACTTGAATAATCTTTCTCCTGGGTGGAGCAATGGTAGACTTTGCTAGGTGAAATGGTCTGGAGAAACAGAGTAAATGTAAAGAACCTTTTCCCATCTCTGGTTGTGTTATCTTTCCATCAGGTGATGCTATATGGCCCCTTTTAGCATACAGTTCTCTGCTGACTAGATGTTTGGAACTATGTGTCTAGATTTACCAACAGACATGATCAGAACTGAGATAAACTTATATACTGCCTTTATTACATGTGTTGCGTTTGTGTACTTGAAGGTTAATACATTGGCCAAATGCATTTTTTTCTCCCAGGTCTATAACACAAATCGCTTATGTTTCAGACATAATAGTTAATAGTTATTGCACAGTAAAACTTCTTCCCAGAGAAACTGTCTCTACCAGTTTCTGCAAATTAAGCTCTTTTATAATTCAAATAAAATACCTAATAGAATAAGATCATTCTGCAGGAATTAAATTATTTCAAGAGGCCAAATCTCAATGCTTTAGAATGATAGACACAAGCTTAAGTGGGACGAAGCCATGGGAGAGATCAAAGCTCCTGAAGCATGGGCACACATAAGGGTATGTATATGAAGGGGCACCCTATCTCACATTTGGTTGAGTGTCCACAAATTATAATATTTTTAAATGAAGTATATCACCTTATAGAAGAAATAACAGATATTGCTCTTGCCCATCCTTCACCCTTCTTAATATTCCTATATCAAGTATTGTTAAAAAATGTCTATGCTCATTAACCATATCTTAAATACTGCAAACTCATTGATTGCGTCACACTAGAAGAATATAGATTCTCCGACTTTACTAAAAGTAATTAATAAGACATTGAAATTGTTCAACCTTAAATCTATTACAGTACACTGAAGGATAATTAAAGTAAGTTTTGTGATATTTGATCTCCTTGGCTTACACATTTTGTGGCAAACTCTGAGACATTAGCTTAAAACTGTATGCATTACATTTCTTTCTAACTCATCCCTACTGCACCCCTGTATAACTATCACTTCCTTCCTTATTGAGGATTGAGCTGTTGAATAACTTTGTTCGACTTCAAAATGTTTGGAAATTGTATGTATACTGTATTTCTCTTGTAACTTTTTTCAATCGGTATTTCCCTCAGTTATTCCCTCCCGTTTTTTATTTGCAAATAAAAATGTATTCAGAAAAAGCAATAAATGTTTTTTTCCTGCAGAAGAAGAAGATATGACATGTATCCTATTATAAGTATCCGATCCGACCTAAGAGATGCCCAAAAATCGAAGTCCTTCTGAGTGAAAGAAAGGTCTGTGTGCAGCCTCAGAACCATCATGGCCCTAAATTCATGCCTTCTTCATAAATATATGCATAGTAGGTGTGCTATGTCACAAACAGGGGAGAGCTGGCAAATGTTAGCCCGGGGGGCAAGACTTGACTCAGCAGCCTATTTTAAAGCGAAAAAAATGCAGGTGGCCCAGGGGACCAGCCCAAGGCAGCCCACTATGGGACCGGCCTGGGTGGCACATGCCCCCCAGCCCAGCCTGCCCCTAGTCACAAAATAGCATTTTTAACAAAAAGGTTTATTGTCTTTTGCCTTTTGTAAATGTGTCTTAATGCCAGTGGCTACACATTAGGGGCAAGCTGGGCCAAGGGGCAGGAGGGCATATGCCTCCCTGGACTGGAAAGATAACAGTCTAATTTGGGCAGGTGCAGTTATTGGCCCAAGACTCTATTACTATTATTGGCCGCGGATCCCTCCATACTCCCTCCCTTCCCTATGTGTGGCCAATCTGCAATATACGGTATCACCTGGGACGCATACCATGTGACAGGTGCTGTCCCATGTGTGAAGTTCAGCAGACAACGCATGCGGATGGAACAAGGTAAGTATGTGTCTGTGGGAGGGTTGTTAATATAGTGTTTGTGTGTGTGTATAGTAAGTTACTATATATACTGTGTTTGTGGGCAGGTAGGAGAGTGCAGGACAGTCTGCCAACTGTCCTGAATCTGGTGGGGCAGTCCCTAATTTGAGTGACTGTCTCGCTTAGTCAGGATTTGGTCCAACTGCAAGGACAATTGGGAGGTATGTCCTGCTTCATACTGTACTTCTCGTAAAGGCATAGCAGCATCCACCTAACAGTAGGGCATACAGTATTGCCTAAAATATGTTTAAAATTATAACCATGTTACATCATAAGCCACCCCCACCCCCTGTCTAAAATGGCCCAGCCCACCCAGATCCTTAATCCAGCTTTGGGCTAGGGAAACAGATTGACACCTAGAGGTATATTTACTAACCTGCAGGTTTGAAAAAGTGGAGACTCTAGCTACCATTTTTTAGAATGTACTGAATAAATGATAGATAGAATCTGATTGGTTGCTGTAGACAACATCTCCACTTTTTCATACCCCGCAGTTTAGTAAATATACCCCCTAGTGCTCTGCTCTTCCACCCAGTTTCACCCCTCATATCAATTGTTTTAGGTTATCCCTAAAACATATAATAACCCTTTTAGTATATAGTAGAAATGCTCACTGACCCCCGTGAAGTGGTTTTGGTTTTGGCTTTGAATCTGGTTTAGATTAGTGTTTTGGTTTTGGATTTGGGTTTTGCCAAAACTGCCCATGTGTGTTTTGGTTTTGGATCTGTATTTTTTAGAAAAATTGCTAAAATATGCTAAAATCACATAATTTTGCTCTTTTTTTGTTCCAACATATTATTAACCTCAATAACACTAATTTCAAGTCCTTTGCAGTCAATTTTGACCACCTCACAGGTTACAATATTATTTAACACACTTTCAAACAAAGATTGCAGCAGTTCTTGCAAGTGATAAGAAGAAGGCCATTTTCATGCCTGGGTATCAGACCAAAAGATCTACCTCTTACGTGTGGAATTATTTTTACCCAAATCCTGAAAACAGTTGTCTAGCCATTTATAGCGTTTGTAAAGCTACAGTCAGTAGAGGTAGGGACCTTAACCATCTAGGATCCTCATCCATGTTACGCCATTTGAAGCGAGTTCATGGAAAGCTCTTGGGAAAATCAGAAACTTATGCGAAAAAAATAACAACAAGCAGTCCAGCATCAGCTTCCTCCCTTCTCTCATCTAGATCTCAGCACCTGTAATCTACACCCACAACAACTTCATCATCAATATCCTCACAAGTGATTGGCATTAGTCCTGCATCCAAGTTGCTCCCTTATCTAGGAATCCTTAGAAGAATCCTTGTGCGTTGGGTCCACTGCTGCTGCTCCTGATGCTGGGGGTGGATCTTCAACCCAGATGCAGACCAAGTAGTTTACTAGTAGTTTACAACAATTGACTGTTAAACAATCCTTAGCAAGATTGAAATCTGTCATCCAGTTGCAAAGCGGATCACAGACGCCATGACGACTATGCTAGTATTAGATCTGCTTCCAATATCCACTATTAATGCAGCTGCTGTTAGACAATTACTTGAGGTCATGTGTCCCTGTTACCAAATTCCATTACAACACCATTTTACCTCTATTCCTCACCTCTACCAGAAGGTTCATAAAAATGTAATTATTGGGCTGCAAAATGCCATTTTACCCACTGTACACTTAACCACAAATATGTGGACAAGAGGAACTGGGCAAACTAAAGATTATATGACTGTGACAGCCCACTGGGTTGGTCATTCGCCTTCACCAGCAGGAATAGCAGCAGCATGTCCCAAGTACGTCATATTTTTCTGAGGCAGGCTACTCTGTGTATCATCTGTGTAGTAGGGAATTCAATAAGTGGGAAGCAGCACAGGAGAAGTCTTGAAGGCGGGAGTGAGAGGTGGTTATCAGAGATGAGACAAGGCGCAGGTCAGAGGTAATGCCGCTGACAACCTGTTTGAAAAACTAAGGGATGTCATTGTAACATGGCTTATCATGCTTGGACTCTCCTGAGGATATGTGATTTCTGATAATGCCATCAATATTATTAGAGCATTACAGCAGGGGGAATATCATCACATTCCCTGTTTTGCTCACACAATCAACTTGGTGGTAGGGACCTTTTTAAAAAATGACAATGACATGCAGGAAATGCTGTCTGTGTCCGAAAATATCTAGGGTCATTTTTCGGGATTGTGCAACAGCATGTAGGAGAATGCAGCAGCTGCAAGAATAATGAATTTGAGGGGGAATGTACTTTAGTCCAGCGAAGTAGTCACCTGTGAAAAGAGTGCAAACACGGTTAGCTTGAGTCAAGTGATTCCCGTAATTAGACTTTTTGAGAAGCAGCTAGAGAAATTGAAGGAGTAAATGAAACAAAGCAAATCCGCTAACTATATTGTCATTGTAGATTAAGTACTTTGCCAGGATCCAAGAGTTATTAACATCTTGAAATCGGATCACTACATTTTGCCAACTGTGCTTGATCCTAGGTTTAAGAGCTATGTCTTTATTTCCCACTGTCCCAGATCACAAGAGATGCAATGAGCTCCTGGTCAGCAGGTTGACAGCTCAAGTGGTACATGACACAATGACGTCTCCTCCTTCAGGTTCTCTGCCAACTGCTTCTATAAAAAAACTAAGCTTTCCCAAGCTTTCACCCAGTGGTGATGCAAATGAGTCAGCACAACATTTTGACATTTGGGCTGGTGTAAAAGAATTGCCCAAAAATCGTGACAGCTCTGCCATAAAAATAACTACAAATTCCATGAGTAAGGCAATTACATCAAGATACACAGACTTCTGTGATGGTGGATTCCAGTGGTGATGAATTAGTATTGTTTGAGGAAGATGTACACAATGATGAGGGTGAATATGATGATAATGTAGATTGCAGGTGCTGAAATCTAGCTAAGAGAATGAGCTACCTGATGCTGGTGTGCTGGGTAATATTTTGGGTAGAATGGCATCTTCGCAATTTTATGTTTTTCTACAGTTAACTTTCAGCTTTCTTAGAGAAATTTCTTTTTCTTTAAAAAGGTACAAGCTTTTTGTTTATATTTTTGCTTCCCTGACTTAAAACCACTATGCACTTGAACATAAGCTTTAGCACATGAGGTAGACGGATTAGTATCATCATGACTGAGACTGGAGAGTGACAACAACAATGTCACCCCTCCTGTTTCTGTATGAGCTATGGCACAGTAGAATGTCACTGGAGACGTTTAAGAACACTGACAGCCCTTTTATTGCAATTTCTGTTTCAGCATTGAACCCTGCTACCTCTCCTGTTTCTGAGTGAGCTATGGCACAGTAAAATGTAACTGCAGATTTAGACCAAGCCATCCCGCCCTATAATTTCTATTTCAGCAAAGACAATTAGCTATTTTGCAATGGAACTTTCCTCTTTGTGTGTAACCTATATAACACTGTACAATTTCACTGCAAATTCAAAAGACAAGCCTACTAGCCCTAGTATTTGTATTTCAGCAATGGCAATTAGCAATGGATCAATGGAACTCTTCTCTTTGTGTGTTACCTATATAACACAGTAGAATGTGACTGCAGAATTACACCAAGCCTGCCAGCACTAGTAATTGTATTTTTCAGTAATGAGAATTAGCCATGGAGCAATGGAGCTCTCCAGAATGTCACTGTAGACTTTGCTGAGCACTGTTACCCCCTCCTCTTTCAATTCTATCTATGTCGCTGCCCAACTGCTCTACAGACTGTGCTACCACTTCTGTGTCCCTCTTTCAAATGTAGCTAGATAGCCGAGGAGGGCGGTATTTATAGATTTTAAATCTCACGAGATCCGAGATCCGACAACGTAACAATCACATTTTGCCTCGTTTTAGATTTTTGATTATTGAGCAGTGGATGCCATTGTAGTATAAACGATGCCCATCTAGCGTGTCCACGTCAATAATGATCTGTGTGCAGGTAGCATTATTTCCAGGTATGTGACGTCCACTAGCACGTTTCTCCGCCCCTAGGTGGCGGTTTCATCAGGAGATCGTTTATACTACAATGACATCCGCAGCTCAAGTTATAAACCATTTGTATGTGCACATACCAACAGAAATATTCTTGCTATATACTTGACTGAATTAACGGATGGCTATTCAAAGGTAGACAGGATCCTAGAATTCAACAGGACTGCTACAGTTACTTATCCTTGGTATACCCACATATCAATGGACATATGATTTGAAAGTGGACTTTATATAACATCAACAGGATATTAAAACAACTATCCCCTTTTTTTCTACACAATTTTTCTAGTAATTCCATACTATAAACTTATACATTGAAATCTGTCCTATATATTTTTTTTTTGAGAGGGATTACCTCCATTTTGTAATATATGAATGTTTTATTATTTAGCCATATACTCAAATGTTAATATCAGCAGGTAGCTGTTATTTGGTTTTTCTCTTTTTTTTTATATTATATTGCAGTTTTAAGAGTAATTTTTATTTTTATGTATATTATGTACTCTTGATGAGTGTTTTTTATTGATACATGATATGTGTTGTTGATACTAACCATTAAAATTGTCCGACATACTGGCGCTCCTATCAATAATTTTATATATTCTTTGGAGACATCTCAGTAGGATGTCATTTTGGAAGCACCCAATATAAGTCAGTTAAAGTTAGTTAAGAATTTTTTGATTATTTGGATTGCAACTGACTGCATCATATTGTGGAGCACTCTATTTCTTCCGATATACTTATGGGTAAAGATGTTCACTCACCCCCGTGTTTTGGTTTTGGCAAAACCGCCCTTGCGTGTTCTGGTTTTGGTTCTGGATCCCTATTTTTTTCTAAAATCACAATTTTTTTGTTGAAATCACATAATTTGGCTCTTTGTTTGTTCCTCCACTATTATTAACCTCAATAACATTAATTTCCAGTAATTTCCAATCAATTTTTGTCATTTGACAAGAACACTGCTACCTCTGTTTATGTGTGAGAAATGGCACTTAGCAATGGCACTGGAGAATGGAGACTGACAAGAACACTGCTACCCCTGTTTCTGTGTGAGCAATGGCGCTGTATCTCCTGAGGAGGAAGGTACTTATGGAACTCAAAACAAGCGAGAACCGACAATGCAACAATGACGTTTTGCCTTGATTCTGATCCAAGGACGCGCAAAAGTAATGAGCCGGCTCGCGAGCCTACTCGAATCCCCTAAGTTCGGGTGGGTTCGGTTTTCAGAAAACCGAGCCCGACCATCTTTGCTTATGGACCAGTGTTGTGTGCTTGCCTCTTCGGCTAAAGTCTGCAAGCCAGCTCCTGCTACACATTGCAGTAATGCAGCATAATGTTATAAGAAACAATAGTCATTGTACAATTTTCCTTCATTAGGGGAATAAACATGGAGTGACAACCAAAGGATGTAATCACTGTCTTCTCAAGGTACTTCCACAGTCTTCAAAAGTTGCCTTTCAAAACATTATATTAAAGAACAAGAGAATAAAAAATTACAGAGAATTTCCTCAAGGCAGTGACCTTTCATAATGTTTCCTACGAAAGAGGTATTTTAAATGTTTGCATTGCAATTTTACTTTCTGATAGATGTCATTTAAAATCTGCTCTCAACATTCTGAATCACACATTTAAGAATTTAGCAATAGACCATAAGAATTTACTGAAATATTACATGAAAGAGTTGCAGTTCTCTACTTTAGGATTTCAAATGTTTTAGAAACACTGTAACCTCCCATTAGCAAGGTCGTCATCCTAATGCTTGCCATTAACTACTAAGATTGAAATTTCTGTGTTTTGAAGAATTCTGTGATAGGAGCAGTCTAGATTAGACAAAGTTTACATTTCAATATTTCTTGCTCTGCACTTCTTTCTAATTGTTTTTAAATCCTAACAACAGAGCAACAAAGTGCTTTCTCTAGTCTATAAAATAATTTAGTCCACGATCATCTGTAATATATTAGAAGCCAAGAAGCATAATTAGCAAATCATGGATTAAAGTTATTCTTTAGAGATGTTGTGTTGATGCTCTGTTATCAAATCTGGTGACTAGTTAGTAGTATAAGTAGTATAACTACAACAAAAAAAATTGTGATTCAATGCATCACCCAGAGCTATCCTAAACAACTCCCTTTTCTCTTCCCTGCCATTGGGGGGCACTGCGAGACATTGGGGGGCACTGCGAGACATTGGGGTATAGTAGTGGGCTCAGGAGTCTTGTCACTTTAACTGCTAGAATTCTGAACTCCTCCCCTACTTAACCCCTCCTCTCCAGAGAGATCCTTAGTTTTTTGTAAGTGGAGAGTTAAGGTCACTAGATTATAGGCCCCTGCCTATAATCTGTTTAGTCTTTAGAAATGCCATGTTTTTATTTTAATATTCACCCCTTCAGGTGCAGCGCGGGATCCCAGACAAATAGACACAGAAGAGTAAGTAGGACTTAGCTCTGCTCACTTTTGGTCCCAGCGGAGTGTAGAGAAGCCTAGCGCTCTCTTCACCAGCACCTCTGCCGGCATGCTGCCAAGTAGATTAGATAGGGGGAGGCTGTGTGAAAAAGAAAGAATATCGTTAAGCTGTCACAGGCTCCCTCTCAGTAGCGACAGGGGAGTGAGGCTGTTTCAGTCTCTCCTCCTTTGCCGCGCTTACATGCCGGCAGGTCCCCGCTCTCCCTGGACATAACGAGCAGTTTTTATGGGGACATATGCAGCGCTCACACTCAGGAGAGGTGAGTTGGACTGCAGAGAGGATGCGCAAGAGGTCTGGGCATGCTGTATATCGCGCGTCAGGCGCTCCTAGGCGGCCATTGATGGATGGGGCCAGGAGACTCTCAGGAAGCAGAGCGGGCAGCTCCAGGAAGGAGGAGGCGTATTAAGGTAACTTTCTTCCTCTGTTCTTCCTGCGCGGTGGTGAGTGAAAGCCTCTGGTTGAAAGCGTGCAGCGCTGCCCTGGAACTCTCAGCTTGCCTCTCCTCCAGTGATAGCCATAACTGTGTACAGATTTCAGGCTTGTGTGACTAGAGGAGTGTTGTCTGGAGGTGTTTTATATGTTTATATTTGTCTTGTGAGTTATTTCAGGAAAAGGAATTTTCACAGACAGTACTGTAAACTCCTTTTTTTTGCTCTTATTTTGCTCTTATTTTAGAGAGACTTCCTAGCACAGGAGACTTCTATTTCTGTAGTCTCATTTTGTCTGCATTTCTTTTAATAATTATTTTAAGAAGCAGGACAATGGCTGAGAAGGGGACAGCTAAAAGCAAGGGTCACTCTGTGTCTTCTGCAATGTATTATACCTGTGCAAAATGTAACACAAAACTTTCTGTTGGACACACAGACCGAAACGCCCTTTGCGCAGCTTGTACTGCGGACGTTCAGAGGCGAGACGGCTCAGTCCAGGAGGTATCTTCAGCAGTGGTAGAACCGCCTTGGTTGCAATCCTTCTCTTCGGCTGTGGAAAAACTGACGTCCGTTATGCTGCGGGTAACAGAGGTACGTGGAAACACTACCCCACTTACACTTGCAGGCAGTCAGTCTGACCAAAATGCTTCCACATCACAGGCTGGGTCTACCCACAGGGAAGATAGGCTAGTATCTATTTCCCAGAGGGGTAAGAGAGCTATTACTGATTCAGGTCTGGACATAGATCAGTTCTCTGATCTTTCCTCGGCAGAGGAAGGTGAGGTAGATGTAGACCCGGAAGGGGAGGGCCGTTTTGACTCTGACTCGGTCTCCACGAGTGTAGATAGTCTTATTTTAGGAATCAGGCATACCTTAGGGGTTGCTAATCCGGAACCCTCAGCACCCATGGGTGTCTCTTTATTTAAAAGAGCTAAGGCTCAGTTGGCTACTTTTCCCCATTCTCCAGAGATGTTGGACATTATTTCTAAAGCTTGGCATAAGCCAAGTAAGCAATTTATGATGCCGGGAAAATTTAAATCTCTTTATCCTCTGCCACCTGAGGACACAGTAAAATGGAAGACTTTACCTAGGGTTGACACCCCGGTAGCCCGTTTAGCTTCCTCCTCTGCTATTCTTGTTCAAGAACGGATAGCCCTTAAGGATTACACCGATAAAAAGTGTGATTTAGCTCTTCGCTCACCATACACTGCTGTAGGGAGCTTGTTTAGACCAAATATGGCTGTGGCCTGGGCTAACAAGGCCATGCAATTATGGATGGAAGCTTTGATTAAAGGTCTTAGAGACAATACTCCGCGTACAGAACTCTTAAATCTTGCAGAGCATGTATTAGAGACCTCGGAGTATGTGGCGAACGCATCCATGGATGCAGTGTCAGTGAATGTTAAAGCCTCCGCTCTTATTGTAGCGGCTCGTCGTAACCTATGGTTATGGACATGGTCGGTTGATGCAGACTTTAAGAGAGCATTAGAGAATTTACCTTTTGACGGATTAACACTATTCGGGGCAGAGCTCGAAAGGGTTATTCAGGAGACTACGGGGGGAAAGAGCACTTCTCTTCCCACTGTCTCCAACAGGTCCCGTCAGGTGTAGGTTTCGCTCCTTTCAGGGTGTTGTTCCCGTGGGGGAGGTACCCTTAATAGAGGGCAGTACTCAGCATCAAGGGCATCCGCTAATAGAAACAGAGGACATAGAGGTGCAGCGAGGAGAGGTTCTTCTCGTCCAACAGACAAGCCCTCTGCGTGACAGAGTTCTTCAGGGGGAGCATCAGGTGGGGGCACGCCTGCTTCAATTCAGGGATTAGTGGTGGAAGTCCACAACAGATCTCTGGGTTCGAGGAATTGTGTCCCGGGGGTTATGTCATAGACCTAGCCCACTCCCCCCCGTCACAGATTCTTCGTCACTCCTCTCCCCTCTTGTCCCCTCAGACGTGTTGCACTTCAGGAAGCTATTCAAAAGCTTCTGACTGCTCAGGTAATAGTTTATGTTCCTCCTCTAGAAAGGGGTCTTGGTTTTTATTCAAACGTCTTCCTGGTGCCAAAGCCAGATGCATCCTTCCGGCCCATTCTGAATCTTCAGTCATTAAACAAACAGCTGAGTATTCAGAAATTTTGCATGGAATTCCTTCGCTCACTGATAGCAAGGATAGAGAAAGGGGAGTTTTTTGGCATCCTTAGACATCCTTCAGTTTGCAGTAGGAGAGGCGCATTTTCAGTTCAGGGCTCTCCCCTTCGGCCTGGCTACCGCCCCTAGAGTCTTTACCAAGATTATGGCAGTCATGGGCAGTCTTTTGCGCCAGAAGGGTATAACAATTATCCCTTATCTAGACGATCTCTTGTTGAAGGTACTGTCTGCACTTCTTCTATCCCAACATATTCAGACTGTTATGAAGTTTCTGCAGAGTCACGGCTGGATGTTGAATTTACCCAAGTCATCTCTTGTGCCAACTCAACATATGCGCTTTTTAGGTCTGCTTGTCGATACTCAGTCTCTGAGAGTTTATCTTCCAGGAGAAAAAGTTCTAGCTCTGCAGAAAAGGACCAGAGTCATGCTAATGAAAAAGAGAGTCTTGGTCCTCAGTTGCATGAAACTTTTGGGGACAATGGTCTCGGTATTCAAGGCAGTTCCTTTTGCGCAGTTTCACTCCCGTCCACTTCAGGCAGAGTCTTCCAAAAGTTGTCAGGGTCTCAGAAGAATTTAGACAAACAGATTATTCGTCTGTCCACATCTACAAGGATGTCCCTTGTCTGGTGGACGTCCCAATCCAACTTGGAGAGAGGCCAATCCTTACAGACGCTAGTCACAACAGACGCCAGTCTGTTGGGGTGGGGGTGGAGTAACAAGAACCCTGAGGCTTCAGGGTCTCTGGTCCCCTCAGGAAGCCACTCTTCCTATAAATGTTCTAGAGCTCAGAGCAGTGTACAAAACTCTGATAGGAGCCCAGGAATTTCTAAGAGGAAAACCTCTTCAGATTCAGTCTGACAACGCCACCACGGTAGCGTACATAAATTATCAGGGCGGCACTCGCAATGCAGCTGCCATGCGAGAGGTCAGATGCATATTAGCGTGGGCAGAACATCAGTTCCCCAAGATTTTAGCCATTCACATCCCTGGGGTGAAGAATTGGAAAAGCAGACTTCCTCAGCAGGCATACCCTTCATCCCGGGGAATGGGCCCTAAACAGTCAGGTATTCTCCCTACTGGTGGAGCGTTGGGGCTGTCCGGACATAGACCGGATGGCGTCCAGACTGAACCATCAGGTTCCGCGCTACGGCGCAAGAGCTTGAGACCCAGCGGCGGAAATAGTGGATGCCATGTCGGCCCCTTGGCCATACCGGATGGTGTACATTTTCCCACCCATTCCAATGACGTTCTAAAGAAGTTGAAGAGGGAGAGAGTTCTGATAGCTCCGTTTTGGCCACGCAGAACTTGGTTCTCAGATCTGCTATTGTTAGCAGGGGCTCCTCCATTCCGGCTTCCAATGCAGGCAGATCATCTGAGCAGCTGGCTTTGACGGCCTGTGTCACGGGCACTAGGAGTCTTGCCCAGGATTTCACCAGATGACTGGCTTACCAGAGTAGTGAAGTTCACACAACAGTCCTCTGGTAGCAGGGTGACTAGCGGAACATATATCACAGCAGATGGAGAGAGAATGCCAATAAATAATAGGAAAGTCAGTGACTTGCAGCAATCTTGGTCAATGAGTCAGCGACTAGCTGATATTGTGGAAAGGCAGATTTGAACACGGAGATCAGGATGGACGTGAGTAGATGCGGGAAGGTAGTAGGGAAGTCAGTGGTCTGCGTACAGCAAGTTGTACCACTGCTATGGTGAGAAGACTTGTCCAGGTGCAGGTAGGTAGCGGGGAAGTCAGTGGTCTGCATACAGCAAGTTGTACCACTGCTTATGGTGAGAAGACTTGTCCAGGTGCAGGTAGGTAGCAGGGAAGTCAGTGGTCTGCGTATAGCAAGTTGTACCACTGCTTATGGTGAGAAGAATTGTCCAGGTGACGATGAGTGGAAGCATACAAAGGATAATAGGATGCAGACACTGAGAGCACAGAGAAACTTGATCCCAATAGATATGCAGCGTATCCAACAAAGTCTATATAACGGTATGTGTGGCGCTGCTTGGTAGAGACTTGCTCAGCACAGATATGCAGGCCAATAACAGATAGTCAATCACAATTGTGCATATAACGACTGAGTAGTATGGTTTGTTCCAAACAGATATGCAGCGTAACAGTAACAGTCTATAGCGGGAATAGATACCGCTGCTGAGAGTGGAAACTTGTCCTAGCGGATATGCAGAGTAAACGTAGAAAGTCAATAACAGATAGGCATACCGCTATTCAGTAGAACAGTCTGTCCACAGGGAGATGCAGGGACTGCAGAGACGCTGGACGGCAGAGACGAGTGTAGGAACCACAGGTGAGTAGATCCGGTAATCAGAGTCCAGCTTGAGAACACAGGCAGGAAACAGAAGACTGTAGCAGGTATGGAAACCAGCGATGAGTAGCACAGAGAATCCACAGGAACTGAAGACACTAGTAGTACACAGGAGACAGTAGCGGGTATGGAAACCAGTGGTGAGTAGATCAGGAATCAGCAGGAAACTGAAGATATTAGTAGAACACAGGAGACACCTTCAGAGACTCACAGGGAATGAGACTCAAGATCAGGCAATGAGGTAATGAGCACAGGTGCCTTAAATAGGGAGTTGCCTGATCAACCAATTTAGATTAAAAGCAACAGTCACAAGAGTTCTTGGGAGCTGCGCATGCGCAGACCATCAGGATGGCGGACGGCCGCGGTTCAGGATAGGTGCCAGCAGGAAGGCTAGGGAGCCACGCACCAGTGCAGAGGCACTCACGGTCCGGTGAGTGACAGCCTGGCTATTGAAACCCTAATACTTAAATCCAGGGGTTTCTCTCAGGATGTTATAGCTACCATGATTAGGGCCAGAAAGCCTTCTTCGTCTTCCATATATTATAGAGTGTGGAAGACATATATTTTATGGTGTGAGTCTAAAGGATTCCACTCTTCAAAATTTAAGCTTTCCCGCTTACTGGACTTTCTACAGGATGGGGTTCAGAAGGGTTTACGTCTGGGTTCCCTCAAGGGTCAGATATCCGCCCTTTCTGTCTATTTTCAGAAAAAGATTGCTGATTATTCAGACATCAAGACATTTTTACAGGGGGAATTACCTATACAACCTCCTTTTTGCCATCCTGTCGAGCCCTGGGACCTCAATCTTTTTTTCGTGCTCTTTCTAGGACTCCGTTTGAACCTTTAGAGTCTATTGACTTACGGTATCTTACGTGGAAGACAGTATTTTTGTTGGCTATAGCTTCAGCTCGTAGAGTGTCTGAGCTCGGGGCGCATGCTGATAGGGCGGTCCTTCGTACCAAGCCATCTTTCGTTCCTAAGGTGGTTTCCAGGTTCCACCTAAATCAGGAAATTGTTGTCCCTGCGTTCAAAGCAAAGAAAGACTCTTCAGAGGGGTCTATGCAATACTTGAATGTGGTACGAGCTCTACAGGGTTATGTAGACCGTACGTCTCAGGTCAGAAAGACCAGAGATCTTTTTGTTTTATATGACGCCAATAAAAGAGGTTGGCCTGCTTCAAAGCAGTCAATTGCCCGGTGGATCACGTCCACGAGTCGTGAGGCTTACCTTTAAGCCTTTCTAGCCATTCCGTAGAACTTAAGGGCACATTCTACTAGGGCAGTGGGTGCCTCCTGGGCGGCTAGGCACGGGGCGTTGGCAGAGCAGTTGTGTAGGGCGGCGACTTGGTCTCCCGTCCACACATTTACTACATTTTATAGACTTCAAGGCTGTGCATCGGCTGATGCAAGCTTTGGTCGCAGGATTATGCGTGCAGCTGGTCCAGAGCATTCCCACCCTTGAGGAAGCTTTGGTATATCCCCAATGTCTCGCAGTGTCCCCCAATGGCAGGGAAGAGAAAATAAGATTTTTACTCACCGTAAAATCCATTTCTCTGACTCCATTGGGGGGCACTGCGCACCCTCCCTTGCTCTGTATATTTCCTCCTTTACGTTCACTCTTGGTTATTCAAAACTGAGGATCTCTCTGGAGAGGAGGGGTTAAGTAGGGGAGGAGTTCAGAATTCTAGCAGTTAAAGTGACAAGACTCCTGAGCCCACTACTATACCCCAATGTCTCGCAGTGCCCCCCAATGTTTCGCAGTGCCCCCCAATGGAGTCAGAGAAATGGATTTTACGGTGAGTAAAAATCTTATTTTCTCCTTTCACCTATCTCTTCCATTCACTTCCCTCTTCCCCTATCATATCCACTTGCTTCCCTGCCCCTCTTAAATGTTAACTCGCATGAGCTTGCCCCTCTCTACCTCTTAACTCCATGTGCTCTTTGTTAGGTTTCTTTTGTTCTAGTAGTGTCTCCTAATGTAGTTACTTTGTCTATTGTCTCTATTTGTATTGATTTTTTTACTGATTCTATAAGATCGCTAATATGTACTGTTATGTATTGTTATTTATAGTCCCTTGTCGTTTTGAATCCCAAAACTGCAAGCCATCTATGTTAACTCTTTTTGGACTTAAAGAGATTTGTAATGTGTTTCCCAAAGAAAAAACATACACAAACAATCAGAGTTCTAATGGCAGTTAAACAGGTCAGGTATCATAAACACATACACAACAAACCAAAATGACAAAGATTATGTTAACTCTTTTGAGAAGCAGAGGCAATATTTTTTTCTTCTGGTGCATAAAAGGTTTCTAAGTCTACTTCAAAACATATGACTAAATTAAATGTGAAATATCAAGGGTCAAACAGTCAAATATACTATAAGTAATAGTAATAAGTAATGGTATCCTATTTTAGCATGATGTGATGGAAATACACATAATCTAATCTACATATCTTAGTGTATATATAAAGACTAGGATCTGTTTAATATGACACAAAAATTCAAGGCATCATCAACATTTTCAGAATTCTCTCAGAACTTACAGTCAGTGTAGATAAGTAAGCTTTCAATTAGAAATGAATGATGCTGAATGCACTCCTGCAAAGGATAGAGGCATGAATGTCAATTTAGAGCTTTGTCATACAAGTCTAAACAAATGTTATTGTTTACTATCCACTATAATAATCAATGTATAACAATGTAAATATAGGTGACAGCATTACTGGATTACAACTCTCTAAATATAAATATGTATAGTTTCTACTTCTGGAAAATGGAAACATAAAACAGAATTAAGTTATGATTATCAACTTAAGGTTTCTTTATGTTAACAGCTTAGAAATGCCCAATGAAAAATGTACATATCGACTACTTGAATAAACAGCTTTACAGAACCTCCTGCCTGTCCGTGTATACAGTTTACTAGCCAATGAAATAATCAGAATGTCCATAGCATGAGGAGATGAGTGTGCTGGTCATGTGGGGCACTGTGATTTATCAACTTGTGTGATTATGTTACTGATTAAAGCACTGCTTGTGACAGGGCCACTGTCACAATGTAAATAAAGGAATGGAGGATAGGAGTTGTAAAATGTATTAATATTAGTTGTGGAATGAGTGCTTAACTAGTTAAGGATTTTGATGTATAAGGATTGTGACTGCAGACAATATGACACAAGTAGCTATATATAAGTCTAAATAGATAGGATGGGGATAGATGGGCGGTGTAGGTGAAAAGGATCTGTAAAGATGCTGAGTACTGGGGAGAGATAGGGGGTGTATGAGATAAAAATGCTGGAAGCAGGAAATCAAATTGTTGTAGGGAGAGGAGGGGGAAAAGGGCTGATAGTAAAGATGGTAAAGGCATGCAATGGTATACAGATGCTAAAGGGTATTCATGGTAGATGGGCGAGGGAGAATGCAGTGATAACAGGTGTTAATTAAAAACAGTACATGTGTATAATAGAAAAACATAAAAGAAAGTGCAACAAAATAAAAAAGGTTCTGATAAAGTATTTGAAAATAGTGTACATTGAATATGATATGTGGAGTGTTGAAATACAAAGAATGAAATAAGAGGTAAAAGATGTGTAGGAGTATTTATAATGAAATTATTTGCCAAGGTTATGGGATTTTAGCAATATTAGGATAAGATAGAATGGACCAAAATCTAAAAGTACAATTTAACAAAATTCACATAATAGTTAATATTATCCAGTGATGATTAATTACTAGGATAAAAGGATAATAATTGTAGTATTGGAGTAATATAAGAATAGGACATAGTTTAAAGAAAGTAATACAAAATTATAATATAAATAAAATAATACAGACGTAATGAGAACATTGCACAAGTAATATATAGTGTAAAGAGTACATAAAGGGGTTCAAACTGCACTCCTGAAATTTGTACTGATAAAATCTGGAATGCATAGGTAGAGATATATTAGCTACAAAAGTAATCCAGTCTTTTCAGTACTTCTGAACTAGAGGTGATTCCGCACAACTGTAATCCCTCCTCAGCACTTGCCTATATGCTTCAACAAATATGGGTCTCATGCAGGAAGAGCTTCCTAACAGGCACACAACTCCTCTTCCTCCTTTAGTTTCTGTAAACCTATAGGAGCTGCACACTGACACAGTCAGTGATTTCCCAGAATATTACTTTTGCTGTATATTAAATAAATGCTCAGATGTATTTGATAAGCTCAATGATGGCTTTCTGCTACACTTAATCCATGTATCGGCTGTGTCTATTCCCAATCTTGGTTGCTCCTACACTGTGGCAATAGAGGCCAATGAAGTTTTGATAGATGGCATTTGTAGAGACTTTAACCATAAAACCACCCTTTATGCCTGTCAACTCAGTCTCTAAGCTTGACAGAATACAATTGACTGTTTTATGCAATAGGAGAAGAGGAAAGCCTGAAGGGTAGAGGAATGAAATGGAGACTCCCCGAGGCTGTAACTAGCAGCATGCACATAATTTCCATGGGAGGCCCAGAGGAACACTGATTAATGTCAGCACAGTTATAATGTCTGTCTGATTTCTCCAATACTAAAATGACCAAAACATTGCCCCAAGTCAAAACTTCCTGACAAGAAACAGAACTAGAGCATTTTAGTTGACATTATTTTCATTGCATACTCACCCAATGCAGTATAAAATGATAAAGATGTGTGGTAAATTATATGCTTATATGTGGTAATGCTAAGTCATACATTTCCATTTACTGATTCAGTTATTGGTGTATTATCACAGTAAGCATGACACTTCTCATTGAGTAATCACAGTGCCACTTCAATTGGTGACTGAAACAATCACCATCTCAGCCCTTCCCTGTACCTGAATGTCGTACTAGTGTGTACTAGTCATAAGAAGTAACCATGACTACAATAATGGAAAACAATATTTTTTATTACTATCTGTGTTTTCTCACATGATGTAAACAAAACGATAGATAGATAGATAGATAGATAGATAGATAGATAGATAGATAGATAGATAGATAGATACTACCATTACAATTACCTTTCATAATATATGACTGATCATTAACTGCAGGAGAAAGTGTTATTTCTTTGGCAGCCTGGTGACTGTTTGCATGACTGGAGAAGGTATAGGAAGGAAGCAGGATACACAGATTATATCGGATACACTACACTTTCTTCTGTCAATAATGATTAAGAAGTGCAGTGATCAAAGAGCTATGGGCAGAGGAGCAAACATTCTTGATTTGAAAGACACCTATGCAAATTGAACCATAGATGGAATATGGTTTATTAATAAACACAGAACAACCACAGAAGTGGACTTTTGGCCTAAAAAGAGTTTTCCTGATGTAACTAATAAATTGCAAAGTTGGAAAATTGATTAGGCTACTTAGATGTCAATTTTTTAAACTTAATTGATTTTCGAGATGAGGTAGTCTGGTAGGCGAACTACGTCGTGATGTAGTGAATGCCTTCTTTCTATGTGTAGTATGCCATTTATTTGTATGCTCTAGGTCTGAAATATATAGGTAAAACGAAACGGCCCCTCAAACTTAGAATACAAGAACATATACGCAATATAAAAAACAAAGTTCAAAGGCACTCAGTATCCAGACATTTTCTCACCAAACACAACTCAGATCCACGGTTTATTTCATTCAAAGCTATTGAACACGTCCAATTAGGACCACGTGGGGGTGACATTCAAGGAAAACTCTCGAAACGGGAAATGTTCTGGATCTTCCAGTTAAACACATTGAGCCCTTATGGGCTAAATGAAGGATATGAGATAGCACCTTTTTTATAACTTTCTTAGACTCATATTATCTAAGTTCTTTACCTATTGTATTGATATATTTATTAACGGCTGATACCTTTATATATCTCTCTATGAAGTATCATACTGACACATTTGTTACTGTATGATATTATTTGCCTGTATGCCATTTTATTATTTATTATTTATTTTATTACTCTTATCTCTATTTTATCTATATCTATCCATTAGCTACATTTTTATGTGTGTATCACTGCTGATTGTATAATCTGCCTAAAAGGATTGTTTTTACTATATATAGATGTTGAGCTTACGTACTCTACGTTTTGTTATGTTATCCTGCAGAATATCTATTTTAAAATAGATATTTCTATCTTTTTTATATATATTTTGTTATTATAGTAAGATCTCTTAAAACTTATTTTATCTGTCTTAGATTAACATATTTATGATATGTATTATTATTCACATTACTATGTATCCATGCACCTTGGGCTATATGCCATTAGTTTTCTATTATAGCTGACTTCCCTGCCCTGGTCAAATATGGCCACCGCCATCTGACATAAGCATTACATACTGGCTTATGATATTCCTTGATCCCTCCACTGTTGTATACCTTGTCCTATTCCAAGATGGCCACCGCCATCGATTATTACTAGCCCATACATCCCTTTGGGCATACACTATAAGTTACCCTTCATATGTCTTATTCCTGTGGCCTTTATGGCCAAATACCTGTTTGTAACAGGCAATACACTTTCTCCTTGCACATACAGTGCAGGCGCCGAACCGAAAGTGAGTTCTGCGCATGCGCAAAAATTGCGCTGTACTGCGCATGCGCAAAATGGCGCTCGCCACCGCTATTTAAGACAGCACTAAGCGCTGTTCTATAATACTCCTCCTGATGAAGTCTGTTTGACGAAACACGTTGAGACTGTTTTCCACTAACTACTCCTGGTATGCGTAAGGCTGTACTGTCTACCTGGTCCCTGAAAAGTTACCCCATTGAGAACTTCTGTGCGGAGCCCATTGGTGTCTACTTCCTATTTATCCCAGTGATCTACAATGTGTAGCAGTACCCCATGGCCACAGGATTACAGATAAGCTTTTATACCTTTTTTACATTGTGAGTGTGTTTTTTTATGATACATGCTGAATAAATTATTGTACATAAGTACTACACTATATGGCTTTTTCCTCTCTCAATACACCGAATGAGTGGAGTTTGTGAGCAGTGACTGTGCTGTGGCTGACGATCCAGTTGTCATATATCTACATAAGATATCTACATGTCTGTTCCTGACTTCTTAAAGCTGACTGGAGCCTACTTCCAAGCACCTCTGATACAGATAAGCTGTTTATTTATATATTTTTGGTACGTTGCCACCTATCACTTGCTACTGATTGTCACGGATACATCTGATACGTTGTTTTCTGCTTCCTTCTGTCTGTATTTCGGCATATGTTCAGATATTATGATAATTGGTTGATACTGCTTTCACCAGTCTGACATGATGAACATTCTGCACTTGCATCTCTATATACAGTAATATTGACTGTCTGGACTATTTGTACCAGCTAACACTACCGTATTTGGCGCCATTTTCCCTCTTATTATGTTTACATTGTTTATTCCTTGATCGGTGTACCATCCGAAAATTAAGAGGGAGGCTGCCTTCTCTTATGAAGAAAAGTGTATACCAAAATTGGTTATTCATATTATCATTGACTCACCTATTTCGTGTTTGAGCGCCAGTATTTATTACAATCATTGTTATATACATATATATATATATATATATATATATATATATATATATATAAAAAATATATATATATATATATATATATATATATATATATATGTATATATATATTGTTTATGTTCTAGAGAGACACTAATCCAACACTAATCTCACAAGCCTATAGGCAACATCCCAAAGTGGGGATGTTGCCTATAGCAACCAATCAGATTCTAGCTGTCATTTTGTAGAAAGCACTAAATAAATGAAAGCTAGAATCTGATTGGTTGCTATAGGCAACATCCCCACTTTTTCAAACCCGCAGCTTAGCAAATCTAGCCCTAGGTTTTTTGACACTTAGAGAGGGATTGTCAAATGTATTAGTTAGTGCTGGAAAGGCCAGCTTTTGTTTGTAGTTTTATTGTGATTTTCCTCTTTAACAAAGTTTGCTAAGGCTAGTTGTGTCAAAACATTAGTCTGCTATGACTTGTTATGGCTGCTGTGTGGAAAAGTGTCTTGTTTACCCCAGGAGATGGCATCTGTATCTCTATATATAGTGGCAATAGGGGTAGTTTGTCTCATACTAAAAGAAGAGACTAATAGTTTCTCTGGGGATCTGCAGGCTCAGACTACAGTCAGGGTTAAGTCTGCACACTCTTCATAGACACAGCACAGGAACACAGGTGGAGCACCTGGTTGTAATTAATTAAGGGGGCAGCTAGTGTAGTGCTTGGGAGGAAGCTTAAATAGCTGGACTTGTGCAGTGAGTGGTGCAACCGATGCCAACAAGTGTTCAGTGTCCAGTTAAGGGACTAACTGTCTAGTAAGCGGTAGGGTCGCATAACTTTGTAAATATTGTTTGTGTGATTGCTGAAACTACTGCAGAAGCTGTACATTCCATCCTGACAAAACCTAAATTAACAGCCAAGCGGTTCAGCAGACCTGTGTCAGCAGCAGTTATTTGGCGTGCTTTTCAAAATATATATACAGTGGTCAAAGTGGAAATTTAGAAGAGGTGGTATGGAAATTTTGAAGTGGAATATGTAATGGGAATATATGTAGATGAATTGAATTTGATAGTTTTACAATGAAGGCAATATGAGAAGTGGTGGCATGGCATACCACCATAGACACGCCAACTTCTTCCACTGATTATGGGCTGTACCTTTCAATTTACACGATCTGTACTTTTTTTTATCTTTAACTAAACTTAGGTAGTAATTAAACTTTGCAATGCCCAAGTTATAGTTTGTGTTAAGAGTTAAAGATACAAGTAGTGTATTGCACTTGTGCTGTATTTATCTATTCACCTAAATTATGTGCCCAGCACCTATAATGCCACCACTTCATAACAACAAATGACCCTTTGTTATTACCATTTCATATACATTTTTATCTCAGCTGAGATGTTACATGAGATTTTGGCACAATACTAATAAATAGCTATATGTCCAAATCCATTTTACATGGCCATACCTCCAAGTTGTCCTTCTTAGGAGCAAAAACTCATGCCACCCTTTATTTCCAAATTACCCCTTCTTTAGGGCTGGTGTGTACACCTGTATAGTTAAATCTTGCGTAGACTCTCAAAAATGTCTGTTTAGCATAAAAAATCTTGTGCTGTATTGTATGATCTGCTTTTTTTCATATTGTCAGAAAACATTATTTGTTAGACATATCCAACTTGAGGCTTATTTTTAAAATGCTGATCTGAAAACTATTGTGAAGATTTTGGAGCTGTGTGATCATCTTATTTTCTCTGAACAGAGTTGATGCCTTTTCCTAACTTGACCACAAACATTGGTAGAGTCATTGGTTACTGGGGGCAGTGCTGCCCCTGAACAGCAAAAGGACATTCTTCTTATATAATAACATCTAGTCTTGTAATCAATGCAAGCTGAAATATAATTGTGGAAGAATTTATAGTACAAATAGATGCATCATTACAACCAACAGCATCATGGGAGTATTGTAGAATAGTATGGTAATAGACCAGCAAAAGTAAAGTATACTGGTAATAGGCTCCTCTTATTTTCTGGGCCTGGAGTGTAGGTGCATCCTGTCAGGCTACAGGAGAGGTGTAGAACAAGAAATTGAAAACAATCAACTTGTTTTCGAACTCCTTTAAATGATTTTGCAGCATTGGAGTAGCGACCCACTATCTGCACCAGAAGAGGGAGGAGAGTGACACTTGATAGCAGATCACACTGCTGCACTAACCTGCTACCCTCCCTCCCGCGCAAGTGACCCCCCCTACAAAAAAAATAGGTCATGAGAGCCCTGGATTGTTTGACAGAACTGGAAACTGTTTGCAAGCAAGATACTCCCTTTCTTGCAGATTGTTGAGGACAGTTCCAACTTAGCAGTGCTGGTATGACATACCGTCTCATACCGGCACATTTCAAGCTATATATACTTTATATATATATATATATATATATATATATATATATATATATATGTACACAGAGAGAGTGAGAGAGAGAGGAATAGATAGATAGATAGATAGATAGATAGATAGATAGATAGATAGATAGATAGATAGATAGACATTTATAAACTTAGCAGGTGTGTGGACCATCTAACTAAAAATCTGTTCCTTGGTTTCGGCAAGCATTTGACAAATGATGACATTACTGACCAAGGTATTAGAATTAACACCAGGTTCTGGCGATGTACATTTTCCTCTTTAATAAAGCTAGCTGAGGCTAGTTTTGTCATAGCATTAGTCTGATATGACTTTTCATGGCTGTTGCGTGGAAAAGTGCCTTACTTACCCCAGGAGACGGCATCTGTACCATGATCTTGTGAATATATCTTATTAGGTTTTTGGGCCTCTCTAACTAAAAGTTGTTCCTTGGTTTCTGAAAGCACTTGACAAATAATGTCATTGCTGACCATGAAAGGCATTAGAATTAACACCAAGTTCTGGAGATGAACATTAAATTAAAATAAATCAAAATAGATGTTCAGTATAAATTCATTTTTTTTACACAAAAATATTCAAAGCAGAAATACATTAAAATGTATTCTTTGAAAATACCATCAAGGGTATTTTGAGGCTTACAATATTTCAGTAAAAAATGCTTCCTTAGAAGATATCTTCCGTAATGAACTGTGAGGCAGTACTAATGCTGAATGAAATGAAAGGTAGAGACGATCTCTGCTGAAGAGTATTTTTCACTGGGGAGTCCATTGGCATTCAGTTGTCTTATTTAATTATCACTTCCCTGATTCAACCATTATTCATGAGCCTCCTCTCATTCTTAAAGAGCTCTGAGCTGTGCTTGCCAATGTTGTGGCATATTATGAGACACAGTTATGCAGTAGGGATGTGTGTGATAATGCATTGGACTATATTGCTGGCATGTTTTCTATTTAAAATCCTCAAGCTGCCAAAATTTAGCAAAGCTCGCATTCAATTCAAGAAATCAATTGGCCCCTTATAGTTCCAGAATGTGCCAACTTAACCCTTTATTCTGCATGAAAAAATAAGCATTTTTTTTAATATTTGTCACAGGAGACATCAACATCAGCTAATAAGAGGATTTAGGCTTAATAACAAGAATATATATATATATAATGAGAATACCTGGATATTACTTATTGTGTGTTATAAAATTAATACATTCTCTGAATGCATATAAATGAAAACAGAATTGTATTGGTTCTTGGAAAAATGTTAGGGAGAAATTACACATAGGTATTATACAATATAATATAATGTTTCTTTACATATATGATATACACGTGCATAATAGAAATATATACCCCATATGCATACTTTTTTCTAATTCACAAATTACCCCTTTCTTTTTATATATATATGTATATATATATATATATATATATATATATATATATATATATATATATATACATACACATATTTAATTATTGAAAGGGGGTTCTTTGTGATTTGCAAGAAAAGTATGCATTTGGTGCACATTTTTCAGCTATGCACATGCAGGACCCCCATTCTGCCTTATAATTGCCTGACTGTGTACTTTGTACACAATGTAATTATGTTGTCTGAGATTGAAAGGTGCACGTCTGTATAAGTAAGGATGCAGCCTAACTATGCCTATTTGGACCGCCTCATTAATTGAAAAATTTCTTTCTTTTCTGCTTGATTCCTGCTGATTTGACCCTAATTTTTACATTACATTACTCATGACTGTAAGTCAAGTGTAAATTAATATATTTCTTTACATTGATTTATGTATGTATATTTATGAGCATCCACTATATAAAAGCTGTAGTCTGAGTAAAAGTTGTCATTGAAAGTGGTGTCAGTGTTCTGATTATTACCACTTGCAAATTGGCGTAAAATTCTGGCCATTTTGTATTGCTAAAAAGGCCGTCTGAACTCCTGCTAAATTGAGGGTACATCCAACTATGGGCAGTAACAGCCCTTATAATATAGAAATATATAGAAATATGTCATTCTACAAAACAAAACCTCATTTTTGCCTTTGTGTGTAAAATCTGTCACATTATTGCTTCACCCAAATTCAACATGGATCACCCTACTCTGGTAGCCGTTCACTGTAAAAACATGTGAAACTATGCAAAAGTATGCTAATGATGTCACAATAAAGAAGTGACAGTTTTTGCACTTCACACCTATGTTTACTGAAGTTTTTAAATGATCCTCAGTACTTGCTTAATATAGAGAAATACTATACATATAAGTATGGTATATTAAAATAAAAAATACGTAATTTCCTATATAGACAAAATAAGCACATGTCTAAGACCGCACTGTTCAGGGAGCAGCATAGAAATGGTTTTATATAATAATAATAATACTAATAATAATAATAATAATAATAATAATAATAGCAACTCTACATATAGCCCTGTGTATAAGAGTTATAATTCTACATTGCTACGGAAATTATGCTATTTTTAAACACAAGTTGAGCATTTCCTGATTTTGCTCTTCATCATACATGAAAACAATATATATATTTGAGGGAAGCTACTGATACATTGTGTCTTAATAGAGTGTTTTGTTTTTGCTTGGGTCTCACTTGCTTTTATGTAGAACATTTATTTTTTTATTTAAAAGAAAATGGTATTTTCCATTTGTTATTTATTGCTATGTGCTTCTTTATATAGTATGGGTATACTGTGAGATAATCTATTACTCTGTGACACTGCCTCAGATAGGTGATAAAATATGTTTAGCTAATTGAATAACATGTGAACACTTAAAGTGGTGGATTTACGAATCTACATACTATGTTTGCTTACCATGCACATTTGAAAACACAAAAGAAAATAATCACCTAGCAAACAGTTATCACACATTGTAGACACATCTATTTGTTGAATAAACAAAGAATCACTACATCTTCTCTTTAAAATGTGTTCAAAACAACAGCATAGTTTAAGTACTCAATAAATAATCAAACCTGCTGACTCCTCTAATCCACCTGCATAAGTACAAATACTCAGTGCATTTTGCAGCCTGAGCCTATTTTACATATCGGGCAATGGAAGCTGCGTTACCTCCTTATATAGCACCAAAGCACTCCCATTGCAGAGAGAACCCTTTTATTGCACATATATCCGTTTCTTGTAAGGACAACCCTAACCACAATAGAGAAATTTATTTCTCCATTGCAAATGCACAACCCACTTATCTTTATCCAGAAATGTTTTCACTTCTGCCACAGTCCATGTCCATACAGAGTATGAGCATCTCTCTGATTACATTGTTCAGTGCTATGTGTTTCTTAATGATCAGAGGTGCCTATGCATGAGACAGAAACTTTGGCACATGTGAAGGTACAGGGTGGAAGTGGATGTAGCGCACCACAGGGACTATGAAAACCGGGCCCATGTACGGTTTGGTGAATGACAGCAGTGATACAAAATCCAGCATCTCAGCTGTCACAGGATATCAAAAGCTGTCACAACTAGAGATGAGCGGGCTCGGATTCCGCTAATCCGAGCCCACCCGAACAGTGCGGATCCGAACGGGATCCGAGCACTGTTCGGATATTTCCGGCGGGCAAAAAAATTAAAACGAGGCTCTGTCGTCCAAGTCTCGCGTCGAATCTCGCGAGGGGTGGGAGGGAGGGCCCAGAACAATTCCATCTTGTACCTCTTTTTTGGCATTATGTGCTCAAGCTACCTCGGTGCAACCTTTTGGCCTAAAAACAATATTGTGAGGTGTTCAGAATAGACTGGAAATTAGTGGAAATGATTGTTATTGAATGTTATTGAGGTTAATAATAGCGTAGGAGTGAAAAAAAACAAACCCACAAAACTGGTTTTTAGCACTTTTTATGTTTTTTTCTAAATAAATCCGAACCAAAACCTTTCGTCAGGTGTTTTGCGAAACAAATCCGAACCCAAAACCTCAAGCAAATCCGAATCCAAAACACAAAACACGAGACACCAAAAGTGGCCGGTGCACAGCCCTAGTCACAACCTGAGCCCTTTGTGTTCCAGTCATTAGTGCAACCATACCCAGCAACCATAACCATGTTAACTTCAATTGTGTGTACATAGAGGTGTAAAAACCTTTCCAAGTTTAGGAAATGATTATATTTCCATATTCACCTGGCTATTGCTGATTGCGGACTGGATTGCTGCAAGTCAGACCAGTACTTTAGGAGCCAAAGTCATATCCACTCTCTGTGGTGAAGCTATAATTTTTCTATACAAAAAAATCTTTATATCTAACAGACAGAGATATACCCAAGGAAGATGCAAAAATAAATACCATTGTTCTTTTGGTGCCCAAGCCTGCTGAATACAGAATACACAATCATGTGTGTCTCTCTGCAATCATGTTTATAGAGTTTATAGTCCATCTTATTCTTCAAGGTGAGCAGTAAGTATTTATTTACACAGACACAATGAAGCTGTCTTGTGTAACAGTGTAATCAGCAATTATTGTTGTAATATTTCACTTTTCTTATATTTTTTTTAGTTACTCTTGCAGAACCATAACTGGTATTTTACTTTGTGTAAAGAGTACACCATTCTGCTTTAATTCACACAGGACAGAATGGTCTGTTTGTATTACATGCTGTATGACATCGTCTAAAATGATAAGTTTAAAGAACTCTTCTGTAATACATACACCCCACTGCCCACAAGCGGTAAAACAATGTGTGAAACAGTTTATCCATGTTGCATCTGCTATGATTACCTGTACTGTCAGCTGAAAATTAATAATTCTGTGATTGCCTGAAGAAAGGTTCTCATAACTATCACTATTCCATTCTGCATAAAGATGTCCAAAAGGAACGGATACGCTGAAACAAATACAGTTTGTTATGTGACAGGAAACACTAAAAAGGCACACTGTTCAGCTTGCAATCATAAAGGTATCTGTTTCCTGACGAAAATACCACCTTTTCCTTCAAGCAAATCAAGATGCATCTGACATACATGTATCAGGGATCAGTTACTGGTCTAATGTTTCCCTTGGTATTGTTGATGGAGAAATTGTTTAGAAAATAAGAATATCATTATCCTTTGAAAACATGCACTCCACTTTAATCAAGTGCAAATTTTCTATTGTCCAGCAGTGGGAACTTCGCCAGCGATACTTGGAAAACTGCATAAAGTTAGAGATTTCAAACACAGACACAGTGTTGATTTCAGTCTCTTCAAACTCTGTTGTTGTTGAAGAGGCCAGGACTGGGATTAAAAGATTGAGCTATTCTGATTATGTTTAAGCTTTATCCATTACAGGAAAGGGTGTCAAATGTGGAGAAAAACAGTGCTGGAAGATAATGGGGAGCGATAACAGTTGTGTTATAGAAATGACATTTTCTGTCTTACCTGATCTGTGCACAAATATGATGGCTTTGTGGGTGCGCATAGAGTTTGGTTGTATACCGCAGAAGGATTGGAGTGGGTTGTAGGCTTACTGCATTTTCTGTGCATGCACAGCACATATGCATGAAAAATTGGATTATTTGAGATCCACATGTTGAAATAGCAAAGGGTGAGTTGATCTAGAGGTGTGCCCTTTGTTTTAAAGGACTGTAGTAGTTTTTTTTTGCTTTAGAGAAAAGTCAATTACACTTTTATAATAACTCTGATGACTGTAAAATTTTGTCTGGAAGTCATGTGCATCTCAAACGCCGAGCAAGTGATCACTGTTAAGATGTGAGCAGAAGAAAGCAACTTTTGTTTACTTTGTTCTATTTATCACAAGAAATTGGGCGCTCACGCCTTTTACAAATATTTATAAAGCAGCATGGCAGTGATTCACTGCTGTGCTGCTTTGCTATAGCCAAAACTTTTACAATAAAATAAAAATAATCTTTACTTCAGCTCTGCTACCCCAAACAGCCTCTGGCAGTGTGTAACCCATACACAAACCCCCTCTGCTGGCATGCTACGTGAAGTACTATAGGTTCCACCTGGTGGTGCTGGACACACACCTGTGTGGCACTAAATACGCCCATGGGTTATGCTATATAGAACATTTTGGCGGACCAGGTCACACCCCTTTCTGGCATCTCCTTATTATCTGTACAGTGCTGTGTATCTACCTTAAACATGTGCAGATTCTCAAATGCCCCATCTGAGTAAAATACAACTAGATAAAAGGCTATTAAAAATGTTTCCTACATTCCACATCCAATAATATTAATAATTGTTATATGGAATTTCCCTAATTTCTATCCATCTTAATTGCCCAGCAAAACTAATCTTCCTCTTTCACCACTCCATATCTGCTGCACCACTTTGCAGATCCCTACACTTACTCCCCAGAATCCAATTAAAATTACTCACCATTATCTACAAAGCCCTCAACAACAGTGTGAGATGGTACATGTGAAATGGTACCCCCAGATAACAAGACCATTTGAATTTCTGGTGCTGCGGTGAGCCATAGGTGCTCACCACATCACCACTAAGCACCACAATGGTATTTATAAAGCCAACATGTGCAGCGTGAAGTCAGTTCTTCAGCGGAGGCCAAGTGGAGAGAAGACATGGGGTTCAAGATAGAAGACAACGGAAGAAGAGAACACTGAAGTAAAGGCGCAGGAGTATGAAGAGGACAGAAGAGAGATGCCGTAAGAAGTTTAAAGATAGCAACAGACAATGGAGAGCTGAAGATTGACAGGCTCATTAGAGAAGTCTGTTGGGGACTGTCTAGAGAAGAAGTGGCAAGGGAATAGCAAAGAGCTCTCATGAAAGTTACCAGAGCAAGGCAAGGCCCTTGCACAGCCCTCTTCTAGGCCCATGCCTGTACTCTTTCCTTTACACTGTGGGCACAAGGCCTGTGACATCTTTTGTGCACCAGGCCCATGCTACAATAGTGGGCATAAGGACCAGTATACTTAGGTTCTGTAGATTAATTTTATTTCCTCTTTGGGGCGCATTAAGTAACATTCAGGACTAGCCTGTGGTCAAGTAATAATTTCAGGATTAGCCTGTGGGCACATTTAATTCAGGATTAGCCTGTGGGCAAAGTAATTCAGGTATTAGGCGTGGGTGTATGTACTAGCCTGGCAAATGCCCTGTGGGTGGGCTGTTGTGTGTCACCCTTTTCGTAGACGTTGATCCTGGGAGTTACAGATGACCATCAAGAGGAAGCGGTGACTATCTGGTGAGTATCATTGTTCGGTTTCACATCTCTCTTAGTGGGGCCCTCAATATCCCGAATATCTACAGTCCCGTGTCCAGGCCCAGAACAAATTGAGGTTTTGGCGAAAGGAGTAATGCGCATGGTGTCTACTTCTGGCTGTCACCTCAGTCACCCCCTTCTCTCCACTCTGGATTATTACATTCAAGTTATTGTTGTGGTTTCTCCCCCAGGCCGAAGTGGCATGTGGGGAGCGATGTTGAGGAGCCGGTATGAATGGTAGGTGGACCAATCACGAAGAAGGTAAGAACTGTGTGTATGTCTGCCATTTCCCACAGGTGCTATAACAGTTCCCTATCAGAGTCCTAGATCTACTTCTGAAAGGAAACTCACCTTGTCTATGGTTACCATCTTTTAATCCTGCCCACAAGACGTCTCCTATGCAGCTAACCACTGAAATCCCCTACCATGACTGATAAGACTCTCCCACAGCCTTCAAATCTTTAAACCCTCTCTCTGAAAACCCATCTCTATCTCTTTATTAGAGTTTAATCTACTCCCACCTAAACTACCCTCACTAATGCACTCTTTCAACTGTAACAATATATTCTCTATGGCATACTTGTTCCTTCTGTTTCAGCTGTGCCCTCTTCTGTTTAGACTTTAAGGTCAGGGAAAGTACATCAAGAATACCTTCAATCCAAGTCAGACTCGCAGGTCTATAAATTTTGCGTCCAATTTTATTCTCTTTTTTAAGATCTTTGCTAAATTTATGTTTGGGAGTGTACATATTCCCCTTCAATAATCTATTAATTTATCATTTAAAAATTTCAGAGATTAGGAGTTAATAGTGATAACTGCATCCAATATGTGGAAGAGGAACTATACTGTGCATTTGGTCATTGTTGACAAATGGGCCAAACATTACCAGGCGCAAATATTTCCAGAGATATATCTTTCAAACCTGGCACTGTCCCTAAAAATTAGAGACTGTTGCAGGTTATGCAATTTAGGATTACATACACTTTTGATGTCTTGACCAATCAGGACCAATCAATATGTGGACAGGCCAATCTCTAGTCAAACAACTCTGATTGTTGAAGAGAGTTTTTCCCTGGCAGTATGGCACACAACAAAGAAAGGGGACAACTACTGCTGCAATGGATCAGCAGCTGCAAATAAAAAGCAGTGTGTTATTATATTAGTAATTTACTTAAAATATTTATTTCAATAGTGACGTGTTAATATATTGTTTAATCACATATTTATTAATTTCCTATAAATATTATTCGGGCCTCCCAATATGAGAAGTTATATTATAGCAGATTGTTTCTCTCATCACTGGCAGCCACCACTTCCAACATGTCCCTAACAGGTGGGACCACAGGGAGGACAACACTCCATTGACGTCAATGCACTTATTTATGGTGAACGCAAGTAGATGCAAAAACAGCACAACAATGCAAGCACAACCATTTTATCAAAGTAAACAACAAACATCATGCCATATATTTTTTAAAAAACTGTAGCATGCAAACCAAGCTGCTGGTTTTGTGACCTTTGATCCATAGAAATGGTGCAGTGTACCATGTGGCGGTGTATGACACACGGAAATCTGTACAGATACATTTTTTAGACATGGCTCTAATTGACAGAATAGGTCAAATCGCACATGTGTGAGAATGATATCCAAGACATATATATATATATATATATATATCAAATGTTTTGATAGTTTCCTGTGACACTAGTGGTGGTGGTCCAGATATGAATCAATTGTTGCATTGATATTTGATCAATTTATTTTTAATAGTGTATTTTTAATATATTTTGACTGCATGTATTAGTATGTTACGATAACTATGTTAGAATTTTGTTTCTAATTAATGGAATTATATGTTTTATAAGCACATATCAAATAATTTCTCATTTCAGTATGATATTTATATAAAGGTGCCTGACTTAGCGTTGAACAGTTGCTCACTAAAATGCCAGCACAAACTAGCCGTAAAAATATAATACCTACAACTTTAAATGTAGTAAGCAGATGCAACGAGAGCACATATGTGACAGTCATCATCATCATCTAGTAAACTGGCACCAGAACTATGGATCGCACAAATATACATTCCCTAAATATCATACCTTAAAGATACATGTTAGTCAAAATTGGGAGTATCCCAAAGGGTTAAATAAGTTATTTTTCCTGATTTTGGTTTCTAAACTAATGGTTTGATACAAAATGCATGCAGTTTTTTCTAAATACACATCAGATTTGATTTGATTATGTTGAAAACCGCAGCTAACTAATTGAGGTTTTAACACTGTACAATTAAACACATTTTGAAACATCCACCAATGTTATTACTAACATGGCCCAAAGATGTAAATTTCCACTAAAACCCCCACGAACAATCAGCAATCACCTTTTCTCTGTTCAGAGAAGGTTAAAACGATATAATAAAAGTTTTATTGGTTGCTATGAATTTAGTGCATAATTGCCCCTTTCAGCTCTGCTAGTATCCATTAGAGAAGAGTATAATCTCCAAGGGATATATTTACTAAAATGCGGGTTTGAAAAAGTGGAGATGTTGCCTATAGCAACCATCAGATTCTAACTGTAATTTTGTGAAATGCGCTAAATAAATGAAAGCTAGAATCTGATTGGTTGCTATAGGCAACATCTCCAAGTTTTCAAACCTGCAGTTTAGTAAAAATACCCCCAGGAGTTATTTCCAGGCCCACCTCTGTTCTACACTGTATCATGGATTTTAAATTGAGTGAAAGCAGACCTACGTCACTCTACTGTAACACTAATATATAAAGCTGTCATTCATTTACTTATTAACAATGCTTTATTTAAACCCTCTTCAAACAAAACTGTTAAATATGTCATTTTCTCTTCATCTGTGTCTTTAAAAGGCACTTTTCATATCTAATAATTAACGTTTCCTCTTTGAATAGACTCACATCAGATGTATCAAACACATCAATAATAACACACATCGAAATTCATTACCAAGCGGCAGAAAAATCTCAAGAAGTGCACTGTGCAAAAGTCTAAATGTCATATAAACGTCTAACCTCCTACCATTTTAGAAGCACCCCTTTCAATAACATACATTTTTAATGAAAATAGAATGTGGATGGCCTCACACAAAGTATAATGTGCTGGACCCCCACAAAATTTACTTTCAGCACTGGGCTGGGTGTTCCTAGAGGGGGGCCCCGCAATTTTTTTTTGCAGACCCTACTCCATATGGAATACTGCCCAGTGCTGAACAGCCTGGGGTTGATTATGGCAGGGGGACCCCATGCGGGGTGTCCCTCTGCTATAGTGCCACCCACTCCGGCTGATTTGTCTAGTGCTGGTTATGTGGAAATCGGGGGGACCCCAATCAACTGTTTTCCCGATTTTTGTGCGACCAGAATTTTCTTTTTTAAACATTCGACAGATTTTAATGTTATACAGCCGCCGGATCCTACGGCAGGCAGTGTAACAGCAGCGTGTTGTATATGGCGATTTTGAAAGCAAACTCGGGCGAGTTTGCAAAATCTCAGCTTCATGCATTTGGTGATTTCTATAGCTAGAGTGGGAAAAAGTAGGGACCGCGATATGTAGCGATTTTGAGAATGGCAATTTTAAAAGTAACAAACTCTCGCCATTTTACATCAACATCAGCCGTTTTAAAATCTCTGGATATACAAAATCGCAGCTTGATACATTTATCCCCAGGAGGGCAATCAACTTAGTCTACCACACACTTTCTTCTAACATCCCTGCTTTGCTAATGACATTAGATGCAGAAGAGGCTTTTGATCACATTGATTGGCCCTTCAGGCTGAGAAACTTGGGGCTAGATTTACTAAGCTGCAGGTTTGAAAAAGTGGGGATGTTGCCTATAGCAACCAATCAAATTCTAGCTTTCATTTATTTAGTACTTTCTACAAAATGACAGCTAGAATCTGATTGGTTGCTGTATAATTCAAACCCGCAGCTTAGTAAATCTAGCCCTTGGAGTTTTTTGACATTGATGAAGACTTCCTGGCTGGGATTACAGCTCTTTAATGTAACCCTACAGCCTCAAATTTGGTGAATGGCTTGCTCTCTGCACCCTTCAAGATGGCATCTGTGTGAGGTTGGAACCACGAGCCATCAGAATCTGACAAATGCAAATGTATTGGATGTGTTTGATTGCTGCCTCCTGGAAGAACCCTGAGTAAAAGAATCTGGACCATTTATGAAATTATTTAATGAAAAGTACACTGATAGATTACTCACTACTATGAGCAATTAGGATGCAGTTTAATAATCTTCTTCCATTACAATTGTAAATCACCACTACATTATTATTATTGTTATTATTATTATTGTTTATTTATATAGCTCTGTACAGAGAATATTTGTCATTCACTTCAGTCCATTCCCCCTTGGAGCTTACAATCTAAATTCCCGAAAACACACACACACACACACACACACACACACACACACACACACACACACACACACACACACACACACACACACACACACACACACACACACGCGCGCGTGTCCATATTAGTGAGCAGTCAATTAAACTATCAGTATTTGGAGTGTGGGAGGAAACAGGAATACCTCATTACCTCATACTTCATATATAACTCCACATAGATAGGCCCTGGTTGGGAAACAAACTCATGACCCCAATGCTGCTAGGCAGCCACTGTCCAGCCACCATTTTCAATACTAAAGATCAGACATTGTTGTGAATTTTCATATATCCTTGAATGCATGTTCAACAAATAAACTGTGGTTTACTTTGGTTAACATTTATAATACGGATTGGCATTTCTCTGCACAAGATGTTCTTTATGATATGTGGGATTGCATATGTTGCCTTCAATACATATTTCTTAAAAAATCTAGAAACCCTTAAATCTCTGTTGGTTTTATAATGCAGATTCTCCAAACCTCTGGTGGATTTACAATCTGATGGTGTAACAATGCAGACCCTTAAAATCTCAGGTGCCTCTATAATGCAGACCCTCCTGCTAGTCTATGATGGCTTAATAGATTTCCTCCAAAATTATGGCAGATTTACAATGCAGACCCCCTGAATATCTGGTGGCTTTACTGTACAAACCAAAGACCAAAGACCTATGGTGGCTTTATAACTAGAGATGCTCTGGCTCGGTTATCTGAAAACTGAGCTTACACAAACTTAAGGGATCGGAGTAGGTTCGTGAGCCGGCTCGGTACTTCCGCGTGTCCTAGGATCTGAATCAAGGCAAAGTGTCATAATTGCATTGTCGGATGTCGCGGGTTTTGGATTCCATAAGTACATCCCTCCCCAGGAAATCCAGCACCATTGCTCACAGAGAAATAGGGTGTTGTTGTCACTTTCCAGTCTCCAGTGACATTGCTCAGTGCCATTGCTCATACAGAAACAGGAAGGGTAGCAGTGTTCTTGTCACTTGACCAAAATTGACTGGAAATTACTGGAAATTAATGTTATTGAGGTTATTAATAATGCAGGAACAAAAAAAGAGCCACATTATGTGATTTTAGAAACAAAATAGAGATTTTAGAAAAGAAATAGGGATCCAAAACCAAAACCAAAACACAAAGTTAATCCAGATCCATAGCCAAAACCAATACCAAAACACGGGGGTCAGTGAACATCTCTATTTATAATGCAAACAACCCCCAGTCTCTGTTGGCAACAAAATCATACCCCAGACGTTTGATCAGAGCCGTAACGAGGGTGGTGCGGGCGGTGCCGTCGCCCAGGGCGCAAGGCCAAGGGGGCGCAGCAGCCGCCCGCTACCTGCCCCAATACCATAATGTGACCTCCACGGCCGCAATGTGTAATAAGAGGCGGTGACCGGTCAGTGACAACTGGATGTCTGCCTCCCGTATTCTCCTCCACTCATCATCACTTCGCAGAGTAACTAGATTTGGTCCGCTCCGGCCGCTGTAGCCGGTTTCTATGGAGACGCCGACTCCGGAAGTGCTGGCCGCAGTCAGTGTGAAGGGGATCAGTGCGGACCGCGGAGTTTATACAGGTCTCTGTAGCCACTGGTTGTGCAGGGGGGACGAGCTGTCGAGATGCTGGAGCCGGGCGAGGAGAATGTGTTTGAGAGTGAGAGGTTATCACCAGCATCAACCACAGGCCAGTATATAGTGTGCACTCCCAGTACCGTCCCCAGTGTAGTGAAATAATATAACCCCAGTGTAGTGATATAACATAACCCGAGTGTAGTGATATAACAGAACCCCAGTGTAGTGATATAACATAACCCCAGTGTAGTGATATAACATAACACTTCACAGCAGGTCACATATTCATATCTCTCTCTCTCCCCCCCCCCTTTCAAATCATGCCCACTACAGTTTATGTAATTAAGTGCGCGCATAAATATATTTTTATATATATATATATATATATAGTAAAGTGCTAGCCACACCCACTTGTCAAATGCCACTCCCACTTACATGGGGGGCGACAGGGCACCAAAATTTCTAGTTACGGCACTGCGTTTGATGGCAACCTGAATGAATAACTTATCCCTTCTGCAGCCCCACACTGTCTCCCAGGACACTTTTGAACAATGTTGGATCTGCTGGGATACTGTCATACCCATAATAACTGTATGATGGCTATGACATCATAACCAATAAACGCATGACTGCACAGTTCATAGCTGCAACTGACAGCAGAGGCAGGTATAGGATACTCGGAGACAGTTCACAGTTTGAGCATCCTCAGCCTACTTCATGGCCAACAGCTAAGAATAAAGGTTTTTAGGAATAAAATGAGTAGATCAGATGGCCTATGTGGTTCTTATCTGCAGTCAAATTCTTGTTTGGTGGCCCTTGGAGCGCTACAACCCCTATCATGCCATGTTTACTAAATTTGATTATGACATACTTTTATAACAATGGGTATTCTTAGGTTATTTGAGGCAGCATACATTTAATTGGAAGGCTCATTTACTTACTTTGCACTTAGGTACAAACTGTGCATTGAACCACAGCCACCAATCAGCATTTACTTTTATCTGTGCAGTGAAAGTTAGAGAATTAGATAAAAATAATTGTCCAATTAATTGCTATGGCTTCATTTTGTACCTAAATGCATTTTATTGCTAAAGTAAATTAGCTTTTTGTGTCTTATTTTATATATTTTACATATTTTTACTTTATCTAACCTGTGCCTAAATCAGTGTTATCAGCAACCTCTACTTGTATTGAAAATATTATATTTAAATATATGTCTGCATCATACATAATGACATAAAAGTCCTAAACAATATTATAAAAATATATTGTAGAAAAGCACACAATTTCTGTACAGTCATTTAATAGGAACGTGTTTGCATAGCAATTTCTCACCAATCCACGTCCAGTTCAATTGTACTTTTATAAAGAATATATTTTTTTGAAAAAAGACAATGAACCCTATTAGTGCTTGGTGTAGAACATGACAGTACAGTAAACCATCTCAAAATTATAAAGCAATCACAAGGAGTTCTAGTTGTTAGTATTTTGTTACAACCCTATCAGTAGCTACAGTATATATTAGTCAATTATGGGTCTATAATCCAGGAGAAGGAGTTGTGGAATAGTTTTACCTTGTTCCCAGCTGACTTATTAGAAGAGATCAACAGACTTGTATCATCCTGGCTTGTCAACTAATTGCTGTCACCGGCCATAACAAGCTTTTCTTTGCTTGACATGTGTTCACCCGGGGTGCCATTCAGTTGAAAGCAATAGAGCTACATGTGAAACAAGACATCTGAAATGATTTGCTTACATGAGCAATGTATGCAATGTGATCTTTTCTGTATTTGGAACAGCTTTTGCACGCTATATGGGAATAGGCTAATGGGGAGTTACTGGTAGCTACTGTATATACAATATGACATAACTGGTAATTGCGATATCAAATATGTCTCTGAAATGAAGATCTTGATCAAATGCACATTCAATGATATTTTCCTGCAGATCAGGTACATTTATAGCTTATCATGATTGCTGACTCATACGCATCTAAAGACTGCAAGTAAAAAACAACTATTCTGAAATTACACACTATCTAATGATTCACTATAATTTCAGAGGATAGCATACAATGGATTGAATAAGTTGCCTGTATAGGCAGTAATTTCCTTTTAATAAAATTTGTACCAAATAGCTCTGTGCGGAAGCCCAGATTGGGATTGATCTAATGTGATATGGTCTGAATGAAATCCAGCCCAAGCCACATTTTTTGGGCCTCACAGGATCCAGCTGACTTAATCTGACCACGTCTGTGGTCATAAACATATGTGAGCAAATTAGACCTATAGATTGTCAACATGTTACTCTACTCATGCAGTTTCAGACTCCTGTTGCACCTACATCAGCAAAAATAGTAGACATGTCTGTTTCACTGAAATGACCCAGAAGAGCACAATGGTATGACTTTAATGGATACAGTAAACTTTAAGGCACAGTTTTACCCAGTTACTTATATACAATTATATACCCAAAAACAACATGATAACTGAACATGACTGATATGTCATTGTGAAGCTGGTCTCTCTCTCTCTCTCTCTCTCTCTCTCTCTCTGTCTCTCTCTCTATGTATATAGTCATCGACTAATTGAAATGGGAAACACTTTCCAGTTTCAAAAATAGTTGTACCTATAAGATGTACCAATTGCTTTTTAATCACTGCTGCACTACAGAGGTTAAATTCTTCTGAAATATAAATACATTTTGTGTAGTTTTATAGTCACTCTAAAAGACTTGAAACTAGAGTTTATATTTCATCATATATTAATTACATTGTCTGAATATTACACTGAAATTCAGGATTATTTGTAATTGTAAATGATAACTTTCTAGGAAAATGATCAAATAACTATATATTGCTTTAACTCATGAGTTAATATTCCGCTGTCCACATATGGGGGCTGTATGTGGATCTGTGCAGTTTTTGCACATCAAAACTATAGACGCTATAGTTTAACACCATTTTGCACAATAGGCAAAAAGAAATCTATGATGTCATAATTTTAGTAGGATAGTAAACCTTCAATATTTCCTGTAAATTTACATATTCTGAAAAATGTCTACACTTGCAATCAAAGTACTAATTAGAGAAGAAATTTATTCGATGAAACAATATATTCAAAATGCTAATCATTTGTGAAAAGAGGCCTTTGTGAAATACTTTCTAAAGCTATATTTACATAATGTTCAACTCTAGGACCCAAAAGCCATCTCTCGCTCTTTGTCCTTCTTTGAGTTAGATGTATATATCAATATGATGTCCAATATTTCATTGACTCCAAAAATTGTCTTTTGACACATAAAATTATTATAATATCCGCTCTATATAATTGCAGGTTGTTTTATTGCCAAGCTTTTTGACACAATTGAATACTTGAGAGGCGAGTGCACATTATTTTAGTTGTGCTTTAGCGATGACTGTAGCACAGATGTAAGTGTTGGGATTCACGACAAATGAGTATCCTTGATTTTGGGTTGCGTGCCTAAATGTTTTGATCAAAATATGAACCAAAATCTCATATTTTTATTGTACTCAATATATACAGATTTGCAGTAATGAAGCATATCCATTGTGTTTTTGTTTAATATTGATATTAATAATAATATTTTTCCTCCTGCTGAAACCAAGTTCTGGGATTCAAAGAGTTAATGACAAGTCAAACACAGTTTCTATCTATCTCAATATGAGAGAGTATCAAAAATAGCTTTGAAAGTGATAATGATGCAAAATTCTAAGCTACGGAGATGATTAGTTCAGTTGATTAATCACAGTTATTCCCATGCCCCTTTTCTCTTCTGAATAGGCACAGGAAATAAGACATCAGTTAACACAAACAAGGTCCATCACATGATTAGTCAGTTGTTCATAGGTGAGGACTTCCCTCCTCACGCAGATACAACAGGTCTTATATCCTACATTGGGCACTCCCCGGACACACAGTACATATTAGGTTATAATCATAATTGTGTTAATCCATTGGTTAGTTAATAAATTCCAGTACCTCATCTCTATTACATGCGCAGTGAGCATTGTCCAATACCCAGGATGGGCGCCTGTCTCCGCCTGTAAGCGTCTGGTTGCTAGGCAACCATATGCAGTTCCGGGTCCTTGTCATCAGCACGTCCCGTTGTTTAGCAACGGGACGCTACTCTCAGTCTCCGGCGGTGGTGTTCAGCGTCACCACCGCCAATAGATAGCTCTGACCCCTTTCCCTATAAATACCTAGCTCTGGCACCTAATGAGTGCCAGAGTATTAGGTCTCATGTACTCCTGCCCTCCAGTACTATATATATATTCAGAGTTTCCTGTGCCTTCCAGTGTATAACCCGGCTACAATCTTTGACTACTCTCCTGTTTCCAGTGTTCCACGTGTACGACCCGGCTATGTTTCTGACCTTCCTCCTGATTCCTGTGTTCCAAGTACCTGACCCAGGTAGTTATTTGACCTCGTTTCGGATTTCCATATTGGCACCTCTTATTAGCATGGCTTCAGCCGGACCACCTGACTCCTCTTCCATCTACGCTTCACTGGTTGCTCTCTCTGAGGAGCGCGACCTGCGTGTCTCCCGCAGCAAAGTACATACTCCCTTGCGGGGGTCCCTGGTGAAGACCTGGGACACGTTAGACTCCGCACCTCTTTGTTGAGCAGCGCAGAAACCAGTAAGCTACACACCCTTAGTTCCGTGACAGTATACTCTGGCCATGACGTCAGATGGAACAGGTGAGCCTTCTGCACGGGAGCTTCTTCTCCATCTCGCTCGCCGAGTTGAACAGGAGGAGGCAGATCAGGCTTGTTTACTTCAATGTGTCCAAGGTGTGGTTTTCTCGACTGGATTCCTTGCAGGGGGTCTTAACAACGCCTCTGACAGAACCTCATACTACTCCAGCAGCTCCTCCTCTCTCAGCTGGTTACTACTTCTTCCGGGCTCCGGATTCCCCCCGGAGAATTTCGACGGGGATCCAAAAAGATGCAGAGGGTTCCTCAACCAGTGCCCCATCCACTTTGAGTGCAATTCCTCAGCTTTCTCCTCTGAACGTACTAAGGTTGCCTTCATCATTTCCATGCTCAGCGGACAGGCTTTGGCCTGGGCTTCACCGTTATGGGAAAACAACTATCCTATGCTGGAGAATTCAGCTGCATTCATTGATATGTTCCGGAAGGTCTTTGATGAACCTGGACGGGTCTCCTCTGCTGCTTCTAGCCTCCTGAATCTCTGTCAAGGGTCCTTATCAGTCGGCCAGTATGCGGTACAATTCCGCACTCTTGCTTCGGAACTCCGCTGGAATAATGAAGCCCTTATTTCCACCTTCTGGCAGGGTCTTACTGACCGAATCAAGGACGAACTTGTCACCAGGGAACTTCCCTCCGAACTGGATACCCTTATTTCCCTATGTATCCGGAATGACCTCTGTTTCAGGTAGAGGACTTCGGAGAGATCCTCTACAAGACGCACCCCCCGATTGGCACCCCACTTCCAAAATCTTATAGCTTCCACGGAAGAACCCATGCAGCTTGGCCGCTCTAAATTAATGCCTGAAGAACGCGAGAGACGGTTCAAGCAGAGATTGTGTCTATACTGCGGGGATGCCGGTCATGTGTTAAATCTCTGTTCTTAGAAACTGGGAAACACCTCCTCCTAGACGGTAAGAGGGTGGCCGCCTTAGGAGTTGCCGTTTACACTCCCTACTAAACTTCCAACCCTGAGTTTCTGATGCCCGTTCAACTGGTTACTTCCAAAGGACCCCAGCAAACCTTTGCCTTCGTGGATTCTGGTTCCGCAGGGAATTTCATCTCGGCCTCTCTTGCTTCGCAGCTCCAATTATCCATCCTGGATCTTCCCCAGCCGGTTACCCTCACAGCTGTGGATGGTAACCACGTCAGCAACGGTCCCATCTCCAGCACCACAAGCGTGGTACAGTTGCTGGTAGGAGCCTTACATCAAGAGTGGATCCAATTCCTAGTGCTACCACAATCTGTGAATCTTCTAATTCTGGGCCTTTCTTGGCTTCGAGCCCATTCTCCGCAATTCGACCGGTCTCAAGTCGAAGTTATCTCCTGGGGCTTACAATGTCATAACCGATGCACCTCCTCGCCTCGTCCACGAGTCTGTCTTACTCGTACCCTTCCTGACGAGATCGCCCTCCCGTCGGCCTACCAGGCCTTTAAGGATGTTTTTTCCAAAAAGAAATTGGAGATTCTTCCACCCCATCGCCCTTGGGATTGCCCGATTGAATTAATTCCGGGTAAGCAGATCCCCCGTGGCTGCACTTATCTCTTGTCCTTGCCTGAAACTCAGGCCATGTCGTTGTATGTCACCGAGAATTTATCCCGTGGATTCATCAGAAAGTCCTCTTCTCCAGCTGGTGCAGGATTCTTCTTCATTAAGAAGAAGGATGGGTCTCTCTGCCCCAGCATCGACTACCGACAATTGAATAAGATCACCATCAAAAACCGTTATCCTTTACCCCTTATCACAGATCTTTTTGACAGGATTAGCGGGGCGCAAGTCTTCACCAAACTGGACCTCCGAGGGGCATATAATCTCGTGCAAATTCGTCAAGGAGACGAATGGAACACGGCGCTTAATACACGGGATGGAAACTTTGAATACCTTGTTATGCCCTTTGGGCTTTGCAAGGCTCCCGCAGTCTTCCACTCCTTTGTCAATGAGGTCTTCCAAGATCTTCTATATTGCTCTGTCGTTGTCCACTTGGATGATATTTTGATTTTCTCGCAGGACATTCCCTCTCATCGGTCTCATGTGAATGAGGTCTTATCTCGCCTGCGAACCCATCAACTTTATTGCAAATTAGAAAAATGTATCTTCGATGTCAAGCAGATTCCTTTTCTTGGGTATATCGTATCAGGCTCCGGGTTGTGTATGGATCCAAAGAAGGTATCTGCCATTACTAGTTGGCCCCTTCCTCAAGATACTAAGGCAATCCAAAGATTTATTGGGTTTGCCAACTACTACAGGCAATTCATCAAGAATTTTTCCTCTGTCATTGCTCCAATAACTGCCTTGACTCGATGATCGACCAATCCTAGGAGCTGGCCTTCTGACGCCTAGAGGCTTTTAATCTCCCGAAACAAGCCTTCTCGTCTGTCCCAGTTCTCTCCCAACCGGAACAACTGGAACCCTTCTACCTTGAGGTTGACACGTCCGTTGTTGAAGTTGGTGCCGTTCTGTTCCAGAAGTCCAAACTAGGCAGGCACTTCCCCTGCGGATTCTTTTCTAAGAGGTTCTTGATTCATGAGAAGAACTATGGCATCGGTGAGAGGGAGCTCCTCGCTATCAAATCAGCCCTGGAGGAGTGGCGTCAACTCTTGGAAGGTTCTCGTCATCCTCTGACGGTCTTGACAGACCATAAAAATCTGCTCTACATCAGTGAAGCACGGTGTCTCAACCCACACCAAGCACGATGGGCATCTTTCTTTTTTCGCTTTAAGCATTATTGCTCTTACCAAGACTTCTGCTAGGACACACCCTAGGGAATGTTCCTACCTAGAACCTGTTCTGCAACCCAAGGCCCTACGGTGGGCACACTCCTCTAAACTATCTGGACAAGACTTATGATTTCCTACGTCAACGCTTTTGGTGGCCTGCATTACATTCCGATGTTCAAAGATTTGTGGCCTCCTACACGACTTGTGCTCACTGTAAGAACCCCAGATTGGCACCTTCTGGTCTTTTGCAACCCCTCCCTATTCCAGATCTCCCATGGCAGAGCATATCTATGGATTTCATCACTGATCTTCCTTTTAGCAATGGTTTCACTACCATTTGTGTTGTGGTTGACAGATTTTTGAAGATGGCCCACTTCGTACCCTTGGTCGCTCTTCCATCTGCATCTCAGCTTGCTACCATCTTTATCTAAGAAATGTTTAGACTTCATGGCTGTCCCTGTGAAATCATCTCGGATCATGGAGTCCAATTTGTGTCACAGTTCTGGAGGGCCTTTTGCAAGACACTTGGTTCCGAACTCAAGTACTCTTCTGGCTATCATCCCCAGACCAATGGCCAGACCGAGCGGGTCAACCAGGACCTTGAAGCCTTCCTACGATGCTTCTCTTCGGCGAACCAACTGAGTGGTTTAATCTCCTACCCTGGGCAGAGTTCTCCCATAACTTTCACCATCATGAATCCTCTGGTTCCTCCCCCTTCTCCTCCCCTTGTTTATGGAACCCAACTCACCCTCCCTAACTTTTCCAGCCATATACTCTCCCCGGTTCCTGCTGCTGATACCCTTATTCCGGACTTTTCTCACATTTGGTCGGTGAGCAAAACCAGACTCCAGGAAACTTCCCAACACTACAAGCAAGCTGCTGATCGTCATAGAAGACGTATTCCCTTGTTTCGGGTCCATGACAAGGTCTGGTTGTCTAATTGTAACCTCAAACTTCGAGTGCTGCTATACTGGTCTATTCCCTATAACTCACGTTATCAACTCAGTAACCTACAGACTCCGGTTGCCTCCCTCTCTAAGGATCCACAAAGTGTTTCATATTTCTCTCCTCAAACCTCCAATCCTCTATAAATTTCATTGCCTGCCCCTTTACCCTGCTCCTATCCGGACTTCTGCTGGCAAAGAATTCGAAGTCAGCCGCATCTTGGATTCCTGCGTCTTCCACGGACGGTACCAATTCTTGGTCCATCGGAAAGGCTTCGGTCCAGAGGAAAGATCATGGGTGGATAAAAAGGATCTCCATGCCCCACGTCTATTAAAACAATTCCTCAAGGAGAGGTCTACCCAACAAAGAAGGGGAGGGGATACTGTCAGGTGCCGTCCCAGTGCCGCATCTCCCGCACAGGGACGGGCGCCTGTCTCCGCCTGCAAGCTTCTGGTTGCTAGGCAACCATATGCAGTTCCGGGTCCTCGTCATCGGCGGATCCCGTTGCCTAGCAATGGGACGCTACTCTCAGTCTTCGGCGGTGGTGTTCAGCATCACCACCGTAAATAGATATCTCTGCCCCCTTTCCCTATAAATACCTAGCTCTGGCACCTAAGGAGTGCCAGAGTATTAGGTCTCCTGTACTCCTGCGCTCAGGGCCGGATTTACCGCTAGGCAATCTAGGCACCTGCCTAGGGCCCAGCGGTACTAGGGGGGCCCTCCCCCGACATCCGTCCCTGTAATTAAATTCCGTTCTACTCGTGTTCTCTCCAGAGAGTCAGTCATGTCTATATCATAGTCAGTGAGATCCATATGGTGTGGCACTAGTGTCTGGATATTGATCTGCAGTGAAGCCAGGAACCCGTTTACAGTAGGAACCTTTTTCACTATACAGAGTTCCGATCGACAGAATTAGCAGGTGCACCTGCCGGGATACACGGCCGACAGGAAGTCTTCACGAAAGGGAGAAGTGAGTACAATCATCTACAACACCAGCGGTGAAGTCCGGGGCTACTCTCCTATCGTGGATTCAGACTCTTCCTCTATAGAGGGTCCAGGACATTCAACAACCTGGTAAGGAGCCGTTATTGATTATCTTTTCTGCCGGAGGAACATAATACATATTATTTACTATACGGGCCAGCTTCAATCTATTTTTTGTGATTCGCCTCATAGGAACTGTTTGTCTCTAATTTATCAGGATCATTGCTTTTATCCCTTATCATTGGGACAAGGTCTCATATGTAGTTTTCATTGGACTGTTTTTGTTTGTACATCATCTGGATCCAGTGATATATGGATGTATAACATCTATCATTCACATAACAGTGGGGAATTGTATTACTCTCTTGCGGGGGTTCCTGGTGAAGACCTGGGACACGTTAGACTCCGCACCTCTTTGTTGAGCAGCGCAGAAACCAGTAAGCTACACACCCTTAGTTCCGTGACAATATACTTATGCAAGCTGACACAAGCACTGAAAACCACTAAGTTAGCTGGCCTTGAAGGCTCCATTTTGTTTCTAGCATTACAATTTTATTTAATTGTCTGATTCTAAATTTGTGTCAAGAATGTAAAAGTTAGGAGTAATTCACAAAACATACTGTACATTATATGACAAATATAGAACATAGAACTAAATCAAAATTTAAGCAACCTTCCATCAACCCCCTACAAGTGCTTTTTGGTTGGGTTCCCTTCCCTCAGACCTTCAACATTTATTGTACTTAGCATGGTCCTGCCGCTGATATATAGATGGGACCTCTGTCTGTCACAATTGGCGCTGCTAAGCTCTTTCCAGAGGAAGAGAGTCCTGAGCAGTTCCAAAGTATCCTTATACGCAATCGAGTGGTTGGTTAAAATCAGTATTAAAGTGAAAAGTCCCTTACCTTCCTAAATCTAGCATTGTAAAATAATGTATTAATGTATATGCAAAATTAGACTCATACATATAGTAAATTACAGTATCCTGGAAGACCTGGTCAATAATCTTTTGAAAAGAGAAAGCAAATAGAGTAGTATAATATAGCATTTCAGAGATATAAAAGAATCCAAAAGTTTCAGGAAAGGATATATAAATATGTAGTATTTACTGTAGGTTATGGGGCTCATTTAGATTTTGATGTGCTTCTGTTTTTTTTGCAAGATATGCTTTTCTATACTGTACATGCATGCTAAACATGCATACGCATGCGTTTCCTTGTGCCTAGAAAGGCGGAACAGTGTCAGGCTGGGTGGGGAAGTGTTGGCGGGGTACAGTAACAAACTGTTTATGTAATTGTGATGCAGTTAGGAGTGGATGCATCCGCACATAAAGCTTTTAGGAGACATGTCTCTTGCAGTTGATGGAGGACTGGTGCACTGAAATGAAATGCAATGCAATACACAATGATTATGATGGGCAGCACAGTTTCAGTGGTTACTAATGCTGGCTCACAACTATGTGACCATTGGTTCAATTCCAATCATATAATCATTTGTGTGGAGTTTGTAAATTCTCACCATGTTTGCATGGGTTTTCTCCTGATGCTCTTGTATTCTCCCACAGTCCAAAAATATAGATTTAATTGGTTTCTGAAAAAATAATAATTCTACAGTGTGTTTGTCTGGGTGTGTGTATTTGTGTATTATTATTATTATCGTTTATTTGTTAGGCGCCACAAGGGGAGCCAGTGTAGGGCAAGACAGAGAGGGGAGGCAGAGGAGGAGTGGCGTGAGAGGAAGATAAGTATCACAGCCGCATTGAGTATAGAGCGGAGGGGGGCGAGGTGGGAGCAGGGGAGGCCAGTAAGAAGGAGGTTGCAGTAGTCGAGGCGGGAGATGATGAGAGCATGGATGACAGTTTTGGTGGCATCTTGAGAGAGGAAAGGACGGATGCGGGCAATGTTACGGAGTTGGAAGCGACAGGCTTGGGCAAGGGATTTAATGTGGGGGGCAAAAGAGAGAGAGGAGTCAAGAGTGACTCCTAGGCAGCGGAGTTGGGTGACAGAGGAGATAGGGGAGTTGTTAACAATTATAGAGAGGTCATGGTGGAAAGGGAGTCTGGGTGGGGGAAAGACAATGAGTTCAGTTTTGGAGATGTTAATTTTAAGAAAGCGTGAAGACATCCAGGAGGAGATGGCTGAGAGGCAGTCAGTTACACGAGAGAGGAGGGAGGAGGAAAGATCAGGAGAAGAGATGTAGAGTTGAATATCATCAGCATATAGGTGATAATGAAGACCGAACGAAGAGATGAGAGCTCCAAGGGAGGAAGTGTATGGTAGGAAATGTAGATTGCAAGCTCCACCAGACAGTGAATGATGTGAATTATAAAGTTTAATAAATAACTGACGAATATTATCAGTACTATATGGCTACTTCTGATTGCGTATTGATCCCTCCAGTACTTAAATCATAACGTTGTTTCTATAGTATATCAAGTCACAGTTGTTGCATTACAGATTCCCATTTAGTTTTAAAACTCTGTACATAACAGATTTTTGTATTTAATTTCATTTATAACACGGTTGTCAAGATTTGTGGATAGAGGTCAACTGCTTCTGCAAGTGGGGATCAGTCCCCAGTCACTGCTACAATAAAAATTAGTAGTTTAACTGGAGAGGCAGAGTGCTGAAAGAGAGACATCACATAGATCAAGGGCTGAAAGCAAATTTATTAAAGTATAAAAATGTAACAACAAAAAACAAAAAAGGAAAGATAGGGTTAGCCCTTTCACTAGTATCCTCCTTGTTAGTTGTTTTAGAGGGAGTATTCTTTTTTTCAAACATCTGGAGAAATATCTATAGTATGTCAGGAAGTACAAAAGAAATTTAAATAGCTGCAGACAGGATGTTGATTTACAATATGCATATTAACAAAAATTTGACATAGAAATGCAATATAAAAAACATGCATGAAAATATAATAAATCCTGTATTTAACATTGTGACATACTCCAAAAATTATTTTATAAAAAAATTAAACAAAACAAATCAGCATTAACCTTCTAAAAACATTAGGTAAAAGAATATTAAGGGGATAAATTTAATAGCTTTCACACTTCCTTATCTGGCCAGTGACCCCCCAATCACCCAAGGGGATATTTTCAATCCCCAAAAATTAAATAAATAAATAAATAAATAGGATTGGCATCATGGACTTCAATGAGGTGCCATTATATTGCATGTGTGGTATTATTAATCTTAATATATTTCCGATGTTCATAGATGCGCTCACTAAGGGTGCCAATGGTACAGCCTATATATTGAGTCCCACAAGATAAACTGTTTATTTAAAATTTCCTTACATATTAAAAGTAAACACTTTGCTGTGAGGAATAAAACTATTTATATTAGTGAGACCATAACTACACTTTCTACATTTTCCACAAACTGCCTAACCATTTTGGTGATTATTGTCTTCTTTCTCTCCAGGGAATTGTGGGACCAATTTGGTTTTGAGACACAGGGCTCTAATAAATATTAAATTGGCACTTTCAGTTATTCATGGTTCCAATAATGGGTCTATTTTTAATATTCACCAATGTTTGTGTATTATGGACTCCAATGTTTATGGTCCTTATCGAATGCCGAAACAAAACTAAGAGCATATTACCAATTCATCTCTTTTCTGATGCTTTTAATAAAGACCTTCTATCCACTTTGTATCATCCTTTATTTTAAATAATAGAGAGGCATCATATCCTCTCTCTTTAACACTCTCAATAAGGTGATTCCTTCTGATAATCTCTGTCCTGAGTATGATTCTTTTTCATTATCAGAAGATGAGTTTTCAGAATAGATTTAAGCCAAGAACTTTTATGACTACTTTGAACATTTAAATAAGTATTTTCCGCTACCTCTTTGAAGTTGGTGCAAAGCGTAAGATATAAATCAACAGGTTTAATAAAATGGTCCAATAAAACTAATGAGGTCTGAATACCAGTATGCGTAAAAATGAGTGACGTTTAATTATTTGCCGAAATTTGCCATTCCACAGTATTCCCAGTCCAAGATCATCCATATACTGTTTCTATTTATATAAAATCACAAAAAGGATTGTTGAGTCAGATAACAAAATGGTCCCAAAATCCTATCAGAAGATTTGTCAAACTGAGGACCACTGAGGTTTCTATAGCGTTTACAAGATGATGCAAATAAAAGCCACCCCTGTATTTAAAATAATTGTGAACCAATAAAAATGTAATGGATGCTACTAAAAAGGAGATATTTTACTATTAGATAAGATTAAAATTAGATTGGCAGAAAACTCTTAAAACTCAAAGTTTTATGATACAATATATATAATCAATGATTGAATATAAGGATTTAATAATGCATGTCACCAAAATATAATGTGATGTCCATACATTAAAGTAAATGTTGTGATGATAATCATAATAATAATAATAATAATAATAATAATAATAATAATAATAATAATTTTGTATAGTTTAGATACAGATTTATTTATGCATGTTTTTATATTAAATTCCTATATCATATTTTTAATATGTAAATTGGAAATTAACTTCCTTGGTTAGCATTTATTTAAATTTACTTAATCTATTTTTTTTTAACTAGAGTATTCTCCAGCTGTATAAAGGAAACTTGCTTCGGAACATGTAACAGAGAGGACACTATTGAAAGCATTAAAACTGTCTATAAACTTTTTATTATATGTTTGTAAGTGCACAAAATATTTTATACAATGATACATTTGCTTTCAGCACTTGATCAATGTGAGCTCTCTTGCAGTGTTCCGTTTCTCCATTCAAACTACTTATTTTCACCATGGCAGTGACTAGAGACTGATTCCTCACCGGCAAGAGCACCTGACCTCTATACACAGATCGGGAAGATTGCGTTCTCCCCTCTCTTTAAACCAGTTATTAATAAATGCCAAATATATTTGCAAAATAAACTGTAATGCAGTAGAAACACAAATATAATATACACATTTAATTAAAAGCAAAAATATGCTATTTACTCCTTTTGAAATCAAATGGGAATCTGTTTCCTGCAATAGTCAAAATGCAGAAGTCAATTAGGTAATGCATTACATTTTTTATACTATAATAAATTCATTACTTAGTTTATATGAACGCTCCCTTTCAGCACCCCTACTGTCCATTCAAATGTATTAATAACTGTCCATACAATATTCTCTATTGTGTATTTGACTTTCTATTATTATATTGTGTAGGGTAGACAACTTTAGCATTTACTACTAGCACTGTCAAAGCCAAATCTCAAAGCTGCTTCTATGGTTTCTCTACGCTATCTCTAGATTATTATGGAACGTAAGTATGCACACTTGCTACACCTGAAATACGCCTGCCACAAATGTTACTGATTTTAAGGCAGATTTATCTTGAGATGTATCTTGTTGAACATGCGCACATAAATATGCTTTTCCCTAAGTGCGTTCACAGTGCATAGACATCCACCTCTAAATGAGCCCCTATATGGATAATAGAAATATCAGACATCTGAGTTGACGATCTGTAATAATATATAGTAAGGGTTGCATTATTCATTATGAAAAATAAATTTTCCTAATGAACACTGAAGAGATGACATTATAATTTACAAATGATATATAATGATATCAAAACTCGCTGTTTATGCAGATATTATTATTATTATTAACAGAAATGTATACATTTATTAACATGGGTATTATAATAATATTACTATGTAGTACTTAAGTGTAATGCTGTAAATACTGAGAATAACTCAGGTCTTTTGAGTATTATTAAAGGTAGATGGAAATACTTGAAGATTAGTGTGTCCTAGAAATTATTCTAGTAATGCAGCACACATGTTAAAGCAATGACAACCTGCATAATATTTACAGAAATAACTACAGTGAAAGCTTGATGTAATACAGCCTGTACAAAAAGGTGACACAGTCTAAAAAAAGGGACAAAAAAACATGATTTTTTTTTTTACTTCCACCATAATCGCATTGTGTACACTGTAATTCATGTCTCTTTACTGAAAAGTATGAGAAAAAATGTTTTAAATTGGGATTTTTGTAAGACTTTCCACAACCTTATATGTAATATTACCACAGGCATGTCAAACTCAAAAATCCAATTGGGCCAAATAATCAAGTCTAAGATTGTGTGAGCTGCAAGAAAACTGAAAAGAAATAAATAACCATCGTCAGCACAAATAGGTAATACATTTGATAAACAATTGACAAACTATCATATAAATGTACTTGGACGCCAACTTAACAAACAAATAATGTTTACGAAAGTATACTGTTCTGACTACATGCGATAACATACAGCGTGTGTGGAGGGAGACCAGCTGAATTGGTGCGCACGTGTCACGTGACACTGACAGGGAAGGTTAACTAAACTCAGACGCGAACTGTTCTGTCGTATTCAGTGAATTTTTAAGTCATTTAACCAAATAAAATAAAATACGGGCCGCATTCTACTTGTTTTCCCATAGTAATGTGAGGCCGCAAAAAATATGCAATTGGGCCACACACGGGCTGTAAGTTTGGCACGTCTGTAGTACAATCACTTCATACAGTGTCTTAAGATAGAATTTGATGGTGTCATGTTAGATACACAGTAGAGATTAATAGAAAGCACATTAAAACAAAATTTTTAATTAAATAACATGGGTCAGCAGTCCAAACATGTTCAGTCTCTAGCTAGTGATCATAACTATTTTGCTTGACAGACTCTTTTTGAAACTATTACTTAATTATGAAATATTGTATACATAGGGAAATAACGGAATCATTTGAAATGAGAACACCTGTAATGCAAATGTAATTCATTGTTAAAAAAATGTGGGCATGCATTAATCACGATTCCCAAATCATTATTCTGAAATATAGTCTACTGGAGTTATTCTAAAGCTATGTCCTTACTATACTCTAGTACACCATGAGCTAAACTAATAAATCAATGTTGGAGTTATATTGAAAGTAGAACAGTGGTGCATTTGGTGGTCAAACCTGTCTGGAAATAGTCATAAAAGGTGATATGTTAAGTAGAGATGAGTGGTTCAGATGCAGAGACATCCGACAGATTCAAGATTTGGGGTTCCGAGTAGATACAAAACACGACTCAATTTTTCATGCAAAAATCGAATCTGAACATTAGGGAAAACTTAATTTCCAGGAAAATATGGAACCAAAATGCTTGTTATACAGGAAGTGTGTTACTGCACTTCTGATTAATACATTCCAATTTGGAACAAATACCATCGGAGTGTGCATTTGATAGTAAATGTGCGTTATTGCACCTTCTTGGTACGTGTCTTAGGTAGTCATTGGGAATACACACCTGACAGGTGTCCTAGTGACTCACCTAGGAAGAGCCGTGTTTGATTGTTATAGTGAAAACCCGTTTTTGTACATTCAGTTTTGCCACTTATGGGTTTGGCACTTTCGGTTTATGCTTTCCAGGAAGGAATGCATATTGTTTGGATTGCCTCATAGAGAATACAAGGGAGCCATTGCCTCATATATTTTGCAATGATATGCAGACTATCATCTTTTGATGAATCATGAGCTGCAGCTGAAGACAATCTGGGATTGCATAAGAAGTCAGGTAACTACATTATTTATTAATATCTGTCTGTTCTGTTTTTCTATGTGGTTGTCTTGACAAAGGTCCAAATGTAGGACCGAAAAGTTGATTTAATGTGAGGTATGGAATTGAATTAAAAGAAAATGAAAGCAGAAATGGTAATTGTATCTTTTAGTAAACTGCCATGTATTTTTGCCACTATTCTGTCACTAATTTTAACCAGCCAGCTCGCTGCAGGCCAAAATTAGTGAATAGTTGGACAGTTATGACAAGAACATTACAACACAGATTATAAATGACTGTAAATGAATGTTAATGCTATAAATAGTAATAACCTAGTTTTCACAATTTTTAATTAAATCCAAAACCAAAATCAAAACCAAAACCTTTCAGGATTTTTGGGCAAAATCTGTAACAAAACCAAAACACAAATGCTTTTTAGAACCATAACAACATCCAAAACCAAAACACGAGGGTCAGCGCACATCTCTAATGTTAAGAATTTCCCTTTAGAGGATCTTGTGTGATAATTACTGACTTATTTTAATTTACTCACTTGTGTATGAATAAGGAAACCCTGAAAACATGAACCGTTGGGGTATTTGAGGAGAGTGGGGAGAAGCATTTATCTGGACTATGCTCTAGTTGCATGTAAATGACTCCCAATCATGCCTGTTAGACCCTAGTTATACAGATGAAGAATATTTAACACTAATGGTACAACTAACTGTGCCTTACTTCGATTGTAAAACTACTATATATGTAGGGATAGTGCAGCACAACACAATGTGCAATCCTCTTTAGGGGAGTGGAGCCCCAAATTATGGGATCTCATATCAATTAATATTTATTAATATATTTATTAATTATTCTCCTGCTCTAATATCTATTTTTTTAATTAATTTACTGTTTATTGAGTCAGCATACATCATATACATATTACAACCTCCTCACCATTCACACCCCGGCCCGCTCCCTGCGCTCGGCCAATGACCGTCGCCTCTCCACCACTCTGATCACCTCTTCCCACTCTAGAATCCAGGACTTCTCCCGAGCTGCCCCCCTGCACTGGAATGACCTCCCTCGCTCCATCCGTTTCCCTCCCAACCTGTGCTCCTTCAAACGGGCACATAAAACCGACCTGTTCCTCAAAGCCTACCAACCATCCACCTAACGCCTCATCCATTCTTCTCATTCTCCCTCTCTCCCTTGGCCCATCTCTTCTCTCCCCCCTGCTTCACTGGCTCCCTTTTGTGCCTGTTTTTGTTTCACCCTCCCTTAGGATGTAAGCTCTTATGAGCAGGGCCCCCCTCCCCTCCGTTCTCCATACCGATTCTTCCACTCTGTCTTTACTCCATATGACTTCCTGGAGTTCCTGAAGCTTTGGTACTTTGTGTTTATTGTTCTGTACTTTGTCACCCTGTTTTGTACTACTGTTTGTACTGTGTACGGCGCTGCGGAAACCTTGTGGCGCCCAACAAATAAATGATGATAATAATAATAATAATAATAATAATAATACAATGCTTATAGGAAATAGCCATTATTGTGTAACAAATCAAAGGATAATTCAATAATTAGGGAAGGCAATACACATATGTAACACCCCTGGAGATGCAAGACATTCAATGTGATAGGAGTTTGAAAGTTCCACATTGAAGTAAATGATGAGGAGAGGGAATCAGTAATTTGGTGACTAGAACAAGTAAGATTATTGTGGTATGGGATCTCTCAAAGTGTCAAATTCAGTGTTAATGAGTTGAGCTAAGCTGAGTTAGGATGCATTGAGCTTGAGCTGAGATAGAGAGCAGCGAGAGACAGATCGAAACACATGAATATAGGCAAGCCAAGGGGGATTCCTAGTGCCTGGAAACCCCCCTCCAAGCCTGGGACACTGTATAATTGAGGTGGCTGGACCCTGCCCCTGCTTCACACAGCTCTGTTCGAAAAGAGAACTGCATGCACCTAACAGTAGCGCACGCAGCATTGCCCATGTATATTATGGGGATAGGGAGAGTTGGAGGGCAGCCCAGCACTCTCTAAAATTATGGCCACGCCCCCATGCATGCTTGTCACGCTCACTGGTGTGGAAACCCCCTCTGCAAATCCTGCGTTTGCCCCTGATGAAGTTCCATAGACCAACACAGAGAAGATAAACAGTGTGAAGGTAGAGCAAGTGTATGTCAGAAGAAGTTTGCGAGAGACGCAATGACAGTAATTTCCTTTTGGTAGTCACAGTTGAGCCCAAGTTAGTAGTGTGCCGGAATCTGAGTATGAAGATTCTATCAGCATGTAAGGAAATAGGTGCTACCTTAATCATTAGGATCAACCAGGTGTTATCTGTAAGTGGAGTTAGCAGGAACAATGATTTTTTTTGTTTAATTTAAGCAAATTTTTCATTGAAATGTTTTACATTATTAAATAAAACCTTAACAATATTAAACTAAAGCTAAACCCATGTAGCGGTAGTAACTGTGCCTTAAAACCAAACTTACAATATTTAAGCATAGTGTAAATCAGAAAATATTGGTGGTTAAGCATGCAATATAAGAATAAAGAAAATATTTTAATAGTTTTTTTTGTTAAATGTCCTCACAAACAGTGGTCTTTATAATTTCAAAACAAGCATATATATATATATATATATATCTATAATGTCCAAATATTAAAATAGCAGCTAGGTGTCTGTCCAGAGCATAGTACCATCCATCTCCTGCAGTCCTCCGTAACATAAGGAGAAATCCTCCACCGCTGCCAAATTTTCTCATATTTATTAGTCAAGTTCCGACTAAACTGTTCATGTCCTACAGTATCATTTAAAAGATCTATCCAGTCCTTTAGAATAGGGCCCTCTGGAGCCATCCATTATCTGGCAATGATCACTTTTGCTAAAATAAATAGGATATTGACAAGTAACGTAATGAATCTATGCGTGTTCTTATTTAGACCCAAGCCGAATAAACACAATATTCCCACATGTAATTGTGGTATGCATTTTCCCACCTCTTGCCAGAAGGATAACACCACTGGGCAGTTCCATATCTTATGCCAAAAGTCCTCTTCTGCTGTCCCACATCTGTGGCAAAGAGCTAGCTGTCTCCCACCACATTTGGAGAGTCAGAGGGGAGTGAGGTATGCCCTATGTAGGGATAAAAATTTCATTTGGCAAATCTGTCAGAGGCAGTAAGTTGATATGAACTTTCTATAAAATTACCCCAAGCCTTATTACTAATCTCTCCTCGGTCAGCTTTCCATGTGTGTTGCAATCTCCGAAGATGATCCACACATTCTTTTTCCTAGGGAATTGAGTATATAGATGAGACTTGGTGCTTTATGAACAGACTTGCTAATTGTATCCATGGGGGTTTGCAAGAAGACCTGGGCGAGCCCCCTAAACTGTGAGATCAAGGCTTGTCTAAGTTGTAGGTATCTAAAAAAAATTCTTATGTTAATTTCTACAAACTCTGAAATTGTTCATAGGAGTGTAATGCCCCGTCTCCATATAATTGTCCAAGGAGGAGGATATCATATAAGTGCCAGGCCTCATCTCCCCCCATTTTTACCAGTTCACCAAAATCTGAATTATACCATAATGGGGTGTTAAGATCATAACCAGAATTATTTGTAATGTTAAGCGAAGCCTGCTAAATCCTTAGAGCCTGTGTTATTAGGGGAGGATCACATATAGATCGTCTACCAGCTAAGAGGAACTGGGCTCTGTAGTGCTTAGAGCCCGTTTCGGAGATTAAAAGATCATGAAAGTCCGAGACTCCACCATACTGCAGCCACATGTTCATATGTACCAACTGAGAGGCAAAGTAATAAAGTCACAGGTTGATTGGAGACACACAAGACTTATCCCAATTTATCAAGATTCCTGAATATATAACTAAAGCTCTAATCACCTGCAAAAGCACAAGAGGGACTTACCATCAGCAGGAAGAATGATTGTTTACTTTTAAGCCGAAATGCAGGAGGAGAGAAGCTGGGTATAGAGTGACAGTCCCACAGAGTTTAGGTGTAGATTTTTAGTCAAGGTATTTATACTGCAAGGCGTCACTTTGGCAAGTTATTCATTTTGCAAAAATAACAATAAACAACATGATTTGTGCTGTAATGTGTTTGAAAAGCAGAAACGAAACTGTATTTATCAAGACTGTAAATAAAAAAAATTATGTTATTTATTTAACAAAATGAAATTGTCCTTGTCTGTCGCACTGGATGAGATTACATGTTCATTCTCTTCATTCTTCCGAGGATGACTATCATATAGCAGTACTACTGTCTCATCATGCTGATTCTCAAACTGCTGGGTAGCATAAGTAATTGTCACGGGCACTAGGAGTCTTTACCCAGGGATCACCAGGTGATAGGCTTACCAGAGCAGTATAGGTGGTAATATGGTACTCTGGTAGCAGGGTGATCACGGAACAGGAAATAGCAGATGATGAGATGCTCAGGAAAGTCTATGACTAGCAGCACTGGCAATATGATGGTAATAATACACGAGGAACTGTATGGACAAAGGACACGTGAAGGTAGTCAGTGGTCTGCGGTAGCAAGTTGTACCACTGCTATAGTGAGGAGGAATGTCCAACAGAAACGAGGAGGTGATGAGAGTCAGCGGTCTGCGGATAGCAAGTTGTACCGCTGTCAGAGTGAAGGAATGGAATCCAAGTGGAGGTATCCGGGGAGTCAGTGGTCTGCGTTAGCAAGTTGTACCACTGAATATATATGTGAGGAAGTGCACGGGGAGAGACTGCAACACAAGATATACACGGGCACCTTAACTTTGATCCACAGTAATATGCACAATATATATGTATATATGACTGAACAGCACTGCCAATATAGAAAGTCTCTTGAAGTAATCCAGCACGAGATAACACAGTCAATGATGGCAATAGACTCAGCGGATAGCAAGCTCCAGAGGAGAACCAACACAGTCCAGCAAGGTATGCAATACACAGCACAGTCAATGAGAAGTATGCATACCGTGGTTCAGAAGCAGGCAGTCAGACAGGAGTGCAGAGATACCTGAACGGCAGGAGGCCGGCAGGATGCAAAGTCCCTGGATGGGTGAAGCGGTGGTCTAGTAGGTGCAGCGCACAGGTAGGTAGACCAGCAGGGAACACAGGAAAGCGTGGAGAGCGGATCAGCAGTAGATGGATGAGTAGCGCTGAGGAGTAGCAGCAGCGGGTCTCTGCGGAAACACGGAGGTAGCCAATAGCAACCAGCAGGTGCAGTAACGATGGGACACGGGAGAGCAGAGTTGAACTGGAACTGTTGATCACGGAGAGTAGCGGATAGCAGTAGTGGCAGCAGTCTCAAGGAAACACGGGAGAGTTGACACGAACTGAAGACTGAAGCGCACAGAGGCAGCGGATAGGAATCAGCCAAACAGTCACGATGAAACACAGACGGGTTGCAGGTTGAAGACTGTAGTGCACGGAGGCAGCGGATAGGAATCAGCTAACAGTCACGATGATGAAACACAGACGAGTTGCAGGTTGAAGACTGTAGTGCACGGAGGCAGCGGATAGGAATCAGCTAACAGTCACGATGATGAACAGGTGAGTGGATGTGGATGGAAGACTGTAGTGCACGGAGGCAGCGGATAGGCATCAGCTAACAGTCACGAAAATACATGGTAGAGTTGAAGTGGTTAGAAGACTGTAGTGCACGGAGGCAGCGGATAGGAATCAGCTCACAGTCACGATGATACACAGAAGGGTAGCTGTGGTATGGGAACCACAGTAGTAGAAGTGGTTTGGAAACCACAGAGGTAGAAGTGGTTTGGAAACCACAGGAATCAGCTGGGCTGAATAAATGAGGAAACACAGGAACACCTTCAGAGACTCATGGGGAATGAGACTCCAAGATCAGGCAACGTGGTGTTGACCACAGGTGCTTAATATAGGGAGTGTTGCCTGATCTGCCAATTAAGTTAAAGGAACATACACTGAAGGTTTAGAAAGGGCTGCGCATGCGCAGTCCCTCAGGATGGAGGACGGCCACGGTTCCTAAATGTCCGGGAAGAAGCACTCACAGTCCGGTGAGTGACAGTAATATTAAGTAGAGATGAGCGCACTCGGATTTCTGAAATCCGAGCCCACCCGAACGTTGCCGATCCGAGTCGGATCCGAGACAGATCCGGGTATTGGTGCCAAATTCAAATCTGAAACTGAGGCTCTGACTCATAATCCCGTTGTCGGATCTCGCGATACTCGGATCCTATAAATTCCTCGCTAGTCGCCGCCATCTTCACTCGGCATTGATCAGGGTAGAGGGAGGGTGTGTTAGGTGGTCCTCTGTCCTGCTATATCTCGTGCTGTTCAGTTCTGTGCTGTGCTGTGCTCAGTCCAGTGGTGCTGTGTCCTGTGCTCTGTCCTTCTGAGGTCAGTGGTGCTGCTTGGTCCTGTGCTGTGTCCTGTTCAGTCCTGTGCTTCTAAGGGCATAGTTATTTCCCCAATATTCCCAAGTGTTTAAAAAAAATAAAAAAAGTTATTTTAAAAAATACAAAAAACTAATTTAAATTTTTTTTAATTACCACAAAATTTGCACAACCAATCCTGCAGTATAAGCCCATTGGTACTGCAATATTACCAAGTTCACACATTCAGCAGTAAAAGTCCAGTGGTACTGCAATATTACAAAGTTCACAAATTCTGCAGTATCAGTCCAGTGGTGCTGTGTCCTGTGCTCTGTCCTGCTGACTTCAGCAGTGCTGCTGGGTCCTGTGCTATGTCCTGTTCAATCCAGTGGTGCTGTGTCCTGTGCTCTGGGCTTCTAAGGGCATAGTTATTTCCCATTATTCCCAAGTTTTTAAAAAATAAAAAAAAAAGTTATAAAAAAAATAAAAATTAAAAAAAAAAATAATTATAACCAAATTTGCAAAAACAATCCAGCAGTATAAGTCCATTGGTACTGCAATATTACCAAGTTCACACATTCAGCAGTAAAAGTCCAGTGGTACTGCAATATTACAAAGTTCACACATTCTGCAGTATCAGTCCAGTGGTGCTGTGTCCTGTGCTCTGTCCTGCTGAGTTCCGTAGTGCTGCTGGGTCCTGTGCCGTGTCCTGTTCAGTCCAGTGGTGCTGTGTCCTGTGCTCTGTGCTTCTAAGGGCATAGTTATTTCCCCATTATTCCCAAGTTTTTAAAAAATAAAAAAAAAGTAAAAAAAAATAAAAAATTAAAAAAAAAAAAATATATATAATAATTATAACCAAATTTGCAAAACCAATCCAGCAGTATAAGTCCATTGGTACTGCAATATTACCAAGTTCACACATTCTGCAGTATCTTGTGCTACATATAATGGAGACCAAAAATTTGGAGGATAAAGTAGGGAAAGATCAAGACCCACTTCCTCCTAATGCTGAAGCTGCTGCCACTAGTCATGACATAGACGATGAAATGCCATCAACGTCGTCTTCCAAGCCCGATGCCCAATCTCGTGGTACTGGGCATGTAAAATCCAAAAAGCCCAAGTTAAGAAAAAGTAGCAAAAAGAGAAACTTAAAATCATCTGCGGAGAAACGTAAAGTTGCCAATATGCCATTTACGACACGGAGTGGCAAGGAACGGCTTAGGCCCTGGCCCGTGTCCATGACCAGTGGTTCAGCTTCACCCACGGATCTTAGCCCTCCTCCTCCTCCCCCCCCTACAAAAAATTGAAGAGAGTTATGCTGTCAGCAACAAAACAGCAAACAACTCTGCCTTCTAAAGAGAAATTATCACAAATCCCCAAGGCGAGTCCAAGGGTGTTGGTGGTTGTCAAGCCTGACCTTCCCATCACTGTACGGGAAGAGTTGGCTCGGGAGGAGCCTATTGATGATGTAGCTGGCACTGTGGAGGAACTTGATGATGAGGATGGTGATGTGGTTATTGTAAATGAGGCACCAGGGGGGAAACAGCTGATGTCCATGGGATGAAAAAGCCCATCGTCATGTCTGGTCAGAAGACCAAAAAATGCACCACTTCGGTCTGGAGTTATTTTTATCCAAATCCGGACAACCAATGTATGGCCATATGTAGCTTATGTAAAGCTCAAATAAACAGGGGTAAAGATCTTGCCCACCTAGGAACATCCTCCCTTATACGTCACCTGAATAACCTTCATAGTTCAGTGGTTAGTTCAGGAACTAGGGCTAGGACCCTCATCGTTACAGGGACACCTAAATCCCGTGGTCCAGTTGGATACACACCAGCAACACCCTCCTCGTCAACTTCCTGTAACAGATTCTGGATACTATATTACTAATCTTGATTAGCACTGGCTTACCTGAGGTGTGGAGTCTAACGATCTCCCCGGTGTTCACCAAGAACCGCCGCAAGGCGGGGTGGGCTTCGCTGCCAGGAGTCGCAGGTCGCGGTCCCCAGGTTGGCCTCAAGATGTAGTACAGCGGAGTGAAGCGGTGGTAGCGGAGTCAACAAGCCGGTTCGGTACACAGGAATGGAGTCAGGCAGAATCAGAAGGCAACTCGGAGTCAACAAACCAGGTTCGGTACACGGGTCACAAGAATAGGAGAATGGTCAGCAAGCCGGGTCGGTACACAGGGATAGGAGAGCCAGGTAAGTCAAACAGGCAGAGATCAGCACACAGGAGACACTGGAAACAGGAAGACACTGCAATCCACGAAGAGCAGGAGCCAGGAACAGGTAAGTGTTGCTCTGACACTCAGCCAGTGTCAGAGTGAGGTTTTTATACTGAAGGGGATTCAAAATTCCCGCCTCTAGGGTTGTGGTCATGTGACCGCCTCCGGGTGCGGTCACATGGTCCTGAATGCGGAAGTGCGGCTGGACGGAGCGGCGGGGATCAGGTAAGTCCGTGACAGTACCCCCTGCCATAAAGGTGGACTCCGAACACCTAATAGGGTTTCAAAGGAAATTTTTTATGGAAGGATTTAAGTAGACGCGGAGCATGTAGGTCAATGGCTCTTACCCATGAGCGCTCCTCAGGGCCGTAACCCTACCAATCCACCAAGAACTGTATGGCGCCTTGAACTTTACGAGAATCTAGGATAGTTTTAATCTCGTATTCAACTTGATCCCGATCCATAGCAGGAGGAGGAGTTCTGGATGAGGTGGAGAATCTGTTGGTTACCATCGGTTTTAACAAGGAGACATGGAAGACATTGGGTATGCGTAAGGAAGGAGGCAGACTCAATCTAAAGGCTACGGGATTAATAATCTCAGATATAGCAAATGGGCCAATAAACTTGGGAGCAAATTTTTTACTGGGAACCTTTAAACGAATGTTCTGGGTGGATAGCCATACCCTGTCACCAACTGCAAAACTTGGAGTCATTCTTCTCCTTTTATCATAGAATTTTTTGGAACGAGTAGTTGCTTGTTTTAAGTTTATCTTGGTTTGTTCCCAAATATCAGAGAAGTTACGAACCAGAGAGTCCACTGCTGGAACTTCAGAAGATGAGACTTGAGAGAAGGTGGGTAGTCTAGGATGGCAGCCATACAGAACAAAAAAGGGGGAGTTAGAGATGGCCTCATGAAAATGGTTGTTATGGGCGAACTCGGCCCAAGGGAGAAGGTCCACCCAGTTGTCTTGGTTACTAGAGATAAATATTCTTAGAAACTTCTCTAATTCTTGGTTGGTTCTCTCAGTAGCCCCATTGGACTGGGGATGATATGCGGAAGAAAAGTCAAGCTTAATCCCGGATTTATTGCAAAAAGACCGCCAAAATTTTGATATGAATTGTGATCCCCTATCGGAGACAATATGTTGAGGACAGCCATGGAGGCGAAATATTTCTTTAATAAAAATATCGGCTAAGGAGGAGGAAGAAGGAAGGCCTTTGAGAGCAATAAAGTGGGCTGTTTTAGAGAAGCGATCCGTGACCACAAGCACTACAGTACAGGATTTGGAAGGGGGAAGGTCCGTGATAAAATCCATGGAGATCTGTGACCAAGGGTAATCAGGAATGGGTAATGGGAGCAAGCATCCATAAGGCTTTTTCCTAGAGGTCTTGTGTTGAGCACATTTGGAACAAGCAGCAACAAATCTCTTCACATCCTCCAGCAAGGAAGGCCACCAGTAGCTTCGGGACAATAAGTCCCAGGTCTTGCGAATGCCGGCATGCCCAGAGAAGAGTGAGTGATGAGCCCAGTGAAGGAGCCGGGTGCGTAGATGTGGCAAGATGAATGTTTTGCCTGGAGGACAACCCTTTTTCAGGTGTGTAGCTGCCAATACTTGACATGGATTTACAATGAATTTCTTATCTTCCGAGGATTCCATGTCAGCTGGATCAAAAGAGCGAGATAAGGCGTCTGCCTTCGTATTCTTAGATCCTGAGTGAAAAGTGATGTTGAAATCAAAGCGTGAGAAGAATAAGGACCACCTTGCTTGTCGAGGGTTTAGACATCGAGCAATGCGTAAGTAAAGCAAATTCTTATGGTCGGTATATATGGTGATAGGGAATTGCGCTCCTTCTAGTAAATGTCTCCATTCGGAGAGAGCCAATTTGATGGCCAGGAGCTCTTTGTCGCCAATCCCATAATTCCTCTCAGCAGGTAAAAAGCGACGGGAAAAGAATCCGCAGGGATGAAGTTTTCCAGAAGGACCTCGCTGTGATAGTACGGCTCCTGTGCCAACAGAAGAGGCATCTACCTCCAGGACAAAGGGACGAGAACAATCTGGCTGTTGAAGAATGGGTGCAGATGAAAAGAGAGACTTTAATAATATAAAGGCTTGGATAGCCTCAGAGGACCAAATACCAGCATCAGCAGATTTGCAGGTTAATGCTGTGATGGGAGCCACGAGAGAGGAGTACCCCTTGATAAATTGACGATAATAGTTGGAGAATCCTAGGAAGCGTTGAGTGGCCTTAAGGCCCGAAGGTTGGGGCCAGTCAAGTATGGCTTTCAATTTTGTGGGATCCATCTGTAGACCGGTGCCCAAAATAATATATCCCAGGAAGGGAATTTGTCTCTGCTCGAAGGTGCATTTCTCCAATTTGCAAAATAACTGATTTTTTCGGATACGAGAGAGGACCTCCAATACATGAGTACGATGAGATGCTAGATCTTGAGAAAAGATGAGAATGTCGTCCAAGTAGATGACTACAGATTGGTACAAGAGGTCTTGAAACAGCTCATTCATAAAGCTCTGAAATATAGCTGGGGCATTGCATAGCCCCGAAAGGCATGACCAGATATTCAAAGTGGCCGTCTCGGGTGTTAAACGCCGTCTTCCATTCATCCCCCTCCTTAATGCGTATAAGGTTATACGCTCCTCTGAGGTCAAGTTTAGAAAAGATGGTGGCACCCTTAATCCGGTCAAATAATTCAGAAATCAGTGGCAGTGGATACCGATTTTTAACGGTAATGGCATTCAGGCCTCTGTAATCAATGCAAGGGCGGAGGCCCCCATCTTTCTTTTTTACGAAGAAGAAGCCAGCCCCAGCTGGGGAGGCAGACTTGCGGATGAAGCCCCTGTTTAGATTTTCTTGGATGTACTCCTCCATAGCCTTAGACTCCGGGAGGGAAAGGGGGTAAACACGGCCCCTGGGAATGGGTTTACCAGGTATCAGATCAATGCCACAGTCCCAGATTCTGTGAGGGGGAAGTCTAGTGGCCTCTTGTTGACAAAAAACATCAGAGAAGGTTTGATATGGCTCAGGCAGGAGAGTCACAGGAAATTCTTGGGTACGTCTGGGACTATTCGGGGGAACCACTCTCTGTAGGCAGCGAGAGAAGCAGGACTGTCCCCAGGACAATATGTGACCAGATTTCCAGTCCAAGGTGGCAGAGTGGACACGAAGCCAAGGAAGTCCTAGGATGACTGGGTTGGTAGATCTCTGTATTACTAGAAAAGAAATCTTCTCTCGGTGAAGTGCTCCTATCTGAAGTAGAAGAGGAATAGTGCGTACCAGGATGGACCCCTCAGGGATTCTTCCCCCATCAATGGCCATCAGAGAGATGGGTTGTTCCAAGGCTTGTGTGGGAATAGCGAATTTTTTAACTACTGTGGCAGAAATGAAATTTCCTGCTGCTCCGGAAACTAGAAGAGCCGACTGCGGGAAGGTCTTTTGTCCTAACTGAAGGGAAATGGGAATAGACAGGCAATCATTACTATTGGGAACTGACTGACACTGAGAAAAGAGGCCCAACGATACAGCTCCAGAACTCGTTAGGCCCTGTCGTTTCCCGAGCGTTTAGGACAAGAACTCAGAAGATGGCCACTCTCTCCGCAATATAAACACAACTTGTTCCGAAATCTCCTCTCCCTCTCTTCGACTGATAGGCGGGTCCTCCCAAGTTGCATGGGCTCTTCAGGGGGAAGAACAGGGGTTTGGAAGTTGGGGGCCAAGCGAATCATACTACGCCGCGACTGTTCCTTCTCGGAATTACGTTCCTTGAAACGCAAATCAATTTTGACACAGAGGGAGATAATATCGTCCAAAGACGTAGGGAGTTCCTGGGATCCCAACTCGTCTTTGATTCGGTCTGAAAGGCCCTGCCAGAATGTAGCTACTAGGGCCTCATCGTTCCAGCGAAGTTCAGAGGCCATGGTAATGAAGTGGAGTCAGGCAGAATCAGAAGGCAATTCGGAGTCAACAAGCCAGGTTCGGTACACGGGTCACAAGAATAGGAGAATGGTCAGCAAGCCGGGTCGGTACACAGGGATAGGAGAGCCAGGGAAGTCAAACAGGCAGAGATCAGCACACAGGAGACACTGGAAACAGGAAGACACTGCAATCCACGAAGAGCAGGAGCCAGGAACAGGTAAGTGTTGCTCTGACACTCAGCCAGTGTCAGAGTGAGGTTTTTATACTGAAGGGGATTCAAAATCCCCGCCTCTAGGGTTGTGGTCATGTGACCGCCTCCGGGTGCGGTCACATGGTCCTGAATGCGGAAGTGCGGCTGGACGGAGCGGCGGGGATCAGGTAAGTCCGTGACACTTCCTCCACGATCTCCATCAGATTCAGTCCTGCAGCCAAAGTCAGCAGCCAGACTAAGTCCTCCTCAATACGGGATTCATCTGAGGAATCCTGCAGCAGTACGCCTAGTACTGCCACTGCTGCTGTTGCTGCTGTTAGTCGGTCATCTTCCCAGAGGGGAAGTCGTAAGACCGCTAAGTCTTTCACAAAACAATTGACCGTCCAACAGTCGTTTGCCATGACCACAAAACACGATAGTAGTCACCCTATTGCAAAGCGTATAACTGCGGCTGTAACTGCAATGTTGGTGTTAGATGTGCGCCCGGTGTCCGCCATCAGTAGAGTGGGATTTAGAGGGTTGATGGAGGTATTGTGTCCCCGGTACCAAATCCCGTCGAGATTCCACTTCACTAGGCAGGCGATACCAAAAATGTACAGAGAAGTACGATCAAGTGTCCTCAGTGTTCTAAAAAATGCGGTTGTACCCACTGTCCACTTAACCACGGACATGTGGACAAGTGGTTCTGGGCAAACGAAGGACTATATGACTGTGACAGCCCACTGGGTAGATGCATCCCCTTCCGCAGCAACAGCAACAGCTGCATAAGTAGCAGCATCTACAAAATGGCTGCTCGTGCCAAGGCAGGCAACATTGTGTATTACAGGCTTTAAGAAGAGGCACAACGCTGACAACATATTAGAGAAACTGAGGGAAATTATCTCCCAGTGGCTGACCCCACTTAGACTCTCATGGGGATTTGTGGTGTCAGAAAATGCCAGTAACATTGTGCGGGCATTAAATATGGGCAATTTCCAGCACGTCCCATGTTTTGCCCACACCATTAATTTGGTGGTGCAGCATTACCTGAAGAGTGACAGGGGTGTGCAGGAGATGCTTGCGGTGGCGCGCAAAATTGCTGGACACTTTCGGCATTCAGCCAGTGCCTACCGCAGACTAGAGGCACATCAAAAAAGCATGAACCTGCCCTGCCATCCCCTCAAACAAGAGGTTGTGACGCGCTGGAACTCCACCCTCTATATGCTGCAGAGGATGAAGGAGCAGCAAAAGGCCATTCAGGCCTACACAGCCACCTACGACATAGGCAAAGGAGTGGGGATGCGCCTGAGTCAAGCGCAGTGGAGACTGATTTCCGTGTTGTGCAAGGTTCTGCAGCCATTTGAACTTGCCATACGAGAAGTCAGTTCCGACACTGCCAGCTTGAGTCAGGTGATTCCCCTGATCAGGCTGTTGCAGAAGCAGCTGGAGAAAGTGAGGGAGGAGCTGGTAAGCCATTGCGATTACACCAAGCATGTAGCTCTTGTGGATGTAGCTCTTCGTACGCTTCGCCAGGATCCGAGGGTGGTCACTCTTTTAAAGTCAGAGGAATAAATTCTGGCGACCATGCTCGATCCTCGGTTTAAAGCGTATGTTGTGTCTCTGTTTCCGGCGGGCACAAGTCTACAGCGGTGCAAAGACCTGCTGGTCAGGAGATTGTCCTCTGAAGAGGACCGTGACATGCCAACAGCTCCACCCTCATTTTCTTCCACATCTATGGCTGCGAGGAAAAAGCTCAGTTTTCCTAAAAGAGGCGCTGGCGGGGATGCTGATAACATCTGGTCCGGGACTGAAGGACCTGCCAACCATTGCAGACATGTCTACTCTCGCTGTATTGGATGCTGTCACAATTGAAAAAATTGTGGAGGATTACTTTGCTGACACCATCCAAGTAGACATGTCAGACAGTCCATATTGTTACTGGCAGGAAAAAAAGGCAGTTTGGAAGCTCCTGTACAAACTGGCTCTATTTTACCTGAGTTGTCCCCCCTCCAGTGTGTACTCGGAAAGAGTTTTAAGTGCAGCGGGGAACCTGGTCAGTGAGCGGCGAAGGAGGTTGCTTCCTCATAACGTTGAAAAAATGATGTTTATAAAAATGAATAATCAATTCCTCAATGAAGTACAGCACTGCCCTCTAGATAGTACAGAGGAACCTGTGGTTGTGGAGTCCAGCGGGGACAAATTGATAATGTGTGATGAGGAGGAAGTACACACTGTAGGGGGAGAGGAATCAGAGGTTGAGGATGAGGACGACATCTTGCCTCAGTAGAGCCTGTTTAGTCTGTACAGGGAGAGATGAATAGCTTTTTTGGTGTGGGGGCCCAAACAAACCAATCATTTCAGCCAAAGTTGTTTGGTAGACCCTGTCGCTGAAATGATTGGTTTGTTTAAGTGTGCATGTCCTATTTCAACAACATAAGGTTGGGTGGGAGGGCCCAAGGGCAATTCCATCTTGGAACTTTTTTTTTTTGCATTATATGACCAATCAACAGTCGTTTGCCATGTTCAAAAAGTAAAACCAAATTTAAACAAACTTAAGAAATTAAACCAAAAGTAAAATGCCCTGTCATAATTTAAAACAAGAGGTATTGACGTGCTCTAAAACTACTGTATTGTTGTTTATATTTTATAAACACTACACTTGAAAGCTTGAGTCTTTCAATGAAAAGGTAACTCTCCATTGCACGAATATTTGCAACAGGGACAATTTTAGGGTTAAGAAAGTCAACAAATAACACTTCGACGCTGTCTGTCTTTATAAACACTACACTTGGAAGTTGGAGGAGGTATTGTGGCCCCGGCACCAAATTTACTACCGGGGCCACTCCACTGTGCAGTCCATATTTAGGTGTTTCAGATATTTAACAACGGTGACAGTTGATGCCCAATATTTTAATTATATTGTTGGCGTTGTAAAAAATTGTGTTCCGGGCACACCACACTACGCAGTCCATACCCTTTTTTGGTGGAATTCTGACCCGTGGAGGGTTTTTTAATTATATTGTGGCCTCTGGACCAAATTGTGTACCGGGGCCACCACACTACGCAGTCAAGAAAGATAGATGCGTATCATAGATAAAGTACATTCAGTGTTGTGGGGCAAATTGAAAAATATTCAAAATGCACTGTCATTATCAAAAACAAGAGGTTTTCACACGCTGAAACTCCAACATGTATATGATGGAGAGGATGGAGGAGCAGCCGTATGTGCAGTGTAATGCAGACCTGTTGAAGGTTTTTTATATATTTTATTGTGGTGGCCAGTGGCCAGTCCTCTACGCAGTCCAGATACTATTTTTGGGTGTAATTCAGACCTGTTGAAGGTTTTCTATATATTTTTTATTGTGGTGCCCAGTGCCCACTACTCTACGCAGTCCAGATACTATTTTTGGGTGTAATGCAGACCCGTTGAAGGTTTTCTATATATTATATTGTGGTGGCCAGTGGCCAGTCCTCTACGCAGTCCAGATACTATTTTTGGGTGTAATTCAGACCTGTTGAAGGTTTTCTATATATTTTTTATTGTGGTGCCCAGTGCCCACTACTCTACGCAGTCCAGATACTATTTTTGGGTGTAATGCAGACCTGTTGAAGGTTTTCTATATATTATATTGTGGTGGCCAGTGCCCACTACTCTACGCAGTCCAGATACTATTTTTGGGTGTAATTCAGACCAGTTGATGGGTTTTTAATTATATTGTGGGGAACACTCCTCTACGCAGTCCAGAAAGATACCTCGTTGCAACGTTTTGTACTAAAAAAAAATAATATTGTGAGGTGTTAGGTGTTCAGAATAGCCTTTAAATTAGTGGAAATGATTGTTATTGAATGTTATTGAGGTTAATAATAGCGTAGTAGTGAAAATAAGCCCAGAAACTTGATTTTTACACTTTTTAGATTTTTTTCAAAAAAAATCCGAATCCAAAAGCTTAAATCCGAACCAAAACCTTTCAGCAGGTGTTTTGCGAAACAAATCCGAACCCAAAACATCGCGAAAATCCGGATCCAAAACACAAAACACGAGACCTCAAAAGTCTCCGGTGCACATCCCTAATATTAAGTAATATTATTATTAATATTAATAAGTAATATAAGAGGCATATCCCAAGAGAATGTAAATAAAAAGTATAGTGAAAATATTAAAACACTAATATTAACTTGCCCTAAATGTAGCACAATAAATAAAAACTGTAATATGAGCAATTTGTATAACTACAGGTCTGCGCACCCAGCAGTAGAGCCAGAAGCAACAACACCAGTAATGTAATTGCAATTAGGACACTTTGACCATATCTGTTTATATTTTTGTTTGCACTCTCAAGTGAGATATATGTCTCTTGTGACTGATAGCATCATTCACCAACCCAACACATTTTTGAAACCATAGACCATCTTTAGATAACCAGAATATTATTATAATTACTTTGGCCAATGCAAATAAATTCAGGAGATATTGCGTTTTATACTTGTCAGTTTTTGACTGTAAAGACAGGCCGAATATTGAATTGAGATACTGGTTTTGCTAATGAAACTGGTCACAATTAAACCAAAAATCATTCACTACTTGGCATTTCCAAATAAGATGCTAAAAAGTACCCAAACTTGCACGACACTTAGGACAATTCAAGCTTGAGCAACCTACACATTTCACCAGATTTACAGGTGTTAAATAGACTCTGTGTAATATATTCAGTATAACTGAATTTGCTTGTATTTTTCACATGATGTGGAAACACGGGCTAATCCTAAAAAATGGAACAACTCTTGGGAGTCTATGCATCAATTAGATGTGATGCAACTAAATATGCATCGCTGCACATTGCAGTGATGCATATTTATGCACTACTTGGATGCCTCATATGGAGCTACTCTGGGAGACCCAGCAAAATGACCCCTCTTCTGTGATCTCAATTTCCTGCTTTGCACTACCAGTGACAGGAGGAAGGGCTGTATTGGATTCTTTGAAGCCAAAGAGGCTTCAGCAGAATTCCATAGGAAATGACAGGTAATGCCATCCTGAGATGGTGCTTCCTGTCTGTGCAATGCAAAGTTTATCAAAGCTTCATGCATTGCAGAACATCGCAGTCCCCATAGTAATCTATGGGGACTGCGATGCTGAATGGTATTTGCCTAAACGGAGATTTCTGTGAAATCTCCTCTGTTAGGCAGTTAATGCATAGCAAACATACTTAAGCTTGATGCATAGACCCCTTGATCTGAAATAGACCCTATATCTTCTTCCCATTTTGCCTGTAGTAGTGTAAGGTTTTCTGCATCTGAGCTCCTTAACAAGAATAAATATATACTAGACTAGATTTAATTTTTTTGTTCCATATTTTGCATGATTTTTTTCTTTGGAGATGCCATAACTTGAGTTTCAAGACTGTGCTGAAGAAATTTAAAAACATTTTGGTTTTGGTACATTGACTTTCAGCTGTATATCTGTAAAAGATTTATTAATACATATTGGACATACAGCTCAACTATTTATGTAATACCAGAGCTAAAAATCATTGACAACTGCAGAGGTACTTTGTTTTCACCACTTCTAGAACTAACTAAATCAAGAATGATGCTCTGTGTTACAATTTGGTAAATGGGAAAATAAAGATTCACAAGTTTGATTATCATGTGAATGTTGTTGACTCATTTCTATAACACACTGCTTTTGATTAAGGGACGTTTGTCAAGTTTGGGGGGCAGGTACTTTTCTTGATGCACGTTATCATTCTCTGTATAAACAGTAATTGATAGTTAATACAATCATCTTGATATTTGGGCTTTCCAATACATAATGACTTCATTTACAGAGGATAAACAAACTAAATACTAGTAGTGACAAGTGAAGAAAATAATTTGTCTTTTATGTACCAGTCAATGCATTGTTAAGATGACAGTGTAATCTATGTTCTGGCTTCGGACATGCATATAAACAATGGGCTTTGTATTTATTACAGTACTAAATGAAATAAAAAGGGTTGTGTAAAGATATGGGCAATTTGTACAATGGGAAAAATACAGAAATCTATTGGACTCAAATAGATTGTCAGCCACTATCGGGATAAATAAGTAGGATGTAAAATAAAAAATAGTCAAACAGGCAATGCATCCATGTAGCTAGTGTGCACAGAGCAGAACTGAAAATGAAGTTTAGAACAGTCAGAGGTCATTGATAAGACACAGCTCACATCACAAGTCCTGGTTGCAGAGGCATTCACAGATGTTTTCCCCTAGAACAACCAAGGAAGAGAGGGAGCCAAAGGGGCTGTAAGAGCCTTTTACAAGGTTATAGACATGTGACATTTGTTTATACTTGCTGATTGGTTTCTTTAAAATGTCATGCTTCTGACTGGTTGTCTGAAAGAATTCACCGAACTTCTATAATATGACAATGACCACCAATGTGTCACATTTACTAAGAAATCAGGAATACACCAGGGACAGTATTCACACTTACATATATTCACCATGCAAGTTACAGAACACCTTATCCTCTTGTGAATTTCCACTTGTATTTACATCTTGAAACGATAAAAAAAAGAAAAAGATAAAAAGATAAAATGGTGCATGTGCAGTAAACAATACAATTTAGCTAAGAAAACAGTTCTCTTATCAGTACGTATTAATTTCTTCTTGGTAATTACACAAGTCTCATACATGAGGAGTTTAACTTAATTTAACCATCTTATATATATATATATATATATATATATATATATATATATATATATATATATTAAGCCTTAGTCTCTATTTTTTTCCACATGTGATAACATATCTGCTTAAGAATAATCCCATAGCAACAACATTTCCTACAGCAACAAGTCCCAATGTTATCATCACACTTACAGAAACTGCCTTAACTCATGAAGTTCTGGATATTAAGGCCTACTTCTACAGCTGGATTATCAATGGGATTCCCGTTTATTGCTGGCAACAATTAATTTGTTTTTGTTGGCCATCATTTGTAGACCTTGTCCACTATACTGGGACTACTGAAAAAGCTAAATTGCCTATGAAGTCCAAGGCGAGAGGAAAACCCAAGCACTTTAAACACAGAGCTGGTAGTCTGAGGGAAAAGATACCAGCGCTGCTCTGATGCAACAGGAACAAAAAAATAGACAGGTCCCTTGCTGTTTTTCACTCTTGCACTTTAGCAGGGAGACCTGCCTGCTTTTTTCCCCTGTGCTATTGCAGTCTTCTGCATTGAGGAGTCCTTGGTGATATGGTACCATCTAGCAAGAGCAGCAGGAGGTGTGGTATATAAAGTGCTGGTGGTTTAATGCTATAAATACCTAGGGCCTGATTCATTAACGATCTTAACTAAAGAAACTTTTTATTTCAGTCTCCTGGACAAAACCATGTTACAATGCAAGGGGTGCACATTAGCATTCTGTTTTGCTCATAAGTTAAATACTGACTGTTTTTTCATGTAGCACACAAATACTTGATAGCTTATTTGTACACTAAAATTTAAAGTTGATATTTGTGTGCTACATGAAAAAACAGACAATATTTAACTTATGAGCAAAACAGAATGCTAATTTGCACCCCTTGCATTGTAACATGGTTTTGTCCAGGAGACTGAAATAAGAGGTTTCTTAAGTTAAGATCCTTAATGAATCAGTTCCCTAGTCACTATCATTGTTTAAGTTTTTTCAAAGACCCCATTTATATGCTGACACTGAAAAAAACTACAGTTTAAGCACTTTCCCTGGATTTCACTTGCTGTGGCACTACCTGGTGCTTCCACAGAGATTATGAAGGCTGACAGAAAACAGGTGTGCACACTGCAGTTGGAATCCTGTGCATCAGAGTTAAATCAAAGAGAATGAAAAAAAAAGGATGTTGGCAATATTCTGATTAAATTTGCAAATGAATTTGTGGGGATTCAAACAATCGCACTAACTGCTTGTGTTAATGAAATAGAACATGGGAAAATAGATAATTAGATCACAGAATGTGTAGTAAGGAATTTGTTGTTGAAATTGTATGTACAAAATGATATAAAGAATGAAAAGTAGTGCGAAAACGAAATAATCACATTCACAAAGTTTGGCGAAAGCAACATATCCCTGTGCATCCATCCTGATATGTCAAGTTTTTTTGCTAAACAGCTCCTAAGCTTCCAAATTATTAAGTGTGTATATATATATACATATACATGTGTGTATATATATATACACACATATATATATATGTATATATATATATATATATATGTGTATGTACGTATATATATATATATATATATATATATATATATACACACACACACATATATTTTTATATATATACAAGTTAACCTGTGCATGATACTCATGCATTCTAGTCAAATCAAGCTACTTAAGGTGTTAAAAAGGTTCTTGTCATGCATTTGGGCCATAGCCCAGGCCTCCTCAGGGGAAGAGCGTTACTTCCCGACGTAAGCGCCCTTTTTAACGTGGTTTTGTTCACATGTCACCACCTCATCATTCTTCATCATCACCCCATCCTTCATTTTCATCGCCACATCTATCCAGATGTCTATCCAGACACAGGGATCTCTCTCAGCGGTCCTGAGTATCACACTCCTCTCACTCTGTCACCCCCGACAACCACCAACCACTCCCCACTGTCACCCCCGGCAACCACCAACCACTCCCAACTGTCACTTCTCCTTCAAGAAATATATATATATATATATATTTTTTAAATCTTTATAAACACTTTTAACAATTAACAAATTAAATTAACAAATAAAAAACATCTTAGTATACCAAATTTCAGCCCCTTCTGAATTTTTTTTTCCACACACACTAAAAATTTAGTAGGTCAGTGTATAACTCCGTCCAGCAGGTGGCGCTGCAGCTTGGTTTTATTTTTTCCACACACACACACACACATACACACACACACACACACACACACACAGACAGACTAACACACGCCACTAAGCATTTATATTATAGATATCTGTATGATTCAAAGGCAGCACCTTCCAACTTCTTACTTTAAGATGGTGGGGTGGCATCCTTGGCTCCTGAGACTGGGAGTGGGACACTGTGCCATTGCAGGCAGGTGCCCCACATGTGAAAGCTGCCGGCTGCTTCTGCTTCATGTCAATGGCCAGTCTTCTGTGTGGGTTCATTATGTCACTCATTGACACTATAGGCGACTAGCTAGGTATGCCTAAGGTAATACCGGTCCTGCATATGTATACACATATATATGCAACCAGGCTTCTATTTATCATTAACATCCTATGCAACCCTATTAGAGATTTATATAACATATGAATTGGTTGAAAATGTAAATATACATGCTGTGATTTTCTAAGCTTTGCTTTATGTAATTGGCCCATAATGTATTTCAATTTACAGATTTCCTCAATAACAACATCACCTCACATGATATTGCCACTATACCATCTGCTTTGGTACTCTGGACCCATCTCTCCGGATTAAGTAGCACCTGCTGCCGACTAGTAGACAGATCCACAGAGAGAAAGGTATTTACATGAAAAATAATTCTTTATTTACATTCAAGCATTGGTAAACATAATGTTGCTTAGTCTCAGGGAATTACATTTTCCTAAAGAGCTAAGCAATACAGGTGCAAGTATAGTGTCCTCATACTGTCTCTTCTACACGTACTACTCATACATTAAATCTACAATGAAATTAAGCTAAAAAAATATTTTACCCCATGTTTACCATTTATTTTCTGGCCTATGTTCACCTATTTTTAGAACACAAAGCAAATATGTGTTCAGCTATTCCACTCCCTTGAAAACAGATGTACAACATCATGGCAGGATAAATGATAGGGAGTCTTAACGGTGGACTTGCTTACATTACTTGGTAGACAAGTTCTACATTCTTGTTAGACAGAGTGTCAACTAGACAATCTTTCTAAGTAACACATTCTGGAACTGCTATATTATTAAGTATTATGTATATTGAAAAAAATAGATGAAACACACAAATGATTTCATCATTCTCATTTCCTTTTGCTTACTTTCTTTATGTATAAGTGGGATTTCATTGTGTTCATAATATTTGAAATAACAGTTCCACATCACCCTTGCCCTCTTACCTGAGTTATTGGGCTTTCTCACAAATAAGCCTCAATAGTGCAGGGGTAGGGAATGTAATGTTCATTTTGTCGCTACCAAAAAACATTGTCCAATGCGATTATTGTGGTTCCAACGCACAAAGAGATTTAATAGGAAAAAATGGCAGGATTTACAGGAAGCCATGATGAAGCATAAAGGTATAACAATAAACAGGAACTTATAAACCAAATGCAAATCATAGGTTAGTTCAAAGGATTCCTTTGATAAGGTGGGGGCCAGCTCACTCCAACAGCTGAGCCCATGTGCCTAAGGGAACCGACCTAATGCAGTTTAACCCAACATATTTGAATTCCAAACACAATATTATTTTGAGCATTAATAATTTATCTTCCATAACCAGCGATCACAGGAAGCGATCGCTTCACTGATAGTAGCGGATTCCTGATGGTAATGTGCAGATTAAAATTACACTAAACATTATACATTTCCTATACCCTGAGCCTTAGATACCTTCAATTTAGTTTCAATATTATTATATTAAACCTCTAAGTCTATTACATTTAAATATAAAAGAATATGTGCTGGAACTTTATTAAATGTGTACTATATACAGGTGTAAGTGTGAATGGAAATGTTGGTGTGATAAATCCATGCAATTGCGCCATTACACTTGGTGTACTAATCGCAATTTCACGGTAAACAAATATTAATTAAAATACCTGTCTTCATCCAATTATTTGACTTCTACAGGGGTATCAGGCAGGAAACCTCCACGGGGCACAAAGGGGGCCAATAGTGACGTGGGATATTTACTTTTCAAAGATATTGTTAAAAAGTTGGAAATAGCCTTCCATTTTATTTAATTTAATTTTATTTCATTCTTTCACAAAACATAGAAGTTGAGGTATAAAAATGCCTCACTTCACACAAACATTCATAGCTCACTATATTCTCAGATGCAGTCATAGACCCTCATCTCTTTGTCCGTAATTGACATGCAGACTCAGCACTGAAGAAACATCTGATTTAATTTCCAGCTACATACAACAGAACCCATGCATAGTTCTTCAGACTACACTAAGCCTTATCATACATCTTTCTCCCCTTCAGATCTGCCTGCGGTAATGAAATACTCTTTCAATAATTGACTCAATCCCGATTGTCTTACTGCCTCTTACATTCAACAGTTGTCTCGCTGTCCTCAGCTTTCTCAAACTTTAGCTCCCAATGCCAAGATGCCGATAAATAAAAATAAAAGAGGAAATCTAGTGCATTACCTAAAATTGCATTTACATATAAGTGGACATATTTACACTTGACCGAATTAAAAGAAATTTCCCCAAAGCTGTAGCAAGTTTCCTACCCGCACATCCAGAGTATCAATTCCACAGTCACAATAAGATGGTCAACCCTGGGAAAGTGCAACAGTTTTTTTTATTATTATTATTTGCTTTTTAGTAATCTGGACAGCATATACACATTGCAGACTGGTAGGACTTCCTACGCCCTAACATGTACCTTCATCACACTGCTCCCACTACATCACAATGTGGCCCCCCTGCATCACAATGTGCCCCTGCAGCACCCCCCTGGTTAACAATGCCCCCCCTCAGCACACCGCTCCCCTGGTTAACAATGCCCCCCTCAGCACACCGCTCCCCTGGTTAACAATGCCCCCCCTTGCAGGACACCGCCACCCCTGATTAATAATGCCCCCCCTTGCAGCACACTGGCCCTCACCTGCTTAATAATGTCACCCCTTGCAGCACATCGGCCCTCCCCACTTAATGTACCTCCCGCAGTACACAGCCCCCACCCTGCTAAACCATGCCCCCCAGAGTACACCACCCCCACCATGCTCAACAATGCCCCCCCTGCTCAAAAATGTCAACCATTGCTAAACAATACTCCCCACTTGCTAAACAATGCTCCCCCGACAGTACACCACCCCACCCTTCTTAAAAATGTCCTCCCCCCATTCGCAGCACACCACCCTGCCGTACCTTTTTACTCACCTGCTGGAGCTTTCCTTCATGCTGCTGCTCTTCTCTGCCGGGCTGCTCACTGACTGTCAGGATGACGTCACTCCCAACACTCAGTGAGGGGAGAGGGGCGGGGGGCACAGTGCGTCCCCTCATCAGTGGAGGGTGTGGGGGGGTGATATACACATATACACAGTGCAGACTGGTAGGACTTCCTACGCCCTAACATGTACCTTCATCACACTGCTCCCACTACATCACAATGTGGCCCCCCTGCATCACAATGTGCCCCTGCAGCACCCCCCTGGTTAACAATGCCCCCCCTCAGCACACCGCTCCCCTGGTTAACAATGCCCCCCTCAGCACACCGCTCCCCTGGTTAACAATGCCCCCCCTTGCAGGACACCGCCACCCCTGGTTAATAATGCCCCCCCTTGCAGCACACTGGCCCTCACCTGCTTAATAATGTCACCCCTTGCAGCACATCGGCCCTCCCCACTTAATGTACCTCCCGCAGCACACAGCCCCCACCCTGCTAAACCATGCCCCCCAGAGTACACCACCCCCACCATGCTCAACAATGCCCCCCCTGCTCAAAAATGTCAACCATTGCTAAACAATGCTCCCCACCTGCTAAACAATGCTCCCCCGACAGTACACCACCCCACCCTTCTTAAAAATGTCCTCCCCCCATTCGCAGCACACCACCCTGCCGTACCATTTTACTCACCTGCTGGACCTTTCCTTCATGCTGCTGCTCTTCTCTGCCAGGCTGCTCACTGACTGTCAGGATGACGTCACTCCCAACACTCAGTGAGGGGAGAGGGGCGGGAGGCACAGTGCGTCCCCTCATCAGTGGAGGGGGGGTGATCAATCACCCTACTCCCACCATGGATCTGTAGCTGTGCGGCGGCCATGGAAGGTAAACTCAGTGGCCGCCGCACAGCATTACACAATGTGAAATATTTCAGTGGCGCCCCCCAGGGCCAGGCGCCCTAGGCAGCTGCCTAATGACCTGTCTACTCCATTATGTTTACTAAGAAAAATAGGTGGTTGACAAAGTTCAAAAAAAGAAAACAGAAAAACAAAGAAATGAAAATGAAATAGTAAAGTAAATAACGCGAACATGAAACCAATTCAGCATTGCTCCCTGACCAGCCCTGCCTTATTAAGCATCTGCCTAGTGAGACTATATAGTAAATATAGATAAGCAAACAGCATTTAATCACATTTGGGCAAGCAGTGCCAAAATCTAGAAATTTGATTTAACTAAACTTAATGCTGTTTCTTTTGTATAATAAGCTAATTATACATAGAAGTAATAATCTAAAATCAATACACGTCTTTCTAAACTAGCTTTAAAAACACCCCTAAAATAACTAAAAAATATAACTTTAATTTATATAAAATGCAGTTCAATATTTCCACATATATTTCTACATTGTTGACAGCTATCATACAAAAGCAATTTAAGAGTCCTTCAAACTACAAAAGAAAAATCAACAATAGTGGATAGTGCGTGTGTGAATCACAGGTCATTTTCAAAGCACAAAGCTGTTTTCATCTGCAAAAGTCATTTGAAAAGCTTAAGGTTCCTTAAACATGTGTGGGGGCTGTAAGAGTGACTGTTAGGAAGCAGAGATTCCAAAAAAGAAGTATTACCATAATTCATAAGCTTTTACCCATTAGGGAGATATCCGTCCTTGACTAAATGTGAAGTGCTGCATTTACAAAACAAATCTGCACGATTTCACGGTGATATAAATTACAACTTGCAGCATAGTTTACATTCAAAGGTATTTGATTGTTATTGTTAAAAGCCTAATAGTTTATACTAGCCATAATATTGTAAATCCAATTTTAAATAAAATCTGTACACGCACTAGATAGTAAGTGGTGGAATGGGAAAATGAGAAAATAAACAACAGTTCTACAATTCAATCACTTTTCAGCTAAATGAAATAGTCAGGAAAAGTTCATGGTTTAACCAAACACAGAGGTGTTCTAAAGGACTCAGCAATATTACGTTAATATGAACTATGTACATGTAAATTTTGTGGCATGAACAAATAGAGATAGTAGAAAAAAACTGCAGGCTTAACATGCTTCATCCATTGTCCCCGAGATGGTGTATTAAATCAGTAACAGCCCTGAGATAAGTGTCAGTAAGCGGCAATTACCCCAGAAGCCTTTAGAGGTGAGCAGCAAAGGACGGGCAATAAACAGCAGTTTGTAAAAGAAAGGTCCTACCAGTCTGCAATGTGTATATGCTGTCCAGATTACTAAAAAGCAAATAATAATAATAATAAAAAAAACTGTTGCACTCTCCCAGGGTTGACCATCTTATTGTGACTGTGAAATTGATACTCTGGATGTGCAGGTAGGAAACTGGCTACAGCTTTGGGGACATTTCTTTCAATTCGGTCAAGTGTAAATATGTCCACTTATATGTAAATGCAATTTTAGGTAATGCACTAGATTTCCTCTTTTATTTTTATTTATCGGCATCTTGGCATTGGGAGCTAAAGTTTGAGAATCAGAGATTTCAGAAATCTTCCTTTCTGGCGTCTAGAATTAGGATTGGTTATCAATTGGAATCATTGAATCTCTGGATGAGTGTAAAAGTAATACAAAGAAAGCCCATTGTTTTCATTCTAAAGAGTATATTTACTAAACTATGGGTTTGAAAAAGTGCAGATGATGCCTATAGCAACCAATCAGATTCTAGCCGTCATTTTGTAGAATGTACTAAATAAATGATAACTAGAATCCGATTAGTGAGTGTGAGTTGATTGCCACATTGGAGAGTGTCTCTACCATACACAGTATTATACTATATAGTTTTGCTCTTACAGGGAAGAAGATCTGTGTAAGTTGTTCATCTGATTGTTTATATATTTTCTCACAAGTTTGAGGTGATAAAAGGTGGATTTCCCTTGTTTCTCATGTTTTCCCCCTACATTTCTTTCAGTTTTTGGTGGATCCCACATTATTATGCTTTAGATTTCTGGTTATTTTTTACTGACCAAATTTATGTACACTAATTTTTTAAGGTCACCGATATATCACTGTTTGAAGAAAGAATTATTTTGCGAGAACAAATAATCAAGAAGAGAATACACCAATTTTTATTATAATATTTGGAAGAGACTATGATATGAAAATTACTTTGTTTTGAAGCTTCCTGGGCATTGTATTATCATTCAGGACTGTGTGATACTTATTAGCTTCTGTAATTGCTATTAAATAAAAAAATATGTTCGATTCCTAACTTAGTTCTGTAAGCCCTAGTGCTGAAACTCTCTGGTACAAAGGGGAACCAAAGAAATAATGTCTAGCTCCCATGGTGCATTAGGAAGCAGCAAAATGGCTTTCAATCTATTTTTATAGACCCTACCTGATCCCCAATGTCAGGGGCAGGCTGGGCTGGGGAGCAGGGGGACAACTGCCGCCCAGGCCGGTCTCATAGTAGGCTACCTTCTGCTGCGTCACTAGGCAACCTGCATTTTTTCCCTTTAAAATATTCCTAGTAGACTGCTTTACTGAGTCTCTTTCCCCAGGCTAAAAGTTGCCAGTCAACCCCTGCTCTCAGTGGGGGATGATTCTTGGGTTTTATAAAATATTTCCTCTTTACTGGGTTAGACGTTCTTCCTGACCCCATCTGGTGCAGTGTAGGCCTGAATTAATACTAAGTAAACCTTCTGCTTTGGGAGTTCTCTGCCACATCTGGCAGCTATTATCTAGTAGAGATGTTCACTAACCCCCGTGTTTTGGTTTTGGTTTTGGATCTGGATTAACTTAGTGTTTTGGTTTTGGCAAAACTGCCCTCGGGTACTTTGGATTTGGTTTTAGATCCCTATTATTTTCTAAAATCCCTATTTTTTTTTGCTAAATTCACATAATTTGGCTCTTTTTTTGTTCCTACATTATTATTAACCTCAATAATATTAATTTCCAGTCATTTTCAGTCAATCGTTGTAATTTGACAAGAACACTGCTACCCCTCCTGATTCTGTATGAGCAATGGTACTGGAGACTGGAGAGTGACAAGAACACTGCTACCCCTGTTTCTGTGTGAGCAATGTCACTGAGCAATGTCACTGGAGAATGGAGAGTGACAAGAACTCTGCTATCCCTGTTTCTGTGTGAGCAATGCCGCTGGATCTCCTGGGGAGGGAGTTACTTATGGAATTCAAAACCCGCGAGATCCAACAATGCAACGATGACCTTTTGCCTCGATTCAGATCCGAGGACGCACAAAAGTACAGAGCCGGCTTACGAGCCTACTCGGATCCTCTAAGATTGGGTGGGTTTGGTTTTCAGGAAACCGCGCCCGAGCATCTCTATTATCTAGAGACATTACATTTTTACAGTGATACAGTGTCACTCTACTACTAACAACTTAGTTGGTGGATATATATTTGTTTTGCATGGTACCATTATGTTTTCACTACTAACAGCATTATTCCAGTTAATTCAAACCCTAATCCTTGTGTTACCTGCCAGAGCTTATTTAGGAACATAAAACACTGTACATAAATGTGCTGTAACCTATATCAACCAGTCAAGCTGCAGTTATTATTTTTCCAGTGCAGTTTGACAACAAACCTGTATTGAGAACATCAAATTATTTTTAGCGGTTTGAATGTCTTGGTAAAAACAAAATAAAACCTAATATGTAATATATACTGTATGTATGAAATGATCTCTTTTTCTCTCTCTCTCTCTCTCTCTCTCTCTCTCTCTCTCTCTCTCTCTCTCTCTCTCTCTCTCTCTCCCTCCCTCTCTCTCCCCCCTCTCTCTCTCCCCCTTTCTCTCGCTCCCTCTTTCTCTCTCTTCATACACAGTGGCACAGTGGTCAAAGTGAGGATATAAACAGTGGTGTGCCACTTCTCCTACTGCCCTTATTGTAAAACTATAAAATTCCATACTGTTACATTCCCAATACATTTTTCATACTACCACTTCTAAATTTCCCTACTGCCACTTCTAAATTTCCACTTCGACCATTGTATATATATCTATATACTGTATATCTATATGTAGCCATCCACATATTTTATATATATATATATATATATATATATATATATATATATATATATATATATAATGAAAGAGCGATCAAATAAAACTTGATTATGTATATGTTACATTCTGGATATTTACAGATGTAGCAAATGTTAATTTGATTCATGATGTATCATACTGCCATGGCATTTAAGGAATCGTATTGTATTACGTTGCCAAGGTTTCCTAAAGCATCAATTACCTTCTTTTAAACAGTACAGATGTAGCAAGCGTTAAAATGATAGCTGGAACATCACGTTGCCATTACCGTAATGCTCCACGGCTCTTCGTAGAAACAGATCACATTGATGAAGTTTCAATTATTTTTATTATTATTATTATCATTATTATTATTTTCGTAGATTTGTAAGGTGCCACTGTGCTATGCAGCGACTTACAGTAGGGAAAACAGGACATACATTAAACAGGGACTTACAAGGCAAAAAAAAAAAATGCAGACATGAAAAATTAGTGTAGAGGACCCTGCTCATTAGAGAGCTTACATTCTAAGTGAAAAAGGGCACAGCAGAAAGAAGAAGAGCGAGTGTGGCTTAGAGTGGAAGCTGGGACAGCTGTGAGTGTGTATTAGTGTGATTAGTATCATCAGGAATCACGCAAGCTTTAAAAAAGAGATGGGTTTTTAGAGAACGTCTAAGATATGAAGGCTGTGGGAAAGCCTGATTGGGCGTGGTAAGGAATTCCATAAGTGGGGAGCACCATGGGAGAAGTCTTCTAGGTGGGAAACAAAGGGGGTTACCAGAAACGAGACAAGGCGCAGGTCAGAGGTACATCTAAGAGGGCGGGAGGGAGAGTATTGATATGAGATTATGTGATACCCCAAAACCTGAGTACCCTGAGGTGTATCTATATGTAAATATGTGTGTATTCATGGCTATGTTCATGTACCTGCCTGTTTAGATGTAGTTACATTTGTTAATTGTTATAAGTGTTTATAAAGATTTAAAAAAAAAAAAAGATTTCTTGAGGAAGAAATGACACTTGGGGGTGGTTGGTGGTTGCCGGGGGTGACAGAAAGAGAGGAGTTTAATACTCAGGACCGCTGATAGAGATCCCTGTGTCTGATAAATGGAGAGTGAAAAGATAGGAACCGAATGAAAATTGGACAAAGTGATATATAAACAGATTAAAAGTGAAGAAAGTGTAAGAAGAGAAGAAGTGAGAAAAAGAGAGGCGAGAGGTGTGAGGAAAAAGGAAATTAAATAAATAAGCAGTACAGAGATCTGTGAGTACACACACAACAGAAACTGTGCCTATGCCAACCACATGCACCACTTCTACAAATAGTTATTGAAATATTCGATGTAGATCTTAAAGTTGTAGTGAGAAATTAAGTTATATATATTAATATTAGAGATGTCAGTGTTATTAGTATGGTGCATTTAAAGATTTGTCAGTTGTAAATAGTTTTAAAGTGATAAGATATTGTTTAAAAATAATCGTTTGTTTCTAAAATAAATATCAGAATAATTAATAATATTAAAAGGAAGTTTGTTCAGAATACACTTGTGTAATTTTAAATCTCTGTGAAAAAATCTCTTTACCTCTCTGGTGCATAGAAAATCTGAAGTGTTAAAACCAGAAAAAGAACTATCTAATACTGGTAAGGTGCAATTTCAACGTATTACTCTAAATAACACCACATGGGGTATTACAATTTGAGATGTATGAAGGGGTGGTGCTGTTGAGGGCTTTGTAGGTAAGGGTGAGTAATTTGAATTGGATTCTGGAGGTCACAGGGAGCCAGTGCAGGAAATTGTGCTGTTATTAGCATGGAGGGAGATTTCAGGGAGGTGGTGATTCTGGCAGGAGGGTAGATAATAAGCTCTTAATAAGGTAGAGAATCAATTGACTAAAAATGTTAAATTCAATTGAAATGTTTTACTTATAGTACCATGGGGTCCCCCTACTAAATCAGTGACCAGTACCAGGCTGGACTGGTTACACTATAACAAGGAGACACGCACCAGCATGGGTTGACCTTTTATAATGTAAGCTTGGGTGGAATTCCCAGAAGGAATCAAGCCCACAAAACTGGAACTGTATATTAAACACCTAGATCCAAAAGGACTCTTCTTTATTTCCCTGACAACTGTATTCTGTATGTATATACTTAAATTCAGGCATTATTGTGCACTTCAAATTTTCAACAGCAGAATTAAATGCAGATTGAACCCCCCCCCTCCCCCATTACTGCATTTGACCAAAAAATAGCTCACAGAACCACTTGCCATTGAGATAGATACTATAATATACCCAGGGCTAGGGTAAGCCATGGGGATACCCTACCCTACCCGCCCCCCTCAACCGCAATCAGCAAACTCATCTTGGCTGCTTCTTACCTGGCAGGTGGGAGGTGCGGGTGACATCTTCAGCTCTGCAGACTTTAAATGTGTCTCTTGTCTGTGACATCATAGCCAAGCAAACACTGACATGTAGGAGCCAGCAGTTCCACGTGAAAGAAGTTGCTGATTGCTTTTTCCTCTTGTCAGCAGCCAGCGAGTGCATCATTAGGGGGTGCTGCAGTGGCATTAAAATCACAGGATGTGTCTGGGTCCATTCAGCTCAATGCCATTTAGTGGCAGCTATGTAAGGAGTGAGATGTGTTATAGTGTTAGATTTTTTTATTATTATTATTTTGATTGCCTCAGTAAGACAATTCCCTCTATTAAGCAGTTTAATAAAAAGGTATGTGAAAGACTTGTGTAAATGATTCAATATTCTGTGGAAAGTGCTGCGCAATATGGTGGCACTATGCAAATAAACAATAATAAAAGTTAAACGAGGGTTTAGGGGTGTCTTTATTTTAATAAAAGTAATACAGTACTATATTGTAATATAGTTGCTGGTGTAGGGATGCGACTGGAACAAAGATGTGCCATATGTATAACATAATATTACACTTACTGTAATATTATAGCATAATATTGGATTGCATTGCAATATAGATGCTGGTATATCGATGCATCATGAGGGATGATGCAGCAGTCACAATCATCGACTTCTAGCCCAAGCAGTTTAAAAATGACCTTGAACTGAATTGACCCAGACAAGCCTCCGCTGCTCAACCATGACCAACTTGTGCAATCAGTGTTTTTTTGTATTATTTATAACTGAACTCAGGGCCGTCTCAGGCGGGTACAGGGACTACAGCAGTATGGGGCCCAACAGCAGAGTGGGGCCCCATCATCCCTGGGCCCAAACAAATTTATTAACGGTGGGGCCTCCGCAGTGAATTAAGAGGGGTAACGTGTGCCATTTCTAGGCAGCAGCTGTGCCTGAGATGTGAGAGGTGGTGTGGGGAGAGACCTCTGCGTGTAAATAAGGATAGGACAGCAGGCCACTTTGTAGGCAACATATCTGCCTCCACTCCCAAGATGTCAGGGCCCCACAGCTGTCATCATTTGCTCTAGTCCCAGCCCCCCAGGTGCCTGATTTCCGGACAGAGAGGCGCAACAAGGCAGAGAGGCTCCCTGCAGCATCGCTGACGTCAGTAGAGCTGAAAGGAGAAAGTAAGAAGACACAGAGGTAAGTAAACTACTGCAGGGGTTAGATGGAACCAGGCATGGAGGATGACTGTAGATAATGGCGGAAGGCAAATGTTGGGTAGAGAATAATTTACAAATGAGGGTTTGGTGAGAGGAAAAAGGAGGGTACCCTGCCTGTTACATTTATACTGGGCCCTGCAATTTCTGGTGGCAGCCCTGACTGGACTACTTCAGGATGTAGATTAGGACACCTGCGTTATGGTTTGACAAGTGTACCGCCTGAGTCAAACTAGCCACCTGCCACTGTCCTTGGAGCAGGATAAAAAGAAACAGGCCCATCAAACTCGATATTAATTTTAATTGTGTTAATCCAGAGAAAGTCAAAACAAAAACAGGGTGATTCATATGATTCATAGAAAAAATAACTCACTAATATCATCTTTTAATTATTGCTACAGATACCAACAGCATCCAAGCCATTTTTACATTCTGTGAATTTCAAATTTTAAATACCTTTACATTAAAGACTCCTTCCCTATGCTAATGGTTAATCCTTCAGAATAACTTCAAATAATTTACTTATGGCAGAAGTCAGGCTCACAGATCTACAATATCCTGGTTCCCATTTTTCTGAATTTCACCAATCTTCTGGCACTGACCTTATTATGAGTCCATAAATATAATAAATTGTGGTTAATTTTTTTACCTATTTAGTACACGTGGGTAGGAATCATCTGGGACAGGGCTTTATCTGTTTTATATTATTTAGGCATAACAGCTCCTCATCATATGTTAAACCATTAACATGTAATGGTATGGATAGGCTATTGCTATATACCCTCTTTCCTGCCATGTGTGCTTTGTGAATAAAAACAAGATACAAGCATGTTTAAAACACAAGATTTAATTCTATCTTCTACAATGTTTTTTCCTTTAGTGGCATAATATTATAGGGCTTGTTTTTCTTGCTGTTTACGTAGTAGAAAATGTTTTGTGATAAGACATGTTATCTTTTACTATTTGTTTTCCAGCTACAGTCTTTGCTTACCTGATTACTTTCTTTATATTTTACATCATTCCTTGCATTTCTTTAAAGCATTCTATTTTTAATAACTTAAATGTTCTGTTTTACCTTTACCTTCTTACCTCAAATACATTACTATTTAACCACAGTTGTTGTTTTTTAATCCTGAAAATGCATTTAAAGTTTACTTTCCCAGTCTACAAGCTTCAATGATTCTCTGAACTGCTCAAACTTTGCCCTTGCAAAAGTAAAAGTTTTAGTAATTCCCTTATACAATATTTTATTGAAAATCAAGTCAGATGTCACCATGTTGTGCTCATTGTTCAATAAATGCCCCCTCACCTGTGCATTTGATAACAATATCTTATATTATAATAATATATTTTACATTAGACAGTACCAAGCCCCATCTCTGGCTGGTTCTTGACGCTTGTAAAATTATAGTTGTCTTTGAAAATATATAAAATTGGTTTCCTCTGCTAGAACTCTTAGTTTTATTGCCCCAATTTTAAGCTAGTTAAAATTATTTATACGAAGAACCACATTTTTTGCTGCCCTTTCAATTTGTAATAATATTTTCCCTTGACTGCTCCCTGTCTACACTATATTGCACACTGCTTTTATCTTCCCTCCAGCTATTTAACCATGTTCTCTCCAATCACAGATGCATCCTCTCCATTGAGGTGTGCCATGACATATTAGTGTGATGTGTAACATGTCTTAGTGTGATACAGTCTCCAGCACCTAATAGAAATGAGTTAGGAATAGTTGACACTGCATATAAACTAGACATACTGTACTACAAATTCAATATTTAAGTACTAAAATGCATCAGTTTATATAGCATTCATTCTCTGAGAACCTGTTGGCTCTGCTGTTTAAAATGTTGACGATGACTTCCTACAATATGTTTGGCTCATTATATACCCTTTGTTGCTGACCTATACCATAATATTAATCTCCTGTTGCATCCCCCAGTTGCATATTAATATTAGTGTGTCGCAAATTAACATTGTTTTGTCTGTAGTGAGAAGAGCTGTTTGAGAGCTCCACTGCCTATGCTATCAGAGAATCCCATTTAACATTTCTACCTATAACATTCACATATTATATGCAATGGAACTTGCACACAATACACTCTGCAGTAATCTGGCACATTTTATTGTAAAAGAAGTGACCTTGTTCTAGCACATTATTTCCCAAACTCTGTCCTCAGGGACCCCTAACAGTGCATGTTTTCCATATCTCCTTGCTGGAGCACAGGTGTATCCATTACTGATTGATACAATGTAACAGATCCACCGGTGGTATAGTTACTAGAGATGCTCACTGACCCCCGTGAAGTGGTTTTGGTTTTGGATCTGGATTAGCTTTGTGTTTTGGTTTTGGCAAAACCACCCTTGTGTGTTTTGGTTTTGTTTTTGTTTTTGGATCTGTATTTATTTTAAAAAATTTCTAAAATATGCTAAAAATCACATAATTTGGTTCTTTTTTTTGATCCTACATTATTATTAACATCAATAACACTAATTTCAAGTCATTTGCAGTCAATTTTGACCACCTCACAGGTCAAAATATTATTTTCATACACTTTCAAAGAAAGATTGCTGCAGTTCTTGCCAGTGATAAGAAAAAGGCCATTGTCATGCCTTGGCATAAGACCAAAAATCCACCTTTTATGTGTGCAATTATTTTTACCCAAATCCTGACAACAGTTGTCTAGCCATTTGTAGCATTTGTAAAGCCACACTCAGTAGAGGTAGGGACCTTAACCATCTAGGAACCTCATCCATGTTACGGCATTTGAAGTGAGTTCATGGAAAGCTGTTGAGAAAATCAGAAACTTATGTTAAAAAAATAACATAGTCCAGCATCATCTACCTCTCTTCTCTCATCTAGATCCCAGCACCAGCAATGTACACCCCCAACACTTTCATCATCAATATCTCCACAAGTGATGGGAGTTAGTCCTGCATTCAAGTTGCTAAGGCTAGATGACTCCTCCACTAACCATGATTCCTCTGAAGAATTATTGAGCGTTAGTCCCACTGCTGCTGCTGCTGGGGGTGGATCTTCAACCCAGAAGAAGACTACTAGTAGTTTACAACAATTGACTATCATACAACCCTTTGCCAGAGGAAGAAAGTAAGAAAGCTGTCACCCAGTCACAAAGCGGATCACAGATGCCATGGGGACTATGCTAGATTAGATCTGCGTACAATATCCACTATTAATGCAGCTGGTTTTAGACAATTACTTGAGGTCTTGAGTCACCGTTACCAAATTCCATCACAACACCATTTTGCTAGAAAAGCTATTTCTCACCTCTACCAGAAGGTTCGTAAAAATTGAATTATTGGGCTACAAAATGCCATTCTACCCGGAACTGGGCAAACTAAAGATTATATGACGGTGACAGATCACTGGGTCGGTGATTCGCCTTCACCAGCAGGAACAGCAACAGCATGTACCCAAGTACGTCACATTTTTCTGAGGCAGGCTACTCTGTGTATCATCTGCTTCATTAAGAGGCATATTATTGTTATTATATATTATTATTAGTGTCAATAGTGTTACCGAAGATAAGGTCACCTCTAAAAAAGAGATGGGTTTTCAAAGAGCATCTAAAGATTTGAAGGCTGTGGTAAAGTCTGATTGACCGTGGTAGGGAGTTCCATAAGTGGGGAGGTTTTTTTTCTTTAAAATGGTCCAAACATTTTATATACATTTTGGTTTCCCTGACTTAAAACAGCTCTGCATTTGATCATAGGCTTTAGCACATGAGGAAGAGAGATTAGTATTATCATGACTGAGACTGAAGAGTGACAACAACAATGTCACCCCTCCTGGTCGTGTATGAGCTATGGCACAGTACAATGTCACTGGAGACTTTTAAGAACACTGACAGCCTTATTATTACAATTTCTGTTTCAGCACTGAACCCTGCTACCTCTCCTGTTTCTGAGTGAGCTATGGTACAGTAAAATGTAACTGCAGATTTAGAGCAAACCAGCCAGCCCTATAATTTCTATTTCAGCACTGACTCACTATATAACACAGTAGAATTTGCCTGCAAATTCAGAAGATAAGCCTGCTAGCCCTCCTATTCCTATTTCAGCAATGACTCTTAGCAGTGGAGCAATGGAGCTCTTCTATTTGGGTGAATTTAACACCGTACATTTTCTGGTGCAAATTCAGAAGAAATGCATGCAAGAACTAGTATTTGTATATCAACAATGACAATTGCTCTCCTTTTTGTGTTTTACCTATATAACACAGTAGCATTTGACTGCAGAATTACATCAACCCTATAAGCACTATTATTTGTATTTTTATGCATTGAGATTTAACACTGGAGCTCTCCTTTTTGTGTGCTACCTATATAACACAGTAGAATTGGACTGCAGAATTACACCAACCCTGCCAGCACTAGTATTTGTATTTTTCTGCAATGAGAATTAACACTGGAGCTATGGAGCTCTCCTGAATGTCACTGATTACTTTCTTTAACACTGCTACCACCCTCCTCTTTCAATTCTATAACTTTGCCTGCCCAACAGCTTTACACTTTATGCTACCCCTTCTGTGTCCCTCTCTCAAATGGTGCTAGATTTCCATGAAGGGCGGTATATATAGATTCCAAAACTCGAGAGATTCGAGCTCCGGCGACGTCACAATGACATTTTGCCTCGTTTTCGGAAACACTGTTCTAGCACATTTATGTCCAGCCCAAACCCGAAGGTCAGGTGACAAGTGGAGGAGGAGGCGTTGTCACACTATTGTGTCACTGTGGCCCCACCCCCTGCTTTAACATGCCAAAATTCAATGCATAGCATGCGAAGGGTGGGGCCTGGGGACACAAATAGCATTGTTATGCCCCGTCTCCTCAGGGAGCCACATCAGAAGCTATTTATTTATAGATAGTGCATGGTTTTTAGTCCTGCACTGTACTCTAGCCACCAATCAGACTTAGTGGAATGCTGTTAGCTAATAGAAGCAGATGCTGATAGCAGAATAAGACCTATTTATGAGTGCTGTATATTTGAGGTGTTCCACTGAGTCTTTACTTAATGAGTAGCTTTTTTTTAAAATGTTAAGTTGCAAGCATATATCAAGTTTTTAGTCTTCAATAAATGTGTATGTGTGAAGATACCGGGTGTATCTGGCCCAATGCTACCCACTTCACGCTGGCTGGCCACCCATGCCAGGGAAGTCTACCCAGTACCTTCTAGGATTCGTATGGTCACTCAGGCAAAATGCAGTTATAAAAATACAACAGTATATTTATTGTCATACAAATAACACTAAAATCTTATGTACACACAGTAAAATGCCAGGCAGATTTACCACATTATCTGTCCCTTACCCCAATAGCTTAAGGAGATATAGTCACCTACTGTCCAGACTTCACGACCCGTGGATCTCTCTCAGCTGCATATATAGACTATAGTTAGAAAATGACAATTCAAAACTAAATCTTGAAGTCTTCATGAATGAAATCCCAGAATGAATACCCTTCCCCCCTGGAGTTGTTCATTCACAGGTCACAGGTCTAATTTCCACAGTCTTTCCCCTCCCTGGGCGAACCCCTGGGTCTATTCTACTTAACCATTGGTCAGTGCTGGACTAGGAGGGTTTGGACAGGGGAGTGAAGATAAACTGTCCTTCCAGAGAACCTCCCCTGTTAGATGGCCTGTCTGGACTAGCCTGGTGAGAACAATGGACACTAATTAGTTTTCCTACTCCAGCACATGGCAACCTCATCCCTACCCAAAATCCCCCTGGCTTCACTTTAAAGACAATGAATAGCAGCCTTACTGCAAGTCATCAATATACAATACACAATATACATATTTACATTGAACTACAATGTCACCTTAACCACATGTAATTGGACAATGCAGTTGTAGTCTGGTGAGCTGGGGAACAAAAGCACGGGCTATAAAAAGTATTTGCTATAATCCAATTTATGTGAGAAACGAGAAACAGAATGATTAGCGTATCACACTCGTTTCGTCACAACATGTATTGGTGTTCAGTTTTGCTGCTGTCTTTATTTAGAAAATAACACAATTTCTTGAGAAGAAATAATCTCTTTTGCATTAATACAATCTCTAACAGCACGTGACCAAGCAAAGAGATTAGATTAGATTTGTGTAGTTCAACTTAGATTGATGAAAGTAAATGTTTTGCTTTTACAGTTTAAAGTACATTTGTACTATTTACATCATATTATTGCATAAGCCCTTATACATAATAATATAGTGGAATATTTGCTTAGTATAATTGATGAGTTCTTGGGTTATTCAATGCTATACTGTGCTAAGAAATAATGCACTTATGATTAGCATTCTTACATACAGCACTAAATAGTATACAGTAGGTAGATACGGTTATATTTCAAAGCAATGTCATGTGCACAAATGTGCCGTAATTCATAACAACCAATCGTATGTGTGCTTTCATTTTGTAAAAATTACAGAATCTGCTTGGCTGCTATTGGTTCCTGCACATTTGTAGAAATTGCATAATTTTAGGGAATTTAAACTGTAAGCTCCAATGGGCCAGGGACTGATGTGAATGAGTTCTATGTGCAGCGCTGCAGAATTAGTGGCACTATATAAATATCATGATGATGATGATGATTTTATTAAAAAAGCCCCAAAATGTTTCTTTGCTTTGAAAACTTTTGTCAACACCAAACCTTTTTTTTTCATACAAAGAACAAAGACTTCAAATTTGAAAGTGGTCAGGAAAGACTGGTTACTGTTATGATTAATGTTTTTTTGTTCGAATACTCTAAGTATGATATATAGATTTTCTTTTGCTTTGTTTTGCTCCCTGGGGATATGCCAAATTGCCAGTACACATAGAGAAGGATTTGTTTCCCCTACTGGCTTTGTCTCTTTCTACCATATGACTACTTCTATTGAAATAATAGGGAACTGCAACTTGCATTAATCTCACTGAGCAAGTTTGATCAGCATTGTTGCTGATTTCTTGCTAGGATGATTTAAAAGTTTACATCACATCATTAATAATGTCTGTCTTTCTTCCCTGAGTAGAAAGATGGCTGTTATCCTTGCCATCTAACTATAACATCTTCCTTTCATCCAACAGAAAATTGGGAGAAATGGTTTATGTATATATATATATATATATATATTGCTGCTCAACTCTAAACATATATATATCTATATATCTATCTACCTGTCTATCTATCATATATATATATATATATATATATATATATATATATATATCTTATAGAGTTCAACTTTGGACTGTGTAATAATAAAATAAGTAGTGAAGGCTGATAATACAGTATACAATATGTGCTACAAGTAAGTTGAAAAAGCCAGGGTATGCAAAACTAATATTTATTTTGGCATATGTACATAGCAATGTAGCCTCATGACTCTACATCTTTGATTAAAAAACAAAATAACAGAAACCCCACTAAAAAATGCATTTAATGTATTACAATGTCCTCAGAGGCTACACTACTCCAAACAATTATGCATTCAAAGAAATCTAATCGGAACAGAACTATAAGCCAATATAAACCATTACTGTTAATAATATTAATAATATAACGGAAATTATTATAAAAAAAGATACTACTATAATACTGTGCGTTCCTCTGAAAAAGTTGTGCTACAATGACACTGGGGGTTTTTGGACTCCTGTACCATAGAAATCAGAGGATATGTCACCAGTTCACACTACTCAGCAGCTTCTACTCTTCTTCATAACTCCAGGGGGTAAATGTATGAAACAGCGCATTATGCAAGTCAGTTTGGTTTTAAATATCTGTTTTTTAAAGGCTTTTTATGTTTTATTTGTTATTGTGCTGAATAAATTGGTAATCACTGACACTGATTCAAGAATATATTTAATTGCATTTTTGATACATTTATTTGCATATTATTTAAGTGTGTAATGTTCAAAATAAGTGCTTGTTGATCAAATCAAACTCTGTCTTTCTATACCAAGTCTACATTTCAAGTCTGTTATATAAATTAATTTTTAATAATTTCAATTGAGTTATATTGCCATTCATCTAAAGCACAGGAATGTCATATTCATCACCATCATCTTCATCATCACCATTTATTTATATGGCGCCACTAATTCCGCAGCGCTGTACAGAGAACTCATTCACATCAGTCCCTGCCCCATTGGAGCTTACAGTCTAAATTTCCTAACATACACACTCAGACAGACAGGGACAGGGAGACTAGGGTCAATATTGACAGCAGCCAATTAACTTACCAGTATGTTTTTTTGGAGTGTGAGAGCACCCGGAGGAAATTATGCAAACACGGGGAGAACATACAAATGCCACACAAATAAGGCCATGGTCAGGAATTGAACTCATGACACCAGTGCTGGGAGGTAGAAGTGATAACCACTTAGCCATACCATATTGTTGCTCAACTTTAAAACACAACATTATATATTGACTTTAATACCAGAACTATGCTTAATATTTTAAAACTCCTGTTTGCAATGTTTAGCTGGCTTGTCTGACATCTGTCAGAGGATTTCTTCATTTGTCATATTAGTTAGATGTATACCATGAATGTAAGTGTAGTTTATCAACATTTCTTAGGAGCTGACCAAAGTGCTGAAATATCAAGTACTCTAGTTTCATTTCTGGTTTCAAACATCTTTTTAAATATGCCACGCAAACAATTTGGAAAGCTACAGCCAGTCAGTCTGCTTTCATTTAGGCAGCCTTGTCTTAGCAATTGTTGAGGAAGTTTAATAATGATCTCATAATATGTGTTCAATGTACTGCTTTTAATTTTATTAAACAATGAATAAGTTGCTAAAAAAAATACTTGATATCAAAATAAAAATGCAAAAGTCATAAATAAAACTAAGCATAAACAATGAATACTTTATTTAAATTTATAAAATATAGATTTAACCTGACTGGCTACTTTTTTTCTTAACACAGTATGGTTGGAGTCCAGAAAGGAAAAAGGGCATGTTAAAGTACTGCCTGCTTTTCCATTTCACTTCCTCCCTCATAGACTTGTACTTGAATAATTGTACCGGAATGGGCTCTGTTTTGTATAGTGACTATGAGAATGGGCTTTGCTGTGTATATTGGGCAAAGGAATGGAACATTTTGTTGTATGTTATTCACAATAATGTGTTATCTTCTTTAGACATGAGCAAAAGTATAATGATTCAGCTTTCTTTTGCCAATGAACATTTTTGAAACTGGACCAAATAACAATGTAATTTTGCCTACTAGATTTCTCCCAATTGTTCTGGATCACAATGCTGGCTAATAATTGTATACACCATAATTTTAAAATATATATATTGTTTCAGTGAAAGGAGTGTTTTCAAAACTTGATCTTTCTTGTCACCATTGTCACTTAATTGAAATGGAATCCTAAGCAATTACTTAATTACTACCTTTTCCTTTTATTTCCTATTTTCACATTTTTTTTAAAAAATTGTTTGGTCCCCATATTTGAGATTAGGATTGTTTGCTTGAAATAATAAGGGCCTTCTTTGTTATTAGTTACCAGCATGGGCTCTGCTTTGTATACTAGCAACCAGAATGGGCTCTGTTTTGTACACCAGCCACCAGAATGGGCTCTGTTTTGTACACCAGCCACCAGAATGGGCTCTGTTTTGTAAAACTAGGTACTAAAATGGGGCTGTATTCAATATTAGAAGAAGCTGCATTGTGTACTGGACAAATCAGCCTGTGTTCTATCAGCCCATAGCTATTGGAAATTGTTGTTCTGCAGAAATTTCACTGGTTGTTGAAATCACAATCTTGCAAGCCAGACTATGTACATCAGGTTGGTATCTATGGATGTTCATTTTAAAAATGATGGGATACTGTGTATGGAATAAGGCATAGGTGCATGCTTGCTGTATGTGGATGTCATGTAGGACCACATTGTTTATGTTCCTTATATATCATGAACTGGGGACAAAAATGTTCTGTGGTAAATGGAAAGCACTATGCTAACATTTTTACAATAGGCATCATGACATATTGCATATTTCTATATATTGGGAAATGTTTTTTTGTATTCTACATTTCCTCTTGATGGTATCTGTATAGATATGACTATAATGTGATAGTCATTGTTGAGTATAACGTGTCAATAATCGCTGGACATAAAATGATTGATACCTCTGCTTTTGGGACCTGTTGAATATGATACAGTTATGTTGTTTAAAATATGCTGGTCATAGCTAGCTATAATATGCTGGATATGATAAAGTTATGTTGTTTATCATATGCTGGCCATGGCTAGCTATAATATGCTGGATATGATACAGTTATGTTATTTATAATATGCTGGCCATGGCTAGCTCTGATATGCTGGGGACTGCAAATGATAATATTCTGTTTATGATATGCTTGAACTACTGAGTTTGGTATGCTCTGCATTGTGCACTGATGGTTATTTAATATGCTGGGTACAATTATGATTGTGGTTGATTTGCAAGGTACTACAATGTTCTGCAGCATTGGATAGTGGGAAAACATAATATAAATAAATATGACATACAAGGTAGACAAAATAAATGTAGACATGAAAGCAAAGAGTATGGAGGGCTCTTGAGAATTTAAAATTATTTAGTAGGAACAGAGCAGAGTTTAGACAAAAAGAGTGAATGTGATTTAGAATGTAGATTGAGACAGTAGTGAAGATGTACCAGAGTGAGTAGTGTAGGTAAAAATAGAGTAGGCTTTGTAAAAGGTGGATTTTAGAGAGTCATTAAAGAATTAAAGGCTTGGGGGGATAGTCTGGATAGGGAATGAAAATTATTTTTAGCACTCCAAGTGCTTTTGGGGTGTTCCCCATTCTTTTGCATTAATTTTTCTGGCTGTCAAAAGTCCTATTTGTCAGCAGTCTAAAAAAATAATATTTAGCATTCCAAGTGCTTTTGGGGTGTTCCTCATTCTTTTGCATTAATTTTTCTGGCTGTCAAAAGTCCTATTTGTCAGCAATATAAAAAACAATTTTTAGCACTCCAAGTGCTTTTGGGGTGTCCCATATTCCCCAGTGTTTTACTGTAATTTTTCTGGCTGTCAAAAGTCATATTTGTCAGCAGTATAAAAAACTAATTTTAGCACTACAAGTGCTTTTGGGGTGTCCCATATTCCCCAGTGTTTTACTGTAATTTTTCTGGCTGTCAAAAGTCATATTTGTCAGCAGTATCTAAAAAAATTTGTAGCACTACAAGTGCTTTGGCCTCATTACAATGGATTCAAAGCAGTCCACTATGAGCAGAATCAGCAACCAGGTTCTGTCACCAGTCCTGATGGTAGTGTTCCCAGTACGTCATCTGGGAAAGGCGATGTCAAACTACACAGTCTTTTGAAATCAGGCAAAAAAACACACACCAAAATTTTTTTTACCGTGTTGAAGCAAAAAAGAAGTGTAACTGAGGAAAAGTTAACTGCCGATAAAAAAAAAATTGCCAACATGCCATTCTACACACGCCGTGGCAAAGAAAGAATGAGGCCTTCGCCTTTCTCTATTAGTGACAGATCAAAAAATGTTACTGATCCTTCTTCTTGTACGGTCACTCGTGACCAAGCAAGACCAAGTAATTTGGATTCTAAAAGTGGTGCACAACTACTGTTACGCGTCAAAGCCGAGCTGCAAGAAAACAGTAAGGCATTAGAGGATAATGTATGCTCTGAATCAGAAATGACACCAATCCCTGTGGAGAGTCCATCCACCAGTGGTATGTCTAATTGTGAGAATTCTGTTAGTGACAGGGTACCCATAAAGAAGGGTCCTTTCAGCAGTTCTGCTGATGAGTGCCTTAACAGCCCGAGTGTAGCCGGTGATACACCAATTGAGGATGACACTTTGGAATTAAAAGAGGATGAGGGGGAGATTTGTGTGGGCGACGAGGACACTAATGATGATGTTGATGATTATGATGCAGACAGATACCAAATTGCCTTTCTCAATTTCTATTTATATTCTAGACTCTATAATGGCTGAATAGTTTTCTATTTTACTCCTAGTGGAGAGGGGGTCTGATGCAGAGAGATACCAAACTGTCTTTGTCCATTTATTTTTATATTCTAATTCTACAGTCTATGCAGGCTGCCTTTTTTCTATTCAACTACAAGTGGAGGGTGGGAGGGGGGGGAGTCATAGACAGCCACCAAACTACCTTGGTCCATTCATTTTTTATATTGTTCAGTCTATGCAGGCTGCTTTTTTTCTATTTAACTACAAGTGGAGGGGGGGGGGCTATAGAGACTGAAACCAAACTGCCTTTGTCCATTTCTTTATATATTTAACTATAAGTGTAGGGTGTAATATACACCCAAAGACGATGGCTGCACTTCCAATAGGCTAAGATGAAGAGGAAGACGACTAGGTTTGTGTGCAGAATTAAGGACGGCCTACCAGAGATTAAACTGTTTTCTTAATAATTTATTAGCTTTAGAATTACCTTACTTATCCAAGAAACAGGTGGAGCACTGAATTAGGTTATTATATGCCCAAAAACATTGATTTTTAAAGAAAATTGCAAAACAAAAGCAAACAAAACCAAAACCAAAACACGCAAGGGCGGTTTGGCGAAACCAAAACCAAAACACGACGGTAATCCAGATCCAAAACCAAAACCAAAACCGAAAAAACATGGGGGTCAGTGAGCATCTCTAGTTTAAACTATCACTTCAGCTGTTTTAACTTATTAGCATTTTCCACGTGTTCATTATTAGCTTATTTCAGATGTATTTAGGTCCCAACCTCAGTTAGGTCTCACATTCTATTTAGAACAGACAAAGCCCTTAATTTGCATTGTAGTGCACAATATTTTCTTCACTTTTTAAAATGTTACACCACTGATTCCACTGAGAATATACCGTTTATTAGCATGATTTACATGGCATTGGCACTTTACCACAAAGTCCATTAACGCACCACATTTAATGTGAATGATGAGTCAAAACAATGTAGCCTTCAGGGCACCCAATGACATACTTTACATGCACAATGAGTGCTGTGCATGGGCCCACTGTAAAATGTAACCTGAGAATCTGGGTGACGCAGGATGTTTGTCAGCGACAACGTGACAGATATCATTCACACACCATAGTATTCATTTTAAGTAATAATAACTAATAATCAGGCAACCACTCACACTCTATAATTCATTACAACTGGACAGAAGGAATGTTGTTTGAAGGCAGCTATTTGTTAGTGGTCACTTTCCCACTTTCCATCCATACCAGCTTACTCTACACAAATGTACTCTATGTAGTTTAACAGGGATAATATTCAACATACAATAAAATTATATTATGATGCCTCCGTGGTGCCCCATATGCATTCCACAGTATTAAATCATTGGGTTTGCTAGAATGGTGTGGCTATATGTTGTGCAGTGGGTTGTTGGATATTTTGGAGATACTGAACCTCATTTACAAAGTGCACTAAATATATATCATAAATGGCTTTGGTTTATCACAGTGACTTTCAAGGTGGATGCCTACTTTCCGGTTTTGGAAAATGTCACTGCAAACTATAAGAGAACCTAAGTTCACTAGGAGGCAGAAAAAGGAGCACTGTGCAAAAAGTGTAAATATTATTTCAAAGAACAAACTCCTATCTCTTTAGAACCACCACTTTTATTAGATGAAACCTTTCCATTTTATCCTAAAATACTGCTCGTCCTCACTTATGGCTTAAATGTATAGTGACAATGAAGTGACACTGGGACTGTCTTTTCTATATGTATCAATTTAGTGGGTTTAAAGATTTTCTGCACATAGGGTAAACTGGGCAAATGGGGCCTAGAAATCATCAGCATCACCATTTATTTATATAGCGCCACTGATTCCACAGCGCTATACAGAGAACTCATTCACTTCAGTCCCTGCCCCATTGGAGCTTACAGTCTAAATTCCCTAACATACACACACGCACAGACAGAGAGAGAGAGAGAGACAGAGAGAGAGAGAGAGAGAGACTAGGGTCAATTTTGATAACAGCCAATTAACCTACCAGTATGTTTTTGGAGTGTGGGAGGAAACCGGAGCACCCGGAGGAAACCCACGCAAACACGATGAGAACATACAAACTCAGAAATGGTCTTCTCTGCTGAAATGCAAGGTGTAAAATGGCAATTCATACCTGTTACTAACCTCAACTGATTTTCCCACAAAGCAAGAAACACCTTTAAAAATGCACCTCTTTTCCTCATATTAATACTTTTAGTCCACAAAATGAAATGTCAGCTAGGTGCACTTACTCTGTACTTATGCAGTGCTGTCATATCGCTCTACTCCCCCCATGGGCTAGTTTAAACTTGTGCTGTTCCATGAACTTCACCTTCTTGCTCCTGAAACAGTGTACTGTCTGCAGTGTTGACTATGTAACCATGGTGACACTGCTTGTGCATATGTGGTAAATGTTATGTGCGTTGAAAAATGTGGATGATGTATTTTTTGATATTTCTGACATAAATGGGATTTTTAAAATTTCCAAAATCAGTGGAGCTGAAAAAAATTATATGGATAATTATTGTTCATAAAGCACAAAACCATTACATAGTGCTAAGCATCACTACTAATATAAAAGAAACAATACCAATAAGTAATTAAATCTCTGGTAGTTGCTGTTTTGGCAAGTTGTTTTTCTTATTGTATATCCTACCAATAAATAAGTATATTTTTGGCATTTTACAATCCAACAAAATAAATAAGTTCTAATAATGCAATACATAAAGTTTTACACCTCATACATGATTTATTCTAAAGCTAGACACATTGGAAAGAAGACATTCTTTTTGATGAACTAATGTATGTCACATAATAGCATTTGGAATGGTCCTGTTTCCTGGTCAGTTAAAAGCAGCATTTACTTGCAATATAACTGTAAGTTACTTTGTAAAAGATTGAAGCTAATAAATTGTATTTTAGCCTGACCTTGAGTACTATTACTATCCTATTTGTTCTGCCATGAAGTGTCAATTTGCAGTTCATAAGAAAGCCTTTCAGTGTGTTTTTTATAACATAATAACCAAAGAAATGTAAGTGGTTTCATATGCCCTAGGTTATTTGTTCAAAAACTGCTACACATATTTATTTGCTTAAACTATGATTTACTATAGTTTTAATATTTTTGAAAATAAATGGGAAAATATAAAAAAATAATTTTAATTATATTTACACACAGCCATGATATTAATTAATTCCCCAAATTTCAAATTTTATACAGTACATCTCATAGGCCTCATACCCATTAGCAAACCATGGGACTGATTCATTAAGGAATGTATAACCGAACGGTCATATGCCGGCTTATTGACGCGATTATTGTACGAAAAACCTCCCGTGTGTACCTACTAACTTAAATGCCTAAAGTTTTGGAAACACATAAGTAATTACATTACAGAATAGATGAGGATTAACCATGCCAAATAAGAATTATTACTATTTACTATGTAAGTTTAGACTGGAGCTGAAGGTGATGTTGTGCAAAATTTTAAGTACTTGAAAGCAATAATTTGTAAAACCTGATGCAAATTTAGCCCACATCACTGTCCTAAAAAATAATATTTACACAGAAAAAAATACAAACAATTATAATTGTGTTTAAAAATAAAAAGAATAGGCTCTTATATAAAGGTAACTCTGTTTTCTATCTACAAATCATGCTTCATATTTTCAGTGCCATCTACTATCAGGCACCAGAAGTTGTACTTGATTTATAAAATTCACATGAATTTCAGGGCAATCTTAGAATGTTCATAACTTTAATCTAAGTGTCATTTGTTTGGATGAATGTGCAAACTTTTCAAGTGGGCAGTGTGAATGTGTGAAAGCTCCATTAATAAGCCAATAACATCAGTGTTTCTATATGGTAATGAATACAAATTAACATATCTTTAATGATAAAGAATATAGGTTAATGTACATATTGTATATGTCCTGTAAAGATAATTTATGGAGTGTTTCACATTTACTTGGATTCTGTAACCTAAAGTACTGAGAGTGAGAAATAGCCATGTGGAAAGGTGTTTAAATCATGCTGCTATTTCTGTTCATACTAATGTAAAATGTGTAAGTACAAGCAAAATGAATCCATAATGTTGAAATATTACCCTGGATAGATCTTCCTATGTTTTAACTCCTTCGTCATATACTTACAGTATATATAAAGACACAATTATCATAGACTGTAAACTAAATTCTATGCCAGTGTTTAGATACAAGTGAACCAGTTGAAACGTACATATACGTGTACGTATTTATATGGATTTTATTTTGTTTCTGTTACCAGCCTAAGCATTTGTAATGTTGATTTACAGGAGAACAATCTTGCTGCATTCACCATTTAAAACAGCAAACCCATATTAATTTGTATACAAGCATTCCAAGCAACGAGTCCTTGACATTATTACGGCTAGAGATTGCCAGATCTTGCCACACTGTCAAAATGGGGAAGGGAGAGAAAGGACCTAAGCAACTAATAATATTTACAAATATAATTTCTTATAGTAAATAAAGAACACATGTATAAGCTGAAAAAATAAGACCATCACACTTCGTAAAAAAGGGAGTCCCATCAGTTTCTGCTTCTTCTGTCTTTTCTGAAATACATTTATTAAAATATGAAATATTTTAATATTTATTAAATATGTTTAAGCTAACACATGCAATTTTTATTGAACAACGCAGCAGACATTCATTTTGTATATTTTTCTCAATTATACAAACATAAATCCATGTGAAGTTTCATTATTTATTGCATTGAATACCAATACCTAATATTAGACTGGCATACAACATTTGTTAACAATTTACTAACATCATTTTTATGTGAAATGACCATAGCCCAAGGCCTCTTATTGTTATTGTTAAAGTCTGACCTCACTACAATTATCCCAGCCAAGAGCCCACTTGATATTGTTAAGTGTCACAACTGGTAATTGTGGGTCCTTGGACAAAGGAGCACATCTAACAATGAGCATTCACTATAGCCTGGATGCCCATCTAGCAATATCTTTTCATTATTGGCATTTAGAATTTCAGACATGTCTTTAGTTTAGACCATTCTTGAAAGAATTTATCTTTTTTTTTAATTCAGTTCAATGCTGTTTCCTATATTAGACTGAACGGAAGTTGATTTTTTTAAAAAGAGAACTGTTTGATCTTTTCAATACAGAATTTTTATAAATGTTATCAGTTGCCTCCAGCGGGTTTAAATTCTTACAGCACCAAAACTGTTCTCGCTGTGGCATTCAAATCCATTGTTATTGGAGAGGTGACGTGATAGTGGGCATGGGCAAATATGCAAGACTGCATGTCTGCCCAGTATTTTTCAAAGGTTCAAGAATTGTTAGTCACAATCTACTAGAGAAGACAGCTAACCAACTGTTTTAAAATATGCAGAGAGTTTCTTTTGGAAAATAGTCCCTATTGGACTATTACATGTTATTACAAAGGTGAATAACACTTAGGGATATATTTATTAAACTGCGGGTTTGAAAAGTAGAGATATTGCCTATAGCAACCAATCAGATTCTAGCTGTCATTTTGTAGAATGCACTAAATAAATGAAAGCTAGAATCTGATTGGTTGCCATAGGCAACATCTCCACTTTTTCAAACCCGCAGTTTAGTAAATATACCCATTAGTGTTTCAATTATCTAAAAATGTAATTAAATCTACATATTAAATTATATGTGACTGTATCTTTCATTTTGCAGCTTATCTGTTTTCAATGTTTGTTTACATTTTTAGCTTATACACCTATTCTTTAGGCAAATAAAGCCTGCTACATAATGACGGCTTACTGGAGGTCTGTACATGTGATCATTAGTAACCAGAAACATTACGTCATTGTAACCCATCTTTTCGGCCTGGATCAGGACTGGATATTTGGATCTGTCCACATGTCAGATCTGCTATTTTGGTGGTCATGCTTAAACTCTAAATACAAAGACTTAGGGTACACATCCCAGGTCCCATGTCAATACAGCATTAATTGTTTACAATTAAATGGATGTCAGAGATTGGTTTGTGAAATACAGAAGCCTTCCCTGACCACTGTCAACAGCGATTGACCACTGTCAACAACGAATAAAGGCTGAGCACAGTTAGGTTAATGTGTAAAAGTGGATTTGGTGTTCTATTCAGTAGTTTTTTTCTTTTACATCATATTTACCAGTTGTCCTATAACAATTTATAAACTGTGACCTAAACCCTGGTACAGGGAACTATTTGCATATTAAACAAACAATACAAAAGCTTCTCAAGCCAAATTATACAACACATCAACAGGCAATTTTTACAGTGTACTTGCACTGGAGACATTTCAGTAAATAATACTGTGCATGTCACAATCAACCAAATAATTGATTAGCAGATACCTTTGTCAATTAGGTTCCACCATAGTTTAATAATGAATTGCTTCCAAAAATCTATTTATCTATCATACACTAAAAGTTATTTTGTGTTTTATTGTGGTCAATTGCCAACTTAATCTGAGCTTGTATGTGAAAGCAGAATAACCTAATCTCCTTTCAAACTCTATAAAAGGCTTAGGAATTCCAGAATTTTAACATACACAGGAAAAATAAAAACAAACAAGTCAAGCAAAACTACAGGAAAAAAAAATAGATAAATAGCATCACTTTGCTTGAAGAACTTGAATTACGCTGGCAATAGGCCAAGCTAAAAATTAAATGGCAAAATAATCCTCTGGGGGAAGATGCACTTAGATTTTTTTTTAATAGAAACTTTGTTTTTGCAGACAGTGAGCACCTTACTGAAGCAAACACCAACAACATCTGCTGCTGTTGGTAACAACTGACCTCTTAATCACCAGCTCCTCATTTCAGAATAACTGCAGGCTGTTAGTACAACATTGAGCTTCTGAAGTAGTCCCTTTGCAATACCACCATACAGATTGACTGCTGAAATAATAATTTACCTTTCATTTCCCAGCTCACGCTGCCAGTGCACATTCACAAAGCCAAAAGTGTTTGATTTTTTTATTTTTTATGATTATTGTAAACCTAAATATTGTGTTAAAAAGAGCAAAGCAATGATATTGCATTTCTAATAGGGCTATTAATCCGATGACCAGTAGGTGAAATGTGATCTCCAACGTTTTTAATAAGGCTGTCCCTTTGTAAACCTTTAAAGATCATTTATGACATAATTTCATTGAATTTGTGTTATATTCAGTTCTGTCTATGTGTGCTCAATAAACTGGTTCTGTCTACATTCATGGCATCTCTCATAATTAAGAAAATCTATTATGTGTAAACTGTCTAATTTGATTTAATATTAATAAACTGCAGTAGATGACAGTTGGAATCTGATTGGTTACTATGGGAAACACATTATTCCTGTGCTCCATTTTTTCCTACATGTCCCTAATGTATTTAAAACAGTATGTGCCCTTTGTGCCTATGTATAAATACTGGACAGCATTAGCATGACACAATATGGATGGGAGACACTCAGCCCCACTGGGAAGCAGCTACACAAACATTACAAGATAGGCGATCACATTTCCAGCTATTATGTGCATACAGTGGTTTTATTCAACAGTCGCCTATTCTAGCAACAAAAAAATAATATAAATTGAAATAAAATGACAAATTTAACATTAGAGAATATTTATTTAGAAAATTAAACATTATTTTTCCCTAAATAAATATAATGTTGGATAGTTTGGTTGTCTCCTCTGTTAATAGACTAGGTTCATCTAAGGTGAGATTGAAATGTTTCATCCTTCAGAACACAAAAACAATGCATATTTTAATTGACAACCTTTGCAACTTTGGGCTTCCTCTTTTACTTTGAGTAAAAAAAAATCTGCTTGCAATGGCAGATGGCAGATTGCTATTTTTAATTCACAAGCCATGTTAAATAAATGCCATATGCAGCACTTATTTTAGACACGTTCATTTTAAAACATTTGAACAATAAATACATGGAATAAAAAATAGAAAAAAATGCTTTTATGCGGTACGTTCAGTATCCAAACTTGATAACTTATCAAGCAAGTGTTAGGAAGAAATGTTCGTAATAGCTTACTTTATCTGTTAACATTATATTGCTAAAAATGTTTTATTTTTAAACACTGCAGAGACCTGAGCAGTTTTCTAGCTAGATAAATTTGATGCATATTTATATATTACAAATCAGATACCACTGGTGAGTGAGAAAAAGTGAGAAAAATGCGTTCCTCCATAAGAACTGACTTGTAAGCATATTTTATAACACCCATGGCCACCATCCTGTTACACAGATTATATCCTCCTGTTTAAGGAATCCTTTTGTGTAGACTAAAGTTAAGTTTCATGGTAAAATTTGAGATTCATAAAATGTCACTGTTTTGCTGCTAACAAAGCAATTTGCACTTAAAAAAAAGTTTTGAAAATCCAGAAAAAAATGATATCTTACAATTTATTTTTTTTTTTTAAAAAAAATGATATTAAGAAGGGGAAATCTTCTCATGGACTCTTCAAGTTTACTTGTAAGCTTTAGTTACATCTGACAACCACACGTGCTGTGCAAATTGTGTTATATTTATTTCCAGTAGGAGCTGACTCTCACTTGAGGTAGGATCCTTTATGGTAAGTCCTCTTGACCCAGCGGGTCTATTTTCTGTCTGGCAGAGCAGTAGGAGGCAGATGTATTTAAATGTTTCTATGACATCATCTCTCACCTTTTACTCCTTTTAAAAGGGCTCTGTACCCATATACATAATTTTTTATTTGTTTGAATTCTATATTAGAGACAATATTTCACCTTCAAGAAATGCAATAGACAGGGATACCTTGTTTTTTAAAGTTGAGCCATCAGACTAATTGATTGCACTTACTCTTCTGCCCTCTATTGACATTGAGCTTCTCAGATGCATCTTTGCCAAACATTGATTATGACTTCTGATAATCCGTGGCCTACTGTCTCAGTTTTTATTTTTGACGACTTAGCTAAATTTGCTTCCAGAACCTTCCCTGTCTGTAATTTAGAACCTGATTTTTGCTCATTCATTGATACAGTCTTTACATTTATTCTCAATTGTGTATACCTCACTCAAGACCCTGTCAGCTTCCTAATCTGCCCTAACTCCCTGCTTTTTTTCTGTTTCTTATCCATAGTTTTTTTTAATCTGTTGTGTTAGCCTGTTTCTTGCAACTTATTGTTTAAATTCATTTATCCTCCCCCCATAGCCTTTTTCACATTTTGCAGTGTTACAACAAGGATTTTTTTTCAATTGAATCTCCCTAATCAGCACAAGGTACTCGATAAAAATGAATCTAACCATTTGTCAAAAATAATTATGATAAATGTCAAATGATTACAGGATAAATACACCTGTCTCTGTGACCTCCTATGGATAGTTAATGCATTTCCAAGTAAAGACTACAAAATGAAAACAAAATAACATTCCAAGGTTTATTGAATAGTATCAATCAGGAAAAGGATAAAATAATATTTCCAAGGCATTGACTATACACTGAAGCAGAGTTAAGTCCCTCATACAAAAATGGAGAAGATATGGAACACCTGTGAATCTGCCTAGAACAGGCCGTCCTCCAAAACTGAATGCTTTGGTGAGAAGAGCTGTAGCAAGGGAGGCCAACTAGTGGCCAATGTTAACTCTAAAGGAGCTACAGTCTCCCATGACAGAGATAAAAGTAAATGCACATGGGACAACAGTAGCACATGCTTCATAAATCTCAGTTTTATTGGGGGGTGGCAAGAAGGCAGCCCTAGTTGAAACAAACTCACATCAAAGCCAGGCTACAGTTTTCCCACAGACAATGTGGGAGACATGACCGAAAATTTAACTTTTCCGCCTCAATGCTAACCGCTGTGCATCACATTGAAAACACCATCCCTACAGTAAAAGATGGCGGTGGCAGTATAATGTTATGAGGATGCTTTTCTGCAGCAGGGACTGGAAAGTTCATAAAAATAGAGGGGGAAATGGACAGAGCAAAGTACAGGGAAATACTAGAGGAAACCTGCGCAGTTTATGTGGAAGTCAAATAATTGAATGAAGTCGGCTAAATTAATTAATATTGTTTTACCATCAGTACGCCTAGTGTAATGACGCAATCGCACGGATTAATAACACACACACTTACATTCACACTTACACTTGTAAATAGTACACATTCCAATTCACACTCGATTATTTAATAAAATAATTAAAGGTTATTTATGCTGATAATATTATAGTAAAGGTATTCATGGTTCAGGTCCTTAAAATACATAAAGTTGGGTCTCATATTAATCCATATCTCACCAGCAGTAACCCGGTTTTGACAGAATAGTGATCGCATCTAGTCGCTAGTTATGAGCAATATGAAATTAATACTCAAAAACACTCTTCTTATGGGTCAGTTTAAACAGGTTCTTTGGCGGGAAGACACGTAGGCTACAGTTAGCGTGAGTTGCCCCCTTCTTTGTAGAAGATAAAAAAAAAACTGTCCTATGACCTGCAATCTACTGGAAGATCATGAACGCTGGACCAATGAAGAACTCTCCTAGTGTTATATGTGTATTCAGTGACAACATCAGTATTTTTTCTAAACTTAACAGCATATAAGCAGTCTCTGATTCTGGAATAGTTTCTCTTTGCCAACAGGCATCAGGATTGACGGACTGTTTCTGGACCCAGTGATGCGCACTGTATATAACTGTTGTACTTTGTATTATTGTGTTCTGCTTAATTTTGCTATTAAATCTCATTTGTGCTTTGTAACCACATTAATAGCATTGGACAATATTTATTGGTATCGACAATACTGACATAACATTTACAAGAAAGCTTGGAAGAAAGTTTATCTTCCAACATGACAATTACCCAAAGCATACATAAAATCAGTAGAGTGACTTACCACTAAAAAGTTCGTGTCCTGAAGTGACCTAGATCTCAATCCAATTGAGCATTATGGCACCATCTAAGAAATGCTATTCACCAATGATCACCAGCCAACATGGTGAAAGGGATAAACTCCCAGAGCCTGATTCTTTAAGGAGTGTAAATGCTGATACATTGCTGCATTTTGCGCAAAATCGCTCTCCTAGTAAGGGAGTGCCAAGCTCATGCACATGCAGCAGTGTCAGATTCAAGCTTTGGACATCTCAAAGGCATGTGTTTTTCAGTTCTATGAATTGCTCTAGCTACAGTCAAGTGTAACTGCCGATTGCTAGTGATGATGGCTGTGTATGCATGCTAAAACATGTGTTTGCTATCAGGAGCAACTGTAACAATGTATTAAATGTACAGTAGACCTTAATAACATCCTAATAAATGTATTTTATGCGGCTAAAACAAAAAAAACTTTTTTTTTTTTTTTTTTCTTTAATGTTTTAACATTAATGATTATATAATTAACAGGTGACATTATTTGATTTTTTTTTTCTGTGCGTTCTCTGGTGTTTTGATATTCCACATTTGTATTGGACGTATCCTGCAGTGTATTGCCTGTTAGAACAGGGTGGACCTAGACCTGTATTCATCAACAGGCGTCTCTTCAGATCTGCTCTTTGTTGAATATGGACATCCACATGCTCGATGTACATGCCTTTAAAAAAAACAAACAAAGCGCACATTACTTTTGCTTTGCGTTCCTTGATGAATAAGGCCCCAGTATCTAGATAGGCAAAACTAATAGACACCCAAATACGATATGCAGTGATAATGAAGAGCTCCTATTCTGCATAAAATTGCAAGGCAGCTATGCAGTGTATGTTATTCTTATGTGGCCACGGTCAAAGTTCTGGCAGCTCCCAGGAAAGATCCACTTGACTGGAGTACCTATCAGAGACACTGTCACACATTGAGGGTCTTAGCCGCACTTACCACAACAGCCGCTGTCATATCAGGGCTACCCGGGTCCCTCCTGGTTGCCTGCAGCATTCCTGTCTATCACATCTCCATTTGTAAACAAACACATACTGTTTGTTCTGCTGCATGTGCTTGGCCATCTTGGATGCAGTCAGGTGATCATTCCAGACCAACCAGATTCAGCAGCTGTGATTGCATGAACTGTGCAGCCAATAGCTGTTTGGAACACCCTATTTAAACCTGCTGCTGAAGTTGCCAGAACAACACACTTCTCTCCTGAGGATAGTTCTTGACTCCGAGTTGCAGTTGTTCCTGCACTGTTCCTGATTACCCTGCATTTACTAAGTGATTGTCTTCTGTGGACATTCTGCATTACCAACTGAACTTCACTTTGCAAGTATCCTGCATTTTAAAGTGCACATCTCCTATCAATTACCTGCAATTACAAGTGCATATGTTCCTTCAAGTATTCAGCATTACCCGGAGTTCATCTTTTACAAGTACTCTGCACATCCAAGCTGCTCATCTTCCTGCAATATACTGCATTCAGCAAGAGTGCTTATCTCAGTAAGAACTTTGCACAATCCAGTGTATATTCTGCAGTATCAGTGGCTTTACCAATATCATCAGTTCTGTTGCTACAGCTGGTTCTGAGTCTTTAGGGCTTATTTTTGTCTCTATCTGTGGGTTTCAGGTCTGTGGCTATCATGCAGTCCTGAGTTCGCCATTCTGTGTCACAGTTCTGAGTTCCTTGTCTCTGTCTCCAGTTGGTTTTGTTCTGAGTTTCCGTCTGTTTTCTATCTGAGGTATTATTAGTGGGTTCCAGTCCCGTGTGCCTGGCCACAGGTGCCGGTATTGATTTCCTACAAACAGTTCCAGTTTGTCATTACACCGGATTCCAGTTCAGTACTCAGTCACAGACTCCAGTTCTAAGACTCCTATACTGCTTGTGCTACCCTAAGTACTCCAGATGAGCAAAGAGATCAACAAAGCCTCCAGGTTCCGTTTCAGTCCTGTTTCAGCTAGGCCCAAGGGTCCTGAATCGGATCGAGAAATACAGACGACCGTGACACACACCAGGTCCTGCCAAGCCTCTAAGTCCTTAGAGGACTGGTAATGAGCTTCAACCTGAAGTCAAAAGACTTGTAGAAGGTAGAATAGTAAGGAATGAAGCCAAAATCAAGGGATTGGAGAAGGTAGAATAGTGAACGAAGCTGAGATGGAAGGATTTTAGAAAGTAGAATCATGATGTACAGTCAAACAAAGCAAGCATTCTTCAAAGCACAAGCAAAGACATCCAAAGCAAAACCTTTCTCCGTCAAATGTTTGGTTGAACTGGGGTACTTTAAACAGGTGAAATAAATTGTTTTGATTTTCTCATCTTGACTTTTTCACTGACGGGCTAATTGCAGAACAAACAAAGCTGCACAGTAGTCCACATGAGGTGACTCTGTCCTTACTAGAGTGCTGATTGCAGGAATTGATAGAAGGTGTTTGGAGGGGCGTGGCTTAGCAGCCATCATAGATGAACACATTATCTTTCTGATCTGTCTACCCCACAACAAGCAAACCCTGCTATAGTTAGGATTCCCTGCCCTTTTTGGGGTCAAAATTACCCAGCTTGTGTCTCCTCTCCACATCAGGAGCCTGAGGACCCAAATACGGCTGCACTGTCTGGACCTAATGGAGACGAATGGACCCCGAACTCACTGTTCTTATCTAATAGCAGTTCCCAAACCTCCCCCAGCTGGTACAGCCTCCGCAGAGACCCCACTCCCACACCGCATGGCTGGCTCTGCCATGTCTCCGGTCAGCTTCAGGATGGACCATGGGGTGCATAGCCAGATCCCTATATCTAAGGTACTCTGCAGGGAACTGCAAAGGGCATTCCCAATGGGGTGCTATACAGTTGTGTGGGTCCCATTACCCTTAACACCACTTCTGGCCTTTTTACCTCCTTTTACACCGCCTATGTCCACGGATTGTGATACTGCATTTACCTTACCAAGCTCCAAAAGTTCAATGTGGTGACACGCTCTGGTCACCTGCCATCAAGTATCATGGTCCCCTGATAATCCCGCTGGTACACAAGTACGGAGCTGTGGCCTGTTGGGGTCACTCTAGACATTTGTGAAGGGACTGCTAAAGATCTGCCTGGTATCGGCTACATATAGCTGTTTTCAACACCTGCCTCTGCAGGACTGTTACCATTGGTATACTAAGTGAGGGGATTTGTTGCCCCCCAGTGGTTGCTTGATCTTATTGCTTTATATGCTAAACGTGCTGTAATTTATAAATGTGCTGTTTGTGGCTCTAAGCTGAAAATCCACCTTACCTTTTGATGGTCACCTATGCTCCTGGTAACCATACTACTCTTCTTCTTTGCTTAGCTCTTTGGAGTCTGACTGTGGGAATCCTCATGGATCCCACACCTCTAGTTATCTATATCTGTTTATGTCTGCACACTAATCTCACCTTTAGCGATCCACACATGACTTTGCTTAACCACCACCTGTTTTGACCTGTTTATCTGATACAGCCTTGCAATCCGCCTGTGCGACAAACTATTTTGATTGGATGCTTTCCTTTTGTGTACAAGATGGGTCCGAAAAATCTCAACAAAACCTATACCTGCTGTGACTTACTAGAAACATCTGGCAGTGGACGCAGAGAAGAAGACCTCTTCTCCGTTGGAAATCTAACCTCTCTCGGATACTGTGGCTTCCTTACCATCTGGGGACTATGATTTGCTGTACTGTTTCTTCTGCCCGTGTCAATCCTAATGGTCCCCTGACTGTTGGCAGTATGCAACACAAATGCTTGCTGCCCTCAATTCTGAGCTCAGCACGAGAGCATCCAATTGAGAACTCAAAGGAGAAATAGAATAAATAAGCGACGAGTTGATAGTGTCCCACTACAATCTAATAGTCGCTTAGAATACTCTCCATTAGGAATTGGAATCCTTTAAAGAAAATATGGCGGATATGGAAGATCGGTTTTGGCAAAATAATTTCAAAATCAGGAGCATCCCTAAATCAGTGGTCAATTTTGACCTTCTCTCTTACATCACAATGCTCTTCTGCAAATTTTCTTTGGTTATTGAGTGTGATCTCCTTATTGACAGAGTCCATAGATTGCTCAAACCTAGGGCAGGATGTTTGTAGGATGCTCCCTTAGGGACAAACTTCTTATGATGTATGTTTTCATGCAAGAGTACAGCTCTTGAGAGCAGCCAGAGCAACTGAACACACAGAAGTTCTCTCTGACATCCTATTGTTTCCTGATTTTTCTCAAGATTAGATTGTTTCATGATGTCACAGAAGCTCTGCAGGGGAATGCCATCCCTTACCATTGGGAGCTCCTTGTAATGCTCTCAATACAGAAAAACAATGCTGTACATGTTATTACTACCACTGATGAGGGTGCACAACTCCTGAAGGGATAAGACATCATTTGTGCCCCCAGCACCTTCAAACCTCGTTCCCCATCTGCACTAACTGGCCGATGGTGGGACAAGACGGATCCTCATCTTTGGGTGTTCAGAGCTCTTCTACATCTCTTTTTTTTTCCCCCAGGTATTTTGATGTGATTAAATGCCTTCCGAAATATAAGGCTCATGGGTGCATTAATGATTTTTATGCTACATTTTAGAAAATGTAGCATATAAATTTGTGCAATGCCAGCACTCACTGTGGTGGGTTTCTGGAGGAAATGCCCAAGGCTCAGTATGTGACAATTCCAAAAACACATACATATGTGGCTGGTTGTCATAACTATAGACCAATAGCCCTTCTCAACACTGACATGAAAATACCATATTGCTAGCTAACAGACCGGGCCGCCTTATTCTCAATCTCATCCAACCTGATCATGTGGGATTTGCAATGGGGAGCCAGGCTTTTCGATAGCAGGAGTCCTCAACAGTGTTTAATATGTTTCAAGGCTCCAGGATGCTGGATGTTAAGGAAGCATTCAACAGGCTCCACTGGGGCTTCATGCGTCAAGTTTTGCTTAAATTTGGCTTTAATAGAAAGAGTAATGGCTTTCTCTCAGAGAAATTTAGTATTTAGAATGGCACCATACAGGGATGTTCCTTTAACTTCTTATGTATATATTTGACATAAAACCCTAGGTGGAACACTTCTGTTGTTCTACGGACTATAGGGGCTTAAACCTCCTGGGGATGAACCACAGTCTATGACTATTTGCTGATGATGTGATAGTGCATGTTTCTGTTTTTATGTGCTCATATGGCTCTTTTTGTAATGTCAATATATGCCTTCTGGTGTGCTCTGTTTTGTCTGCTCCCCACTATGTACCCCCACAAAGTTATAGTCACCGACATGTTTCATTGAAATTCATCAGAGGTAAACTCAAAGTAGAAACAAAGATCTAACATCTGAGCATGCCAAAGTGATTTGAGAGGTATACTGCTGCCTTAGGCAAGACAGTAACTATGTTAGTAGACTGGAAAAAAAGACATGTTTATAGCATCATTTTAGGAGAGTTAAAACAAAACTAAATATTGAAAATTCTCAAAAGTGGTCAAAAGATAAGTGACTTTAATTAGTTGTGATTATTAATATTTTGATTTTTTTGGGTTTAGTTCCTCTTTAAAGGAGCATTAGGATTGTGCACGTATCACTTCTAAAACAGTTATATTTGCAAACAGATTGCACACCCTGTCCTTTTTTTCCATTCCTCCATTAACAAAGAGTGAACTACACATAAAATAGAAAATCTTTTTGAAATGGTCAAGGTCTAAATATCTAAATGTATCCTTAAGAAAAATAACTAAAACAATAAATAAATTAAGAATTGCTAAAAAATACATATTAAATGTTTAGAAACATAATTTTATTTAAATAAAAACTGTGCAATATGCATATTAATGTATTTCATTTTAATAAGAGTCATTTAGTTTTACCCATAAAAGTGGGTTTCATGTCTTGTGTCTGTATGCTGTCACTGTGTAATTACTTGTATATCACCATAATACAGGTAGGAATCATGACCTTACAATGCAAATCACACCATTTGTGAAGTACACATATAGGGCTTGAGCCATTAAGGAGCGCAAGGCAAAAGTAAAATTGATCTTGGACAAAACCATGTTACAATGCAAGGGGTGCAAATAAGTTTGTTATTTTGAACGTAAAGAAAATACTTATTTTTATGTTTAATTTGAATGTTTTGAACAACCCTTAGATTCTTTGGATCTGAGTCATTAAGGAAAGTAACGCAAAAAAAGGAGTAAATTCTCACCGGGACAAACTATGTTGCAATGCAAGGGGTGCAAAATTAGTTTATTATTTTGCACATAGGTTAAATACTGGCTGTTCTTTCATGTAGCACACAAATACTTGAAACTTTATTTTTACACTGAAATGTAAAGATGATCTAGGGCATGCCATATCCCAATTACAAAGCTTTCCCCACATTTTAAATTTACCTCCCCTCCAATGCAACATGGTTTTGCCGAGGTGCAATGTTACTGCTTTTTTTATGCTGTGCTCTCCTTAATGACTCAGGCCCATAATGTTAGAATCTTCTGTTTGCAGTTTCTGTATAGCTGCAGAGTAATCTAAAATTGTTTCTCCAGATGACTTTGATTTATTGTCTTGTACGGCTTTCATTAAATACATTGCTTAAATATATTTCTATAGCTTTCTTGTTTATTTTTGCTTGATTTAGGGCTTGGGAGGGGAACTGTGATTCTTATATGCAGCAATGACTCTTCTTAGCCTGCCCCCAGAAATACTTATAATGTTGGCCAAATGTGCGGGGTTGCCATCAACCTTAATAGTGAAAAACAAGATTGCTTTCCAATCCAATTTAGCCATACACATTGGTGCGCAAATAATGCAGATCCAGCCATTTTCTGCAAACCGGCTGGATCACATGGCAACTTGTTACTGTGCAAAATGACAAAACAGTGATAATCTGCCAATTTAATTTAATGACCTGATTGATTTCACTTTAATTTCTTGATATCAGCCCTAATACCAGTGTGCGTTTAGCCATCTAACATTCCAAGAATATTAGGAGTATAATTACCTTATAAAAGCATGAGGCCAAGGAACATGTGCTTTTGCACAAGTTGCAGAACTCAACTTTTGATTAGAAATCTACAATATCTTTGGTAACAGCAGTCAGCACAACACAGCGAGTAAAGCATAAAAGTTAAATTTTTGGGTTTTCTTCAACAAATTTGGAAGCAATAATTTTTAAAGCAATTATTTATGCAATCTAGGATCTAGGATGTATCGAGTTATATTTTTTACCTTTACTAAATACTATAAACATGAGTAAAGTTCTAGTGGAACTTCTATTTTTTTTATTTTTGTTTTTATATGATGGGCAAGGTTTTTTAGGAACACCAGTCCATTTCACTGGGACCAGTGGGGTGGTAAATATGCCTCTCAACATGTCCTTTTATTACAAATTACACTGCCCCATAGCCCAAGGCTCTCCGGAAGAGGTAGCCTCTGGAAAGGGAGTGAATGCTGTTTTTTGCACTACCCTGCACTGGCCATCTTAGAGCTGGTTTTCACTATAGGAGAGGGATCTAATGATTGTGCCTGTTATAGGGGAAAACCAGATCAGTCCTGATTGAATATTTAGTAGGAGGGCACATTGCCATTTTTAATGCAGTAAAATGATTTGTCTCCTTCAAAGTATAGGATAAGAGAGCACCCAGTCTGCTCAACTCTTTACCTCTGCCGGTGTAAACTCCTCAATTGTAGTCACTTTGTTCTGCAAAGCTACAAACTCAAACAGAAATGTACAGTGGGTCAAAAGTTTGTTCTGTAGAACAACCATTTTGTCTTTCCTAAATTGTCTCAACGCGGTATCTCAGCATTATACCATAACCCAACAGCCTCAGTATTAGTCAACGGCTTCACCTCTACTCCTTTTACTATACACAATGGAACCAGACAGGGATGCCCACTTTCCCCCCTTCTGTTTGCCCTCATTATGGAACCCCTTGCTGCACGCATACGAATCAACCCCGACATCACCGGTATACCAACTACCACTAGAGACCATAAAATAGCTTTGTACGCAGATGATGTTTTCCTATCACTGACTAATCCCCATATCACGCTCCCGAATCTTATAAAAGAGATTGACACATACAGTTCCCTATCCAACTATAAGATTAATGCTGAGAAATCCGAGATTTTGAGTTTAAATATTGCGCCTGCAGCAACTCAGACACTCAAAGCTAACTTTAACTTTAGGTGGCAATCTAAGCAACTCAAATATTTAGGTGTATACCTAACCAAATCCTACTCTTGCCTCTATGCTGCTAACTTCCCAAGGCTCATCAGCAAGATAAAAGCTGACCTAGCGCAATGGTCTAAACTTACGGTTTCCTGGTTCGGCCGTATCGCCACTATAAAAATGAATATATTACCTCGCCTCCTCTATTTATGGCAGACCCTACCCATTTATGTCCACACACATGTACTCAAAAACTTACAGCAATCCCTGTCCAAATTCATATAGGCCGGTCGTAAACCGAGAATCCAGCTACGGCTTTCATTTAAACACCAAAACATAGGAGGTCTAGGTTTACCCAATTTAGCAAAATACTATCAAGCCACTCATTTAGCGCAATGCATCCTTTGGCATTCGCCTCCGGGTTGGCGTGTCTGGACGCATATTGAAGCGGATTTACTTAACCTTTACTAGACCTCCTCGTTACTTTGGACCAAACCCCAACACAGAACTAAACACTTTAGCCGTGTCCCCACAGCTAAATTCTCATTAACCATTTGGGATCGAGTGACACGAACCTATGAATTACGTTCCCAATACCCGCTTCTCGTCCCACTATGGAATTCTCCTGATTTCCCCCAGGGATAAACCATAAAGCCTTCCATTACTGGACTCGTCACCATCTTCTTTTTCCATGGGACATTGCTCCCATGAATATCTTCCCTTCATTCGCAGAACTTATAAAAAGATATAATTTCCCTAACTCAATATTTTATCAATACCTACAAATTAGACACTTCTACAACTCCCTATCTAAACCAGCCCTCACAGATCAGTGCTCTCCCCTAGAATCACTCTGCAGACATCCAATCTCAACGAGAGGGCTCATATCCACAATATACCAATTAATAAATAATTTTGGCCTTCCATCTAAAAACCGCATCAACTCGCGTGGGAGAAAGACACAGAAGAAATTATAGATCCTAAAGAATGGACCAGGATTAGAACCAATTTGGCCAAAACCTCTATCTCTGTGCGAATCAAAGAAAATTCTTTCAAAATATATAGTAGATGGTATCTGGTCCCTTCGCGCCTTCATACTATATTCCCAACCTCCTCGGACAGATGTTGGAGGGAGTGTGGTTGTAGGGGCTCCCTGCTGCACGTTTGGTGGTCCTGTCCCAAGATAATCTCATACTGGCAACAAGTTCATAAGTTGATATCCTCCATTACACATATCCAAATTCTTGATACACCTCTCTTTTCATTACTCCCTAGACCTCTCCCTAATATACCCCGCCCAACCCAAAAACTAATTAGACATATACTTAAGGCAGCCAACTGCCTGATTGCTTTGCACTGGAAGAGCTCGATCCCACCCTCACTTACTGCTACCATAAATTCTGTCTGGTCAACATACCGTCTGGAAAGTATAACCGCCACCCTTAATGATACTCCAATTCAATTCCATGCTGTGTGGAACCCTTGGACATCCGTTTACGAAGCAGAACCGCCCCTATCTACCATTTGACATTCTCCTACTTTAATTTATTATCCTCTCTCTTCTATCTACTTAGAGATGACTGACTAAACATACCAACCTCTCGTTTCAACGACCGCAGATGATTCCAACTACCCTTGTGCCCCCCTTTGACTCCTCCCCTCTCTCCCTCCTCATTCCCCTGTATGTCTCCCTCACCTTCAAGTTATTTCTCTCTGAATCATATATACCAACGCAAATTTCAGATTTAGCTCCATTATATTCAATATGTTGTTATAAATGTTATTAACATTATGTTCTCATATATATATATATATATATATATATATATATATATATATATATATATATACATATACATACATATATATATATATATATATATATATATATATATATATATATATATATATATATATACTACTTCATGTATACAACTCCTTGCTGATCTTTTTGTGTACATGTAAACCTGTACAAATAAACAATAAAAAATCTTATTTAAAAAAAAAAAAAAATTGTCTCAACAGATTCCTTTGCATTGGCACTCTGACAAATGTATGCAACCCATTACTTTTTTCTAAATATTATGCTCAAAGTCTGGAAACGTGTGAGGATGCAATAGCAAAACATTTCTTTACTTTTTTAAAACTACCACTGATATTGCTCTTTTTTTCTTACACAATGTGTGCTTGCCTGAGCACATTTGTCTTTTTTGCCCATACCAGATTGAGGCTGATCACCTGGTGGTGAATGTTCATCCACATCTGACTACCTTAGAGAAAAGGATGACAATAAATGTTAATGCTCTTTAACCCTCTGAGGATGACTATCACATTGCAGTACTAATGTCACAATATTTACCTGCTCCACACCACTGAATCCCTCTGTCTCTGTGTAAGATAAGCACTTCCTGGTTTGGGCGATCACATGATTGTGGCTGGGAGGCGGCATATTCAAACCTGCAGAGTATATAAAACTCACTCTAGCAGTGTCAGAGCAAAAGGTTTCCACACCAGTCTGACTCCCTGTTATGCTGCAGAAGTTGCGCTTTCCTGTGCTATTCCCTTGGATTGCTTATCTGCCTATTAAGTCCTTGTGTACAAGTCCTAGCTACCTTTGACCACTCTGTCTTAATCCTGATTTTTCACTGCACTACTGCCTCTGTACCAGTTCCCGGTTGTTATTGGACTTCCCTTCTGCATACTAACTTTGTACCTTGCTACTGCCAGTGTACCAGTCCTCAGCTTGCTGACCTGCTTCTGCATTACCCATTCTCCAACTCCGCTGTGTTACACCTAGTGGCATACAGGGGGCCGCGACCTGCGGGTTTCTGGATGCTAAGCCATTCCTGCCTTGCGGTGGTTCCTGGTGAAGACCGGAGAGTCCGTTAGACTCCGCACTTCTGCTTGGCCAGCGCTAAATCAGGCTAACACATGTATCCATCACCTCAGGACTCCCTTCCTGATAACCTCGTTACAACTAATGTCCCATATTGCTCTTTACAAAAGTACTATGAAAAGACACTGACATTTAATTATAATTTCAGATGTACCTTGTTTTTACTATTGCTTGGACTTGACATATTATGCTCAAAGTTTCATAAAAGGGGCGATAGCGATTCACAACTTTATTATCTGAACTCCCAACATGGACTACCATAATTTTATGTGTCAGATTTACACAACTACCTCTTTGGATTAAGCAAAGTTTGTCAACTGTTTTTCAGTGGCAGGATGAGAGGAACTTTTCTTCATGCCAGTCATCATTATTTATAAAGTATTGGCAATCAATTAAATAAACTTGATTTTGGGAATTTTCAATACAATATGGACTTCAATTTGAGTGAATGGATAGACTGACAAGTGAATGTAACAATTGCAAAGAAAATATAGGTTTTTTTTGTTTATTTCAATGCATACATCAGTTGAGATGCCAATGTATTTTCTGAGTATGTGTATACTTAGATAGCTAAAGGTACTAATAAAAGTGGAGGAAAAACTTGTATTTTGCATCAGTGAGTTGCAAAAAATACACTAGTTAAGATAATAAGCAAAGTCCCAATCATGGATAAAGGAATTTACAGACATTTACCCCTAGAACAATCGAAAAATAATAAGTACCAGGGGGCCTGTAGACTCATCATGTATTCATAGCCTTGTATAATATTTTCTTGTCCTTACTGATTTCATGCACTGCAATCGCTCGATTTTCCAGGGGACGTAAACTATTTAGCAAATTTTTGGCAACCTGTAATTTACGCTAGTTTGATTCCCCACATCTCTACCTATGAAAATTGAAAGAGAGAGAGTTATTTAGAGCATATTGGGCCTGATTCATTAATGCACACAAAATTAACATATTGTGCAATTTTTAAAAAAATGCACCTAAATTCCTGCCCCAGTGTCGGATTGGGGCATGAAGGGCCCACAAGGGGAGTGCAACAGTAGGTGCCCAGCAGAGGGGTGTGGCCAGCCACCATAGAGGTGAGACCAGACACTAGAGGGGGAGTGGTCAGCCCATGAAGGGATTAGCTAGCAGTATAGTGTAGCATATAAAGAATGCAGTGTATATAAAGAGTGCATAGTTTAGGCCCCAACTCTTAGATCGGGACAAAGTCTTGCCTCACTAGAATCAGAACAGTCGGCAGCTCTCTCCTACCTGTTCTTGCAGCGTTCACTACCTGCTGCTGCTTACCTTTCGTGCTTTGCTTCCTCCATGGCAGTGTGGGCAGGGGGTGTGTCTGCTCTGATTGGCTGAGTGACTGTGTCAGCCAATCGGAGTATAGCAGAGGGGGTGATGAGTTCCTGCCTGAGCAGGAAGCTCCTCTGCTTTACCAGCAGCACAGGCTGCTACTACACTTACCTCCCTGTGGGGACCCTGGTGATCGCATTCTGGCCCCTAGCGAAAGGGAGCCAGGCCATCGGACAGTGGGGCCTACCGGGTATTTTCCCGAGACCCCGCCAGGCCAGACCAACACTGAACGCACATATGTATTCAATAAGGAGTGGATGTAAAGGTACGTCTTTTTTTGAATATGGGTCTAGGTGTGCTATGCTCAATATTTAGCAGGATACGTCCAGTACATACATATGTGTAATATAAAGTCCCAGCACACAGAAGAGAAAAAAAAAATATATCAATGACAAACATAAAAATTAATGTTTTACACCCCCCTCATAAAATACATTTATTAGGATGTTATGAATGTCTACTGTACATAAAATGCATTTTGACAGTTGCTCCTGATTGAAAATACATGTTCTAGTTTGCATACAAAAAGTGAAACAAACTGTCCGCAAATTATTAGAATAGCTGCCGCTAATTGCACTAAAAATAGAATCCACCTAATTTCTACAATAAACATATACAACAAATAGAGTGTAATATACGGTGCTAAACTGCTTATAAGGATATATCTTATAAGGATATATTCTGCTTATAAGGATATATAATATCTATAATGCAATCCAACACTGTCCATAGAACAAGTTGTTCCAGATGTTAATCAAATAGTTCACTCAAATGTACAGCATCAAATACTCCAATTCTTCTACATAAATTTTGTAATAAATGTCAGTACTTAAAAGGATTAAATTCTGCTGGTAATAATGTCCTCAAATAAAAAGAGACATATATCAGAAATTATCAGAAAATATTCCCCCTTATTGAACACACCTCAAGTGTTTCACACTTTGATTTTAAAAGGACTTGTGAGATCCAAAAAAAACCATCTGAGTGATCACACAGTGAGTCATGCAGGGAAAAGTAATATGTGACAATGAACATACATTGGCATAATAATATGCACTTACACAGATGATGGTATGGATCACCATACACTTCTATTGTAGCTGTCTGTATTGTATTAACACTTGTCCTGGTAAAGATATATAGACGACATCTTGGTGGATCCGAACTCTGCAGACTGGCCCGAGCCTCAGCACATAGGATAGGACAAGTTTGCCAGGTTAAGGAAACTGGATGATTTCTAGTCAGCTGACTAGAAATCGTCCCGTTTCCTTCACCCGGCAAACTGTGTGATCACTCGGATGGGTTTTTTTGGATCTCACAAGTCCTTTTAAAATCAAAGTGTGAAACATTTGAGGTGTGTTCAATAAGGGGGAATATTTTCTGATAATTTCTAATATATGTCTCTTTTTATTTGACGACATTATTACCAGCAGAATTTAATCCTTTTAAGTACTGGCATTTATTCCAAAATTTATGGAGAAGAATTGGAGTATTTGATGATGGTACATTTGAGTGAACTATTTGATTAACATCTTGAACAACTTGTTCTATGGACTTATAGACAGTGTTGGATTGCATTATAGATATTATATGTTCTAGTTTGCATTCGTGATCACTATCACTCTGTACTTACACCAGATCTGTAGCTGAAAAACACGTACCTTTGAACTACTCAAAGCTAATCATAGTACAAGCTCTCTTATTTTGTTGTCAATGGTGTAAATCTCAACATATGTTTTTATTCTGCATGTTAAACCTATTATTCATTTTCTCTGTGATTGGTGCTTGTAACAGTATGAAATGGTAAGCCCACACGTTCAAGGTTATTTTATAGGTTTTCAGTACTTTAAATTCAACAATCAGAGAGTCTCACATATGCAATTTTACAGCTAGCTTATTATTATAAAAAATGTTTTGAGAAAATGCAAAAAATAGATCAGATTGAGTTAATAACATTACTAGTTAACATTTCAATAAAAACCTTCTTTAGCTTCTGTTCCCAGACAAATGCAAGGCTGAGACCTGGCACAGATCACTTAGACATAGACTGATACACAAACTCACACTAACAATGACTAACTGACTTCCACAACACTTAGGCTCATAATAACATGATCATGACAACCAGACAGATGCTGCCAGGTTGACAGAAGTCCTGCCCACAACAGCATTTTACCTTTTATGCTTCTCTGTATGGGACTGATCCAACTTCCTGTTTCTTACAGGTTGTATCCGTCTTTGTGGTTCTTACAGGTTGCAAATGTCTTGCAAAAGAACCCACTAAGGAAGCCACTCACCAGTGGTGAAACACATTTTGGATGACTCCTTCACTACAAAGTTAGAATCCCTTTGATCACACTAACCTAATGTAATAATTATATTATTTTTGTATCATTGCATCTTGTATTTTTCACTCTACTCGTGTATCTTATAGGTGATGTGAATAATTGTCTAAAAAATATCTGGTCCGGACTGCTATATTAATACCTACAATAGGGAGTTCTGCCTGCTTAACTCAGCGTCCAAAAGGGAGCTACTCTTGGGACTGGCACTCCGGGAATTCCAACCGCAGGAATTTTATTTATAACCTGCTCCGCAAACCAACCCTGGAGGATTGCACTATCCTACCATCCATTATCCAAGCCTGCACTAACCTACGGATGAGTCACCTTCATTTATACTTTATCTCAGCTGAGATGAAATTGTTCTCTTTAGACTTTCAAACTGTATCTTGGAAAGTAACCATATTCCAGCACAAGTGACTGCAATTTCTGTACTATATGTATTTATACTTCTGGGAAGATATAATTAGGATACCTTTATTGTTTGGACTATCGCTCTGCCTTGTTTGATACCAGCAATTACTGAGCCAGTACTTCATATTGCAATTACCGATCAGTCATTCATATTGATTAAGAGATCGTTCTTTCTGATAATATTTTTTCTGTGGTTGCTATGATAGTATCACACACCGGTCCTGTGGACGGGTACCGGTTTTGTTACCTCTCTCTCATAAGCGGTGACCACAGTATCCTGAACTCAGTTTTGCTTTATAGTCTCCATCTGGTCTTCCGTTCCGCACAGGTGTCAGCTACCACTCTCTCTTATTACCTCCTACCCGTTCCCATTGGCCCTGGCACTTTGGAGCGCTATTTAAAACTCCCATTTCCTGCTATCTGATGCCTGTTCTTCGAGTTACTCTCTCTCATCAGAATTGGGCTTTCTTCGTGTGATTTAGCTGTTGTTGCTTCGCATCACTACTCCGGGTTCAGCTGTAGTTTCTCTCCGTTGCCTCTGCTGGAACGTCCGCTGTACCTGTATCCGCAGCCGTGTCCTGTGTTCCCTGTTTGGGTCTACTGCTCCGACTTCAATGCTTCATTATTGGAACTCCAGCCTCATTAGGAACTCTCCACACCTGCTGCTCTGAATTACCATCTATGGATCAGCTAAGTTCCTTGTCATTACTGTTTCTAACTGAACTACCCCTCTACCAGTAATTCACCTGCTGTTGCTCTGGGTTACCATCAACGGATGTGCTAAGTTCCTCATTATTATTGTTTCTACTGAACTGTTGCTGTACCAGTAATTCACCTGCTGTTGCTCTGAGTTACCATCTACGGATCAGCTAAGTTCCTTGTCATTCCTGTTTCTAACCGAACTGCCGCTGCACCAGTAATTCACCTGCTGTTGCTCTGAGTTACATTCTAACGGATCAGCTAAAGTCCCATCTCATCATCTCCAACCAAACTGCCGCTGTACCAGTAATTTACCTGCTACTGCTCTGAGTTACCATCTACGGATCAGCTAAGTTCTTCATCATTTTTGTTTCTACTGAACTGTTACTGTACCAGTAATTCACCTGCTGTTGCTCTGATTTACCATCTATGGATCAGCTAAGGTCCTTGTCATTACTGTTTCTAACTGAACTGCCGCTGTACCAGTAATTCGCCTGCTGTTGCTCTGAGTTACCATCTACGGATCAGCTAAGTTCTTCATCATTTTTGTTTCTACGAACTGTTGCTGTACCAGTAATTCACCTGCTGTTGCTCTGAGTTACCATCTAATGGATCAGCTAAAGTTCCATCGCTTCATTGTCTCCAAACGAACTGCCGCTGCACCAGTAATTCACCTGCTGTTGCTCTAAGTTACATTCTAACGGATCAGCTAAAGTACCATCTCATCATTGTCTCCAACCAAACTGCAGCTGTACTAGTAATTCATCTACTATTGCTCTGAGTTACCAACTACGTATCAGCAAGTTCCACAACGCTACTATTCACGGATGACCTCGTGAGTTCCCATTGTTATTGTGCTTATATCTCCCGGAGCAGCCCCACTATCATCTCTGCTCAGCTATATGTTCTGACCTTACCCTTGTTGTTGCCTTCATTGTTATTCTCCTCTACCATTGCTGTCCCTCTACATCAGGCTCTACCTACTGTTCTCCCACAACTCCTTCTGGGAACCGCGATCTGCGGTAATAGGTGCTGCAAAGTCCATGTCCTCTTCTATGGGTCAATGGTGAATACCACCTACCATTAGATTCCGCGCCCCAGTTCGAGCATCAGTTATTGGCAGGACTCACTAAATATTCACCAGATTTTCTGACAGATAGATTGTGCATGCTGAATATTATGGTTTTTGTGAATATTCCAATGTGTTTATTTTATATTTTTTTAGACATTGTTGTTTGCTTACCGAATAAATTGTTTATTTTTATACACAATCAAAAATCTCTTGTTCAAAAACAATTGCGCCTTGGAATTATTCACAATATCTATTTCCCAATTGGAGATTGGGACCCCACTACTACCCTCCTTTTCCCTTTGGCAGCATACTGCCTATCATATATATACATTGGGAAACGCAGTTTCTCCATCCTTTTGGTTTATTACATTGTATTTTATATTCTATATTACATTTTTTATTTCCATCTATATTTTTTATTTCCATTTAGTGTTAAATTTATTTTAACCATATTTTGTTCTATTTTGTTCAGTTTCACCCCATTCAATTACTACTACTACTATTACTCTATTTCTATTATGGATACTCCAATACCTGACATCTAATCACCACTAAATATAACTTATATATACACCTTAGCATTGCATTTCTCTATTTTAGTTTATCCAGTTACTAGCATATTACCTTGGTTTTTAATCCCTTTCTCATGAGAGTAATCCCACACATTCCATATCTTCTACTTCACTCTTTATTTTCACCACTCTACCTACTTTGTCCTCTGTACATTATATTATAAATACTGTATCAGCTGTATTTTATTTGATGGACTTACTTTTATGTGTTTCTACTATACTTTTATATTTTCTCATTCATTTATACCTGCTACCACTACATTTCTCCTTCATCTACCAATAATACTATTTACTATTGCATACTTTTTTCATCATTGCTATATGCACTCTTCACTAATAGCATGGAAAACACAGCATAGTTCCATGCCTTATTAGTAGTTATCATGGTAACTGGATCCCTTTCACCACCACATCCCTATCTCTTCCATTCAGTCATTCACATAGCCACCAATATTTTCCAAAATCTTAATCCTGATAGATCAAAATTCTTACCTAGTCAACTAGTCAACTGCTTGTTCCACAACTGACATTAATACTTTTTACACTGCCTAGAACTTCGCTCCTGCATGCACATGCTACAACAATTCTCCCACATTCATAATTTACAAATCTCAGCTGCATCCAACATCTACTTACACAAGCATCTGTACATCACTACCAAGCCAAGCATCTACAAGTAGTACTCCACTACTTTACACAGCTAGATTGCACCCTTGGAGCTATGTAGTACTATTGAAGCCATGAACTAAGCGCAGTGGAAAAGGTAAGTGAATTATCTTTAATGTAAAATTGGCATAACATCAGAACATGTAATTTAATTAGATATTATTTACAGACATGGCAATGGAGATTATCAACTGATGTGAATTATAAGAAGTATATTGTAAAATACAGACCTATGATGGATTAAAGAATTTCTGCATGTCTGCCACTGTAGGCCAGGGCCTATGTTGCATTTCCACAAATTAGGGCCTAACCACATTTCAATTGCTACTTGCCAATATGTCACACAATGGTTCATTGTAAAACCATCAAATTCCATTCACTTACATTTTCTATTCCTCCACTTTTAAATGTACATACTGCCACTTCTAAATTTCCACATCAACCACTGGTTTCACTGATATCCTGGTACCACTGTCTTCTCACATAAAGTTTCAACAAATGAATGACATTTTAAGAGGGCAAAATTTTTTAAGACTAAACATTTTAAGAGTAAACATTTACTCATGCTTACAAATTCTACTGACATACTAAATAAATAGTTAATTTAAGCTCATTTAAGCTCATTTGGTTATACATACCCTCCTGCACCTTTTGCTAAATATGTGATTAACTTTAAAATTTAAATTAACTTTTTACTTTCCTTGCCTTGGGGTAATCTTCATTGTACTTTAGTACAAAGTATATCCGGAACCAGATAGCAACTTTGAGTTGTATGTCAAAGAAACAACATTAAACAACTTTTCCTGATGCTATAAATATGTGGCTGAAAATTTTGTAACAAAATGAGTAACGCATTTATTAAACATTGCAGGAGGGACCATAAATTATGGTCATCTGAAGATGGACCCTATTAAAATAACCCTAGCACAAGGGTTGCACCCACCAAGTTTGTGATATTTTCAGGAAAAAAGAAAAAGGAACTGAAACAAGAACATTAATAACAATATAAGGAGACCACAGATAAATTAATATTAGAATTCACAGCACAGGACCTGGGAGATAGCACAAGACTGAAAAACACCTGGGATTTTCCAGACAGGTATCCAGTTATAATTGATTAGCCAGCTGCAGTTGGATAGACAGAAAGTCTTGTCTTGACTAAACTTGCAACCCCCTGTTTGACAAGGATCAACATTAACTCATGATACAATTCAGTTGAATTATATCATGTTTAAAATGCGCACTGTTTAGCACTGAAATTACATAATATATGACAGAGGAAAATGATGTTTGTATCCCCAGGTTAATATTAATGCTTTTCTTCTTAAGATTAAAGTGTGATAAACATTTGACTACTTTCAAATACGGCAGTTTGTTTTACAACTCAAGGTCTTGCATACTTTCAAATCAATTAGAGATACAGTAATAGAATTTGCGCTGAAGAGTGGATGATATTTAATATCAAGTATTTTATAACGACAACAGTAATTTTTCATCTGGGAATTTATATAGACAATTTAATACTCTGAAACAATACACAATGCAATTACCGATGCAAGTTATTTAAACAATGCTATCTAGTATCTCAACATATTTTATGATACAAAGTAATTTTTAAAGTAGTCTTCTTGAGTGTGCTAATTCTAGAGTCACTAACTCATTTCCAAACAGCATCATTATGAGCCAAGATAAATAATCATTCTGTGGTATAGCACTGAGAAACCCTGAGATCCCTTTTTTTAAAGCACTCATTAATTCAGTTTTCAGGGCTACAGCTACTGCAGCAGGTGAAGTATTTTATCCTTTCATCTCATTAATCACTTTAATGTTGCTGAGAAGTAGTCTATTAATACCTGGTCAGGAGACCAGGCTATTCTGATCCATAACAACTCTAATAACAGTACAGCCAGCTGGAGGTTAATACACTGCAATTTAATCCATCCCAAATTACTGTAAAATGTGATATCTAATAATAGCAATATTCCGGAACATTTTACATTTGGAATGGTCAGGGTCTTTTTATTTCATGTTGTGCGTCTCATAAGGTTATCATTGAAATGTCTTTAATTTGAAATTAATTTTATCATTACACAATATTGACTGAGCTATCAATATTTATCTTTTTATTTTAATTTCATTATATAAACAGACAGAGAAAATGGAAAACAAAGTGTATGTATTCTCAGAAATAACCTAGAGATTGTAATCATCTACTTCAATGTTGATAGGAATGCCATCTATATATACTTTAATCAAGCTGTGACACAGCCTGATGGAACCAGAAAAAAAGTATATATTTTCTGACTGTATGTGGATGCAGTGTGTGATGTCGTTTATTCAAGAACAGTAATTATTAATGTCAAATATCTTATTGTCAGATATTTTCTGACTGTACATGGATGCAATGTGTGATGTAATTTATTCAACAACAGCAATTATTAATGTCAGATATTTCAATGCAACATAGACGAGTCGCATTGGTTAAATACACAGTACTTATCCAAAGTATAACAAGAACAGAGTGTGAAATGAATGCTGCAAAATCTAATAAAAACATGTTTTATCAAATCATTGGCTTAATAACAATGCACATGACACAGCACAAAAATCTAGTGCAAATCACTGTTTTCTATATCCAGAGAAAATGTTCAATGAGCTGTATTTATCTTTAATTTTAATGTTTTGGACAACCCTTAGATTCTTTGGGTCTGAGTCATTAAGGAAAGTAAGGCAAAAAAAGGAGTAAATGTTCTCCGGGACAAACCATGTTGCAATGCAAAGGCAGGCAAATTAGTTTTTTTATTTTGCACATAAGTGAAATACTGGCTGTTCTTTCATCTAGTACACAAAAACTTGATAGTTTTATTTTTTAACACTGAAATTTAAAGCTGATCTAGGACATGCCCTACCCCAACTATAAATCTGTCCCCGCATTTTAAATTTACCTCCCCCTCCAATTCAACATGGTTTTGCCGAGGTGCAAAATTGCTCCTTTTATATGCTTTGCTCTCCTTAATGACTTAGGCCCTATATTTTTTTTATTTTCTTTTCATGAGTTCATTTTTTTTTTTTGGTGGTGGTGGTGGAGGAGGGGGGGGGGGTATATATATATTTTTTGAGGTATAGATTTTTGTTTGTTTCTCCATGGGATTTGTACTGGCTCATTTATACTGAATTTTAATGTTTACCATATTTGATTGATTAATTATTTATTTATATATTGCCCATTTTTGTGGTTCTGAATTTTAGTTAATTACAATATTAAATTAATTAGATCATGACTTAACAATTACATGCATTTTTTAACTGGGATCTATGTCCTAAGTGCTCTTTGAGTTACTTTAATAACATAGCACTAAACATTTTTATAAGTTATTAATTATACATTTCATTCACATTATACCTCTTTGTATCTATTCATTGTCAACAGGTTTATTAAAAGTACCTTGCTGTTCTCCTATAATCTCTTCCCTTATTTGTAAATTAGATTTGGAGTGGATTTGAGGTGGATTCTTTTGTGGGCAGCACGGTGGCATAGTGGTTAGCACTTCTGCCTTACAGCACTGGGGTCATGAGTTCAATTCCCGACCATTGCCTTATCTGTGAGGAGTTTGTATGTTCTCCTCGTGTGTGGGTTTCCTCCGGGTGCTTCAGTTTCCTCCCACACTCCAAAAACATACTGGTAGGTTAATTGGCTGCTAACAAATTCATCCTAATCTGTCTGCCTCTGTGTGTGTGTGTTAGGGAATTTAGACTGTAAGCCCCAATGGGGCAGGGACCGATGTGAGTTCTCTGTACAGGGCTGCGGAATTAGTGGCGCTATATAAATAAATGATGATTATGATGATGATGATGATAGACATCAATTGAATTAATTTCTAATTATTTTTTATATTTCCCCATCATTTTCCTTTATGTGGTTTTGCAGATGTTAATAAATGATATATGATTTTACACTGATTGTATTATTTTGGTTGGATCCAATATACTTTAGGACTTTTTCACTCTTATTGGTTTTGTTATGTCCCCTGACTCTTGTGGAATGTGCCCTTTGTCCAAGGTTAATGCCATCCAACATTTTGAAGGTCCCTTCCCAGATATATTTGTAGTTTACTTACTTTTGTTTCTAGGAGCCATGAATCCTAGATCAATTGTTTAAATAACATGATAGTTCAGAAAGACATTGCCATTCATATGCAATCATTACTATGGCACTATTTGAGGTCAAACTAATGGCTTAATCTGTGTCCAATTTGACCACAAAGAGAAGGTAAAATTGCACAGATCTGATAATCCACTATTAAAGATATCTCTTCAGGTTCCTGGGTTTTGTTAATTGAATAAAAACTATAAGCAAATCAAACATTCAGCGCAGTGGCTTAATAGTTAGCACTTCTGTCTCACACAACTGGGGTCATGAGTTTGATTCCCGACCATGGCCTTATCTGTGAGGAGTTTGTATGTTCTCCCTGTGTTTGCGTGGGTTTCCGCCGGGTGCACTGGTTTTCACATTCCAAAAATATACTAGTAGGTTATTTGGCTGCTATCAAATTGACCCTAGTCTGTGTGTGTGTGTGTGTGTGTGTGTGTGTATTAGGGAATTTAGACTGTAAGCTCCAATGGGGCAGGGACTGATGTGAGCGAGATCACTGTACAGCGCTGCGGAATTAGTAGCGCTATATAAATAGCTGCTGCTAATGATGATACATTACAATGTGTGATACAATGACTTACATGTAGTTTAATAATGTTTAATTCATGAACAATAAATTATAGTCATTGCTAAATTTACATTGTATTATGACATAATTTAGTGTATAATAAAATAATACGTACATCAGATGGCATTTGTCCCACCTCTTATGTATTAAATAAATGTATTCAGTAGAGATGGGCGGGCTCGGTTCCCAGAGAACCGAACCCACCCGAACTTTGCCTATCCGAGTACCGAGCCGAGCATGCTCGGTACTCTCCCGCCCACTCGGAATCCAAATCGAGGCCGAACGTCATCGTGACATCATCGGATCTTGGGGCTCGGTTCTCGCGATACTTGAAGATTATAAATACCTGCCTCCACAGCAATCCATCGCCATTTGACAGAGGGAGAGAGCAGGGTGTAGTCACAGGCTGATTAGAGCAGGGACAGAGAATACAATATTCTGATTCCAATTGTGCTAACAGAAATTGCTAGAGAAGAGAGGAATATAGAGGATTTTTTTTTTCAATATTTGGCACTCAAAGTGCTTTTTGGGTGTCCCCCATTATTTTGCCTAAATATTTCTGGCTGTCAAAATTACTATCTGTCAGCAGTATCTACCAAATAATTTTTAGCACTCCCCAGTGCTTTTGGGGTGTCCCCCATAATTGTGCATAAATATTTCTGGCTGTCAAAAGTCATATTTGTTAGCAGTATCTACCAAATAATTTTTAGCACTACAAGTGCTTTGGGCTCAGAATGGATTCAAAGCAGTCCACATATGAGCAGAATGAGCAACCAGGTTCTGTCACCAGTCCTGATGGTAGTGTTCCCAGTACATCATCTGGGAAAGGCGATGTCAAACTACACAGTGTTTCGAAATCAGTCCAAAAAACACACACCAAAAAAATATTTACTGTGTTAAAGCGAAAAAGAAGTGTAACTGAGGAAAAGTTAAGTGCCGATAATTTTTTTTTTGCCAACATGCCATTCCATACACGCAGTGGCAAAGAGAGAATTAGGCCTTCTCCTTTGTCCATTAGTGGCAGATCAAAAAATGTTACCGAGCCTACAAGTGGTGTACAAGTACTGTTATGCGTGAAAGCCGAGCTGCAAGAAAACAGTAAGGCATTAGAGGATAGTGTATGCTCTGAATCAGAAATGACACCAATCCCTGGGGAGAGTCCATCCACCAGTGGTATGTCTAATTGTGAGCATTCTGTTAGTGACAGTGTACCCATAAAGAAGGTTCCTTTCAGCAGTTCTGCTGATGTGTGCCTTAACAGCCTGCGTGTAGTCGGTGATACACCAATTGAGGATGCCACTTTTGAATTAGAAGAGGAGGGGGAGATTTGTGTAGGCGACAAGGTCACTAATGATGATGTTGATGATTATGATGCAGACAGATACCAAATTGCCCTTCTCAATTTCTATTTATATTCTAGACTCTATAACGGCTGAATAGTTTACTATTTTACTCCTAGTGGAGAGGGGGTCTGATGCAGACAGATACCAAACTACCTTGGTCCATTTATTTTTACTTTGTAATTCCACAGTCTATGCAGGCTGCTTTTTTTCTGTTCAACTACAAGTGGAGGGTGTAATATACACCCAAAGACGATGGCTGCATTGCCAATAGGAAAAGATGAAGAGGAAGACAACCAGGTTTGTGTGGAGAATTAAGGACGGCCTACCAGGGATTAAACTGTTTTCTTCCTAATTTATTAGCTTTAGAATTACCTTACTTATCCAAGAAACATGTGGAGCACTAAATTAGGTTATTTTATGCACAAAAACATTGATTTTTAAACCAAATTGCAAAACAAAACCAAACAAAATTAAAACCAAAACCAAAACACGCAAGGGCGGTTTTGCAGAACCAAAACCAAAACCAAAACACGACGGTAATCCAGATCCAAAACCGAATACAAAACCAAAACACGGGGGTCAGTGACCATCTCTAGTATTTAGTGCGATATTATTTAAAAATATAAAGTATTCAAGAGACATAATTCTAAAGGAAGGCAAATAACATAAATGTTTTTAGAATACATCTAAGCTTAGTTGGTTACTTGGAGGATATAAGACATGTCATATCTGAGTGAGACTAACTGAGAACAATGCATTCATTAGTATGTTATTGTAATATATCTGTATCAATCTAAACGGCAAAATGATAGATATGTTCAATCTTTGGGGTTAAAAACTAAATGTCTACTGGTTGTTCTTGACTTATCACTATGATCTGGCTGAATGAAGGGATTATGAAAATACCAATTAGTGTATTCAACCAATGACTGGAGAAACATGATCATGGTCATCTGCCAACATTCCCAATACTAGCAATTGGATTTTAATTAGGTAGATCAATAGTCTTAGACTCACAAATTAATAGATATGAGGTAAATTTTGGCAACCTGCTAAATCTGCCCACAGATCTGACCACCTGTTACCATAATAAGGAGGATATCTAAAATGTACCTAATATTCACTAATTTTGCAGCAATGCTGAAGTTTCACAAAAAGAATTGTAGCTGAAAGCACTGAGGAAACATTCCTACTGCTCCTACATTAATTACTGATAATTAAAAATCATTTTCATTGTATTTAACATTTATCTCCATTTTCCAATCTTGATGTTATTAAAATGATATGATAGTACGCATATAATAAAACTGAGTTTAAAAACATGTAGTTAGTATTTCAATGAATTAATTTGCTTTGTCATGAGAGATGAGGGAACTGATTGGGAACATTTTCTACAAATGTCAGTGTTTTTCAGCCAGTATGTCAGCTTGGAGATGCAAAACTAAAAGACAATTCAACATTTGGAACAAAATTATCTATTAACATTTTTTGCTAGAAAATTATTGTAGTTTAAAATGTCCCTGTTAGAAACAAATTAATATAGGACCACTAAGAAGTGAGATGGGTGAATTGATAAATGATACTAAGGAAAAAGCATAGATATTAAACACGTTCTTTTCTTCAGTATTTACCAGAGAGGAACAAATGGCAGGAGTAATACATAAAAATGGAAATGAAACCATGCCATTAATTAATACTTGGTTGTCAGAGGAAGAAGTCCAAAGGCGACTGAAGAATATTAAGATAAATAAAGCTCCAGGTCCAGATGGCATACACCCAAGGGTCCTTATGGAATTAAACTCGGAAATAGCTAGACCGCTATTCTTAATTTTCAGAGATTCAATCTCATCAGGCTCAGTACCAAGGGATTGGCGAATAGCAGATGTGGTGCCGTTGTTTAAAAAGGGGACGAGATCACAACCAGAGAATTATAGACCTGTAAGCCTGACATCAATAGTGGGGAAACTACTGGAAGGTATTTTAAGGGACAGTATTCAGGATTACTTGGTACGCAATAAAATTATTAGTGGGAATCAACATGGATTTGTGAGGGATAGGTCATGTCAAACTAATCTAATTAGTTTCTACGAGGAAGTTAGTGGGAACTTAGACCAGGGCAGGACAGTAGATGTGGTCTACTTAGATTTTGCAAAGGCCTTTGATACAGTGCCACACAAGAGGTTGGTTTACAAAATAAGGGAACTGGGTCTAGAAATCAAAATTTGTACTTGGATCGAAAACTGGTTAGAGAATAGGGAACAAAGAGTTGTGATAAATGGAACATTTTCTAATTGGTCAAAGGTCTTAAGTGGAGTTCCTCAAGGTTCCGTGCTGGGACCACTCCTTTTTAATATATTTATTAATGACCTTGGTGATGGTTTAGAGAGTAAAGTTTCTATTTTTGCAGATGACACTAAACTCTGTAAGGTAATAAAATCAGAGCAAGATGTAGCTTCTCTACAGAGGGACTTAAATAAACTGGAGGATTGGGCGGCTAAATGGAATATGAGGTTTAACACAGATAAATGTAAGGTTATGCATTCAGGGATCAAAAACAAGAACGCAATCTATAAATTAAATGGAATTAATTTGGGAGAATCTATAATGGAAAAGGATTTGGGAGTGCTCGTAGACAGTAGACTTAGCAATAGTGCTCAATGTCAAGCAGCAGCTGCAAGGGCAAACAAAGTATTGGCATGCATAAAAAGGGGCATAGATGCAAGGGAAGACAGTGTAATTTTGCCACTGTATAAATCATTGGTAAGACCTCATCTTGAATATGCAGTACAGTTCTGGGGACCACTCTATAAAAAAGATAATTTGGAACTAGAAAGGGTTCAGAGAAGGGCGACAAAATTGATAAAGGGTATGGAGTCATTAAGTTATGAGGAAAGGTTAGCCAGTTTAGGCATGTTTACTTTAGAAAAGAGGCGCCTAAGGGGAGATATGATTACTATGTACAAATACATTAGGGGTCAATACAGAGAGCTTTCATGGGAACTTTTTACCCCAAGGACCATACACAGGACACGTGGTCATCCCCTAAGGTTAGAGGAGAGGAAATTTCACAACCAGCAAAGGAAGGGGTTCTTTACAGTAAGGGCAGTCAAGATATGGAATTCATTGCCAGGGAAGGTTGTGATGGCAGATTCAATAGATATGTTTAAGAAAGGGTTAGACAAATTTTTAGCGGAAAGGTGTATCCAGGGATACGACCGTTAATTTAAAATAAAGGATAGTAGTGGATATAGGGTAAAAATTGGATTGCAATATTGAGTCTGGGGGGATTTTCAAAATTGAAACAGATGGGCGGTTGCCTACTCTGGATTAATTTCAAATACAAGTGCAGGATCGCAGGAGATCCAAAATAGGTTGAACTTGATGGACTGGTGTCTTTTTTCAACCTCATCAACTATGTTACTATGTTACTAAATTAAATGAAAATTTCAAGCAAAACAACTTGAACAAAAAAAAACTTGAAAATTGGGATGCTAAAAATGATTTGCTTAAATTATTAAATTATTGAACTGAACAATTGGCCTGATATCACAAATCTTTCTGTGAATTTATTCATGGGAAATGTGCTTTTCAGTATTTATCACCTTTCTATAAGACAAAACAGTTACATTACTAGAGTAAAACAGTATATTTTGCCTAGTCGCATAATATCGTGCCAACTAAGTTATTATTATGGCACAATAGTCATTATTTTAAATGTATACAGTCTTTTCAATTTGAAAGCTGTTTACACTTTTTACTGTCTTGTCTGCCTTTTGATTTGTATTGTACACCTTGTCCAATTCATTATGTTTTATAGGGAAAAAGACAAACAAAATAACAGCAACAACAAAAAAGCAGTTTCTTTGAAACTTATATACAATCCACAAAAGCAGCATGAGACTAGAAGTACATTGACATTCTCTTGTTAAATGTGAATAATGTAAATCCTGATGTCATTGGAAATTGTTTGAATGCTTCTTCTCTCCAGCAATTTTGTCGTCACTTGCAATCTAGTTTATTTGGAAACTTTTTATCACCTTGTTTTTACCCATTTATTTATGCATTAAAGTTGCATGCTGATCAGAGAGTGGGCATTTTATTTCAATTTGCTTTATTTCATCAGTGGGCCATAACTGTGGAAACAAATAAGTATCAACTGTACAAAGAATTTTTCGATACACTATACTGTATACATGGTATTTATTTATGTGTTTAGATATTTATTTAGTTAGTTAATTATAAACTGAAAGGGCATGCAGCAAATATAGAACTGTAGAAGATAAATGTTAAATAAATTGAACAGTAAACATATTAATAAGCAACACATAATTAACATGAATAAAAATGTCCCTGACACAATTTGCTTGCAATGTAAAGTAATAAAAGAGTCTATCCTGAAGAGTTCAATACATTTTTCACAAAAACAAATATATAAAAACATAAATAAAAGTGAAAAAATGGTGCATTGTGAAGGAAAAATTACACACAATATGACCTATTTCAATTTCCCGGAATTAAACTAAGTTCAGTGTTGTGCTATGATGCAAGATGTCATTGAAGTATGCACATCAAAATATTTTTTCATTTTAATATTCTTTTTAAGCATGTTTTTGCGAACTCTTAGTTATACAAATTAAACATATAGAAAATGTAATTTAAATGTATTTGGGGATTGTAAAGTGTTATTTAAAGTATTGTGGGTAAATATGCAATAACATTAGCTCATATCACACCTGGGACCTGATATATGAAGGAACGTATCTGCCGATTTTGTGCGTATCATACGCACAATTACTCTGCAAATGCCCAGAACCGGCCTATACTCCATTGACCACATCTGATTCATCTCCATATGCAAAGGACATTTACTACAGCCTACAATTTCTGGGGTGGGGAAGGGGCGTTCGCTCGTATTTAATGTACAGTAAGGGCGTGCCAAACTTGAGCCTACACAGCCACGTCCAATTCAAGCTGCCTATCTCAAAGTTACTTGTCTTGTCTGCCATATCTCTTACAGGGCTAACCTGAGTCATGATTACTAGTGATGACAGTCTTAAATGCATGCCATGCCATGTGTTTGCAATCAGAGGCAACTGTAAAAATGTATTTCATGTTCTGTAGACATTAAAAACATCCTAATAAATGTATTTCATGGGAAAGAAAAAAAATATTATTATTTTTTTTTTTTTTTTTTTTAAAAGCCAAAACCTTTTTGTCTTTAATGCTTATATTATTAACAGGTGACATTAACTGAATATTTTTTTTTTATGTGTATTCTTTTTGGAATTTATATTGCACATAGGCATTAGACGTATGCTGCAGTGTCTTGTGTAGTAGAATAGAGCAGACCTACACCCAAATACATCAGCGCAATTATTTTCAGATCTGTTCGTTGTTAAATTTCGGCATGTGTTGATCTGAATTACATGTGTTCGGAAACAAACGCATATTGCGCTCAGTATGAATCAGGCCCACAGTTTGTTAATTATACCATATCATTTAAAAACTAATACTAACATACAAATATATTTCTAGAATCAACATTCTGTTGTTGTATGTTTGTATTTTATATGCTAGGGAATGCTTGCAAATTTGAAAGTATGAATTACGAATACTGTGGAAAGATGTTAGTTATTAAAGCATTTTAAGAACGAGAGTAAGAATTTAATAAATATACCTTTAAATAAATGCTTCCGGCATTCAAAACATTATATTTATATTATGTTCAATTAATATTCCCTTTGAAATGTTTGTTATATAAAAATATAATGCAAAATATTAATGTTGCATGTCAAAATTACTTTAACTCGTGCACAAGTATACTAACCAGAAAGACTAGATTCCAAAAACAATGTAGTGCTATTAAACTGTCAACTAAAAATGGAACATCTAATAGAGAACCAATCTTTAAATCAATCAAAATAAGTTGGTAACTGTGTTTTCTGCAATCTGGTGACATCAGGTACATGAGATAAGGAGGGGATTATTTCTATTATCATTTATTTGTAAGGAGACACAAGGTTTCCGCAGCGCTGCATACAGTACAAACAGTTGACCATACAGGATAAAGCAATACAGAACAAATATCAAGTAAACCAAGACTCCAGAAGCTCCAGGCATAGAAATTACAGAGAGATTGGAGCAGAAGAAATGGTATAGAGACAGGAGGGAGGAGGGCACTGCTCATAAGAGATTACATCCTAAAGGGAGGGTAAACATACAGCATGTAGAAAGTAAATCAGAAGAGGGGATCAAGCGCAAGAGGAGCGAAAAAGGGCCGGGAAAAGAGAGAGCAGTGAAGAGAATCAGCATGGAGAGAGGATTAGCGGGACGCCTGGTAGGCTGTGAGGAAGAGGTGAGTTTTAAGTGCCCATTTGAAACAGCAGAAGTTAAGGGACAGTAGGATGAAGCATGAGAGGTCATTCCAGTGGAGAGGTTATGGGATGTTGGGATGTTGGACCATGTTCCTTCCTTTGGACGGTGGAAGTTTGTGATCAGAATGGACTGTTGTTGTTCCCATAAGCATTTTGAGCAAACAAATTACATACAGTGCAACAAGAAGTTGGAATATTAAGTTATAATGCAGTTACATTAAAAACATGACAATCATAATGACTTCTTGCATATGGGTGGTATTTAGTGTCTTTGAAATATGAGAAAATGCAGACTGTTAAATGATCACATTTTATTTAAACCAAAGTATAAAATGAATTCTCTATAGAGCATTTGACATAGTGAACCCATATAGATTGCTGTACCCCAAGTGCCAAAAATCATTGTTTTATATAAATTTGATGTAGTACTACTTATGCAACTATAATAATTTATATATATATATATATACAGTATATTTTTTGGCTTTTGCAGGTAAAGAGGTACAGATGGTACAGCAGCTTGAAGATAGACTTAAGAGGGGCAAGGTGAGATTCTGGTAGGCCAAAGAGAAGGAGGTTACAATAATCAAGGCAAGATATCACAAGTGAATGAATAAGAATTTTGGTGGCTTCCATGGTAAGAAAGTGCTCTATCATGGATATATTCTGGAAGTGGAAGTAGCAGGATTTTGCATGGGACAGAATGTGAGGTCTAAAGGAGAGGCAAGAGTCCAGGATGACCCCAAAGCATCAGACATGAGGGACAGAGAGGATGGCGATATTATTAACAGAAAGAGAGGGGGGGGAGGTGAGGAAGCCCTGGCAGGGAGAAAAACGATTAGTTAGTCTTGGAAATATTGAGAAAGTGCTAGGACATCCAAGATAGATGGCAGAGAGACAGCAAAGGGTAAATGTATTAAAACTAAAAAGGAACGGTTTGTGAGGTAAGAGGAAAACCAGGAGAGTACAGAATTACAGAGGTCTATAGAGGGTTTGCAAAAAGAGGGAGTAATCAACAGTATCAAAGGCAGCAGTGAGGTTGGGAAGGATAAGAAGAGAGAAGTACCCTTTAGCTTTAGTGAAGAGAAGGTTATTAGTGACCTTAGTGGGGACAATTTTGGTGGAGTGGCGGGAGTGAAAATTGGATTAGAGTCAAGGAGTGAGTGAGAAGAGAGAAAGGAGGTGACACGGTTGTAGACAACACGTTTGAGAAGTTTGGAGGCAAATTAGGAGGGAGATAGAGCAATAATTAGAGAGAGAGGCAGGGTCAAGGGATGGTTTCTTGAGTATAGGGGAGATGAGAGCATGTTTAAAGGAGGACAGGAAGGTTCCAGTTGAGAAAGATAGGTTAAGGAGGTGGGCAAGGTGGGAGCAGGCCTCAAGAGAGAGGGACTGGAGGAGGTGGGAAGGGATGAGATTATATATGAAGGGGGTGGGTGATGCAGAGGAGAGAAGGGTGCAGGCTTCATCAGCAGATACCAGAGTGGAGGAAGATAAGAGGATGGGCTAGGAAGTGGAGAGGATGGAGGCAATGTCCACAGAGGAGGGTGGAAGAGGGGACAAAGATGTCATGACGTATTGACTCAATTTTGGAGGTGAAGTGACTTGCAAAGTCAATAGAAGAGAGCATTGAGGGGAGTGGGGGAGGGGAGAAGAGGTAGTTAAAGGTGGCAAAAAGGTGATGCGGTTTGAAGGATATGAAGGAAATGAAAGCCTTAAAGAAGGATAGTTTAGAGAGTGATAGGGTAGGACTGTAAGAGACGAGTATGAACTTGAAGTGAAGCAAGTCAGCATGAGTGCATGATTGAAGCGAGACCAGGGAAGAGGAGAAAGTGGTAGGATCAAAGGTAGGATCAAAAGTGTCAAGGTTACACCTTGTGAGAGTAACTTTAGGGGTTGGGGAAAGTGAGAGGGTGGAGAGATGCTAAAAGTGATTAGATAGTGGTCAGAGAGAGGGAAAGATGAATTATTAAAGTTGAAGACAGTACCAAGGTGTTAGAAGACCAGATCAAGGGAGTGGCCACTGCGAGAATCTGTGTGTACCCAGACTGGGTTGTTTCTCTGGAGTTAGGCTGGTGTCTACGTACACAAAGCTGGGTGGCATGATTATGTTCCTTTGCATGTAAATGAAAGGAGTCGTAGAGGTGGTGATAGACTAGCAGAGGAGACCATGCAGGTACTCGATTGCTGAACCGGATGGGAACGAAAAATGTTCAAACCGGAATGCTGGAACCACAGGGGAACTGGAATGCTGGAACCAGAATAGAACCAGAATGCTGGGAACCAGGATTAAACCAAAATGCTGGAACCGGAATGTAACCAGAATGCTAGAACCTGACTGAAGCCAGAATGCAGACTCCACTGTCTACACTGGAACAATAGAAAAGACTGCAGGCTGCTGGTCACCAGGTTGACACTTGAAAATACAATGTTGCATTGGCAATAGCTAAGGGCTCCATGAAGTCCTTTTATACTAGTTGTTGTTTCCTGCTTGGAGACTGTGGTCAGCTGGGCTAAAGCAGCACTCTAAGTTGCTGAGATGAATCAGGTGACTAGATCCAAAAAGGCAGCTCTCAGGGATTGGTTTTGGAGGGAATCCTGGAGTGGAGACTGCTATCCCCTGATTGGCTGAGAGGAATCATGTGGCCGAATCCAAGATGGCAGCACCCATACACTGATTCTGAAGGCATCTCTGAAGTAGAGACAGCCTGGTGTGTGACAGAGGTCCATTGAGAGAGACCAAGGGAGGAGGAGAGGGAGAGAAGTGTGGAGCAGCAGGGTTTGAGGGATGAATATTAAAGACCCCAAGATGAGGGAGGGAATGTCAGATGAGAGAAAGGGAGCAAGTCAGGTGGTGAAGTGATCAAGGAGTTGAGAGACAGAACCGGAAGGATGGTAGATAACGGCAACATGGAGGTGGGCTGGGTGAAAGAGGTGGATGGAGTGTACCTCAAAAAAGGAGAATGAGAGGAAGGTTTCAGTGGGAAAAACATGGAAAAAGCAGCATTGGAAAAGACGTCTTCCAATGCCACCACCTTGCTAGTCACCAAGTCTGGGTGTGTGGGAGAAGAACAAGTCGTGAAAGCAGCAGAATAGGTACTGTCCTCAGACGATAGCCAGATTTCAGTGATGACATGCAGTTTGAAGGATCTAGAGATAAAAAGTTCATGGATAGAGGCCAATTTGTTATAGTCTGACCTAGCATTCCAGAGACAACAGGACAAAGGAAGAAAGTTAAGAAGAGGGATGTGAATTAGATTTTCGGGGTTGCTGGACTGCAAGGGTGTGTATGATTTTAAGCGAGGGTGTATATCGGGCTAGAGGGTGGTACAATAGTGAGTCTGCAGGCAACAGTGATGCATAGTGGAGGTTCCTTGCTAGTTTGGGGCTGCATTTCAGCAAATGGAGTTAGGGATTTGGTTAGGATTGTGATGTTGTCCTCAATGCTGAGAAATACAGGCAGGTACTTATCCTCATGCAATACTATCAGGGATGCATCTGATTGGCTCCAATTTTATTCTACAGCAGGGCAATGATCAAAAACATACAGCCAATGTCATTAAGAACTATCTTGATCGTAAAGAAGAACAAGGAGTCCTGGAAGTGATGATATATCTGCCACAGAGCCCAGATCTCAACATCATTGAGTCTGTATGGGATTACATGAAAGGACAGAGGGATTTGAGCAAGCCTACATTTACAGAAGATCTGTGGTTAGTTCTCTAAGATGTTTGGAACAACTTCCCTGCCGAGTTCCTTCACTGTGTGCAAGTGTACCTAGAAAAATTGATGCATTGCTGCTGTTTTGAAGGCAAAGCGTGGTCACACCAAATATTGATTTAATTTAGATCTCTCTTCTGTCCATACACTCTGCATTTTGTTAACTGATAAAAATAAACTATTAACATCTCTACATCTCTATTTTTGAAATCATCCTTACTGTGCAGAATTTCTCCCACAACCGCCTAAAACATTTCCACATTATATATATATATATATATATATATATATATATATATAATATATATATATATATATATATATATATATATATATATATATATAGTGATAAGGAGGGGTATTTCCCACACCTCTCCTGCGTAGGGAGAGGTAAAATCCCACAGAGTTTGCAGCTACATCCTGCAGACAATTCCCACTTAGTCTGGGGTATAGGTGTAATTGGTGTGTGTGGCAGTGTGTGTGTGTGTGTGTGTGTGTGTGTGCAGCCATGTTAATAAAGTGTGTGCGGCCATGTTCATGTAGCGCGTGTGTGCGGCCATGTTAATGTAGTGCGTGTGTGCGACTATGTAAATATAGCCTGTGTGTGCGTCAATGTTAATATAGAACACAGTTTATTTGCTACTCGTCTATGGAGGGGGGGCCCCAAAAGTTCACTGTACCTGGGCCCCAAATTTCTCTTGCCTGTCCTGTACATACCGTTATCTGATACTGGTAAGACTTATGCTGCAAATAGAGAGTCAAGCTGCTCGTAATACATTTGTATCTCACGGGACACCGTATAACAATGACCTTTGCAAGAAGTACTATAATATTATTATTATCTGGAACAGAGGGGGGCCTGTGTGCGTTAAATGCCAGGGCTGATTTTTAGTCCCAGTCCGGCCCTGTGTGTTTGTGTGTGTGTGTGTGTGTGTGTGTGTGCATAAATGGATTGTGGGATCTGGGGAGGCGGGGCTTCTGATGCCAACAAGCGGCCAGACAATAGGCAGGTATTTTGGGCATAGTAGGCTTATCAGGAAGCTGTGGATTCTTTATCGTTTATGTCATGCAGTTTATGCTATCTTTTGCCAAAATGAAACAGCTACTGCTTAAGGAATCTAGGGTGAGCAGTCTGTTACTTGGCGTTCAAAAGCAGAGAAAAAAATAAGCCTGTGCTCATAAGCCCATACCAACTACATAAGACTGCGATCGGTACATCCTATACCAGCGGCATGGCTATATAAATGCCCATGTATGTATTAAAAAAAAAGAGACAGTTGTTGTCAACGCTTTTTCTTAACACTGCATATCTGTGTGTATCTTGTAAAATGAAAACATTAGGGGGTAAATGTATGAATGTGCGGGTTCTTCAACACCCGCGTGTTCGGCGATTAAATTTCAAGCGGCGCTGTATTGTAAAGGGAAACTTCCCTTTACAATGCAGCGCAGCTTGAAATTTAATCGCCGAACACGCTGAACACGCGGGTGTTGAAGAACCTGCACGTTCATACATTTACCCCCAGGTGTTAGTTTATATTTTGATCAAAACATTTAAATCAGCATCCCAGTGTCAAGGGTACCTGATTATATGTAGGTCCTAAACTGACCTATATTCTTTAAATATCATTAAAATGCAGTTAAAATCAGATGCACTCACCTCCCAGCTACAGGGCCGTCTCTTCCATTGGGCACGATGGGCAGGTGCCCGGGGGCCCTACAGGCAAGAGGGGCCCGTCCGAATCCTAAAATAAAATACTTACTTTTTTAAATACTTACCTTGCAGTCACACCAGCGGTGATCCGGCTCTCTCCCTGGTCCCCTCTTCCGTGCTTTTACATGCATATATATTTTTTTTACACACACACACACACACTATTTATATATATATATATATATATATATATATATATTATTTTATTTTTTATTTTATTTTTTAGGGGCCCGGTACACTGCTTTGCCCGGGGGCCCATAAAGTTGTTAAGGTGGCCCTGTCCAGGTATAGGGGTTTACATCTAGCAATGGTTGACTTGTGAGCCACATCCAAATGTGTCTTAAATAGGCTTGATGGACAGCTGCTATAGCAACATAAGACTATATTTTGAGACAATAACAGAGAAAAAATAAGCCCGCGCTCTATATATCCCATATTATTTATTGTACCAGCTGTATGGCAATAAGCCTGCGCCCAGAATATCCCATATTGTTTATGATACCAGCTACCTGACAATATAAATGCCCATATATGTATGCAAATAAAAAGACAGTTATTGTCAGCGCTTATTCTTATCACTGCATATCTGTGTGTATCTAGCAAAATGAAATCATGAGGTATTAGTCCATAATTTTATTAAAACATTTAAGCCTGCATCCCAGGGTCAAGGGAACCTCATTATATAGAGGTCCTACACTGACCTATATGCTTTAAGCACCATTAAAATGCAGTTAAAATCAGATGCACTCACCTCCCATGTATTATAATATCGAGAGAACTCACTGTGGCAGTGGATGGCTATATTCATTGTGGCAGTAGCAGAGTTGTTCATTCATTTCTCCTAGGTCAGGGAAAATTGAATATTACAATCCCAATTTGGAAGAGGACAATCAATTGCTAAAAGCAGCACTCCATTTTGAAGCTTAAGAAAAATTGTATAGCATGGCAAATTGGCCCACAGAACCAGGAACTTTTATTTTGTTTGCCTACAGAAGTAGTCTCTAAAATCACAATAAGCCTATTCAGCAAGGACAAATTGGTCTAAGATAAATACTTTTAAACAATACAAGCATCTGAGTATTTTGAGAAATTGAGGGAAATCTTTTTTTGACACTGGGGAATTGAGGTCTTGATGGCAGACACATTATAAACTGTTTTTACCCATAGGTTGGAATGACCTCTTACCACCTATTCAGACCCAATTTAAAACTATTGCCATGGGTTGGTAGGAGATGCCATTTATTGAGATTGTGAATGTGGTTATGCATTACAGGAATACTGACTTCTAGATTATTTTACTTATCAAAAGCTACTACTGAGTTTCAGAAATGTCAGTATTAATTTCAATTGACTTAAAGGTATGCAAATAATATAGTAAAACAATAGGGAATGTCAGTTGGATGCTAGTTTGCAAAGGAAGAGGAATAAGTAGTCGAAAGAGAGACTACACCTGGGATACTATGCTCAGTTCACGCCTTGCCTCAAGAAGGACATAAATTAGAGATTGTGCAAAGAAATGCTCCTAAAATGGTGCATGGTCTACATCATAAAACTCAAAAGGAAAGGCTAAAATAGCTCATTATGTATAGCTGACAACAAAGAAGTGAGGGGGTATGATAGCAGATTTCAACTATATCTTTTTAAGAGGATTTAGAAGGAAGCATTCTACAGAAAAAGAAATGACATGCACTAAAACTGGAGGGTACAACTCTTAGAGGAAATTATAAGAATATGTATGTCAGAGGCACTAGGCTTGTCGGTCCCTCTTCGTTTGCCTGGCTTATCTCCACCCAACCCAGTGTCTAATGATCTAGATGGTTTTCTCCAGGGACCCCTTCAAGGGGGTATGAACTTCACGACCTCTACCCCGCAGGTTCTGGCCCTCCGAGAAGGTACTAGGTAAAACTGATGGGAGAACCTGTATGTAAAGAGTAGAGATGGTTCCAAGTGGTGTCGTGGAACCTTGCTGATGACAGAGAAGCGTTAGTCTGCGGCTTGCAGCATGAACCACTGTGAATAACTTGGAAGCTGGGAGACTTGTACAGGGCAGTGATAGCCTGTGGCTGCAATATAAACCCCTATGAACAGCTGAGAGCCTGGAAGCTTGCTGAATATAGAGGAGCAATAGTCTGTGGCTGCAGTATTAACCAGTGTGAATGATAGGAGGCTGGGAAGCTTGCTGAATGCAGAGGAGTGATAGTCTGCAGCTGCAGTATTAACCACTGTGAATGGCTGGAACCTTGCTGAATACAGAGGAGTGATAGTCTGCGGCTGCAGTATTAACGACTGAGAGTGACTGGAAGTTTAGAAGCTTGCAGAGTACAGAGGAGCGATGATCTGTAGCTCTGGGAGCCACGTCTGAGCAGGGTGTAGACACAAAGAACAAGCTTCATAGACCTGCAACAGGTGCTTTAAATATCTTCCACGTAATGAATGAATGCCCAATGAATGGAGGTAAGAGGTGATAAAAGGATCAGGTAATGGGAACCGTGGGTCTGGCGTGTGACAATGTACTTTACTAAAAAATATATTTTTCTATATTAATATGAACAGGACTGAGAAGAGCTGATGTAACTTGGCTATTCAGTTTTTGAACACACATATTAGAGTATGAAAGTGAGGATGGAATAGAGAATGCGGGGAGGCACACAGCTTAGGAAGAAATGCTTTCCTGCATAATGGCGAATCTCTAACAGTTTTTTTTCTTAGGAACTTCATGCCACTGTCATACAAACTTGCATGTATCCTGATTGTAGTGTATATGCACATGTAATACTAATGTACCATATGGTGGGTCTTTACTTTTTACATCTCTCACCATCATGTAATAAACTCACATTGGACCACACACACAAAGAAAGCAAATGTTTGGAGGTCCTTCAAAAAACTAAAACAACACAAGTTTCTCACACAATTTTTAATTCTTAAATCTGATTCCAGATGGAGGAGGTAAGGAAAAGGTTTTGGCTATCCTTGGACTAAGTTCTATATGTATGTAGTGTAAAAGATTAGGCTTTTTAATATACAATTTAGCATTAGAGTACCTGTTCCATGTAACTCGCCCTCCTCAGTTCTTATTTTATATCCAAAAGAGTAATTACTCAATCCACTCACTGTACCTACATGGCTAGAATATATGAGAAACAAAATTAAGAGAAATTCCCAACTCAAAGCAAGTGCTCCAGTCAAGCCTGAACACACAACCTATCATGGAGAAAAAATATTGCACATGCACATGGAATATTCTAGCTTTGGCATCTTACACATTTATCTTGGTCATGCTAGTATTTGATTCTCTATGAGCTTATCAGACTTTTTGTGACCTATCACAGACCCACTGAACCTTAGTTCTCTCAAGCACCTTAGCAAAGGCAATTTTTCTTTTATAGGGAAGTTCACATAGGGAGTATAAAGATAACATGTATCTCCGGTGGATCTAGAGGCTGTATGGGGAGAAGTTCATATATCGCCCCAGACCTAGTCATGGCTTTCACTTGCAGGGCATTCCCAATTCATGCAATGTGTATTTATCATACCTGAATAACCTTAAGTACTACTATTTATCCTCATTTCCAATAAACATATACTATATACATTACAAGGGACAACCTGTTATTCCGGACTTTACAGTCATATGCAGGTCTGGCAATAAAGGGGAGACAGAGTTACTGAGGTAAATCCCATAGAGAACATTTCTAATACATAGGGGCACTAGGTTTGACTCAGGGTAGTCCAATACACTAAGCAGATACAAAGTTAAGTGCGCCAGAGAAACAAGCAACAATGATTAAAAATTATGATATATATACAAAAAATATGATATATATATAAAAAAGAAAGAAAGATGGCAGGCCTCATCTACGATGCAAAATATCTTGATTTTTACCAAGTGTCAGGATGAGAGCTTAAATCTGATATGCTGAAATAGAATATTGAATGTCAGGGCCCAAATAAATCTTTGCATGAATACCTAAATTAACCTGATCTTCAACTCAGATAAATGTGTGTCCAAATGACCCCAGGAAGAGGTAATTGAGTTAGGCAAACCCTTTGTGAAGAGACCAGCTTAAGATATGCAGATCACAGACATCCATTGTATTTGATCATGTATTTCCCTAGCTAATTGACTTCCTTTCAACAGGGTTGGAAACACAAACTAAACCCTAGGTGCAAATTAGAGAGCCATATGCCTAGGTGAGATCCTTGTAGACAAAGATAGCGTTTGAAGACTGCCTATGAAGATATATGGACATATGGGTTTCAAAGGAAAATGTCTACATCGTTCACATTTTGGGAAATCTGGATGCCACTCCGTACTGAGGGGCAAAAACCACACAAGGGTTTTAAAACATAGATACCAACTACACAGGAAACAGCCATAGTCACATGTATTTCAGGATGAGATTGGATATTCTTGTAATCCCATCATATTTAAATGTGCAGGAAATTATGATTGGTTTATTGAAGGGAAAGTTATGTCTCTGGGAGGTATCTGAGGAAAGCTAAGACTGGTTAAAACTTAGGAATAGTTTGAACAAACCTGAGGTGACACCCAGGGGACATTTCCGCCCCCACATTAGCATTCACACTGCCTCTGTGAATGCCGTCCCATTTGAGTTTGCTTAAAAATCTGTGTTCTGGAAGGACAAGGGGTCAGACTTTTGGGGAAATCAAGTTACATTGATAAGCTGACAATCTTCTTAGCCAATTTCCCTTGGCCAGAATGCAATTCATGTAAGTGCAAATCTGAATGTAATCCTTTTTATTTTAAACTGTTTTTGCTTATGTCAAATTTATTAATTGTTTATTCATTATTTTTCTTTATATCTGAATGCCCTGTACTTTTTGTATATTAAATCTATAATTTAATAAGTTGCGTCCTTGATACTCTAAAGAATCCATTGCCTGTTTATAAGAGAGATTGCTCGACCAGGTTAACCCTTGGAATGCCAGTGTGTGATTTGTTGATACATTTGATTAACAAGCTGTGTGTGCTTGTATTTACATTTGTGTAACAGTCTGGAGGTGTGAAGAGTTAACCCTGTGTGTGCTGGTGTGGGTCTTGTTAGTTTGTGGATAATTAGAAGCCTGTGTGCCAGTGTGGGACAGCAGTATATCGAAGTCTTACTGCCCGTACCCAATAGGTGGTGGCTGAACCTTGAAGTGTCTGGGGTGTGTGAGAGCGCTGTGTTTGGGGGTGATTCCGTAGGTCTAGAACCTTTGTGATAGGTGAGAGAGACTGCGGGCTGAAATCGTGTGTGACCTCATACAGCAAACACCCCAAAGTCACGGCAGCTGGGAGCGTGTTCGTGACACCAAGTATTAAAGAATTAGCTATTTTAAAAAATAATGATAAATTATAAATACAAGAAATATAAAAATTATCTAAAATATATATATATCTCAGAATAAATACATTCAGATTGATATATTAAACGCTAACTCCATAAAAGGATCTATATGTGGAAAATAGTATGCGTGTCTGATTTAAGCAGAAGCAAGCGCAGTTCAAATTATAAATGTATATTAATGAAATCTTCACTATAGAGACTGACACAAAATAAACGAAACGAAGTGTGTGGCCAGTACACTTTGTAAATAGTAATGTAGAATCCTGGATGTACGTATAGGTCTAACTGGAATGACATTTGTAAATGTAGGATCAATTAGCAGATGGTAGTGGAAAAAATGTAAAACGGTCTCACCCAAGAAGTGCACTTATGGTTAGTGCTGATGTGCACACTCGTATATAGTGCTTCTCTACAGGACGTTAAATAACATACATATGTAGAGCGCCCCCTTGAATCTTGGTTTAATGGTACGAGGGAAGGGCGTACAGGCTGTTAGGGAAAATCTTTCCACTGTGAAGTTCCAGCAGCCGAAAGAAATGTTTGTAGTCCCAATCAGTTGTGCTTCTGTTTGAATGGGTAGAGACAGTCTGAACAGCCTACTTGAAGAAAGTTCTGATTTCCAAATGCATATATGATCCAATTTAATGCTCTAAGAAGATCTGCTTTTTTTCAACATACAATAACAATCATCCAACTGACTCTGACGCGTTTTGTCTGCTCAGGGCTGACTTTTTCAAAGATGATTAGTTGTCTCTCTTTTGTGTCTATTTATACCATTGGTCCAATTGTGATTGGTGTGAATATCAGTGCTAATTAAAAACATCTGAGATCTTTATTTAATTTTAGCATTTGGAGATCCTTTATTAATAGCAAAACATAAATTAATGCATTATGAACATTCTGACTTAGTGACACCCTTTAATTACCTTTAACTCAAGTGTCAACAAACAGGAGTTTATATAACCTTAAAGCATTATTCAAATATGTAGCATAGCTCATGCACAATAAATTATTATTATTATTAGTAGTAGTGGTAATAATAATAATAATAATAATAATAATAATAATAAACATAATAACATGCTTTATTTGTAAAGTGCTGATATATTACACAACACTTTACATTGACACAAAGAAATTACATAGAATGACAAAACAACAGGTAAAGAAAGCCCCGCCCAAAAGATCTTCAAATTTAAGATGTGTGGAGACCATTTAATACAAAGCAGCAGGATATCAGTTTTTGCTGCTGGTGTGGAAAGTGTGTGTATTGTAAGTACATCAGTAAATTACCACCGCACAGCAATTATAGTGATACATTATGAGAAAAAAAACGTGTGTACAAAGCAAAAATCTATGTTAAGTTTATATCATAAAAATACTACAGATACAGTCAGAACATTAGAACTAAGGTCAAAACTGCAGCATATGTTAAGTTTATATCATAAAAATACTACAGATACAGTCAGAACATGAGGAACTAAGGTCAAAACTGCAGCATAACTGTATTAGATACATTTTTATTTATCCACCAATATATTATTATTCTACCTTATAATCTACATTATTCTACCTATAATCGTTAAAGAGAATTTTTTTGTTCAATTCCACCACATTTAATTTCACTCTTACCATGAAATTAACATTAGTATAAAATATTAAGGCGCAATCTATCTATTTATGCCACATGATATTTTTTATTTTTAAGAATGGTGCGTTAAATAATTATTTTTTTGAATCATTACTTTCTGCATGAAATCGTTAAAATGCTATTTTTTCAAATGTTTTCTGAAATGTCTTTTAACATAAACCTGTGAGAAAAGCAGTTAGGATTCTGCTGAAAGCTAAAACATGGGGATTTGGCTGGAATTGGGCTACAACAAAGACTTTCTGACGACATCATTCATAAAATCACATGACAACAAGACATAATTTGCCATGGCACTGATTTCAAACATGATTACATCACAGAATATACTCTATTGCATCAACAATTGCAGCAGCAATTACTATGAAACAAGTCACATTAATAAAATTGAAATCAGTAAAGTATACGTGCAGCTTGTACACTACTGTACATTTAAAATAGTGGACCTTGAGGGCTTTAATAACATTGGTAATTAACTCCTATCAGTCTGGTGCCAATTAGATAGATAAATGCAAATGTCTTATTGCTTGCTTTAAGGGTTGAGTGAAAATGCTGCAAAATTTTGCATTAATTAAATTTTGCTTTGGAACAGACAATTATGCCAAGGTCTGAGGTTCTGCAATGTCAAATACATTTGGGATGACGATGAACAATTTATTCTGTCCTGTGGTGTGACAGGTATGGGACTTGGGACTGTTAAGGCCAAATTCTGCTGGTGAACCATGCAAACTTGTCTGGCCAAATGTAGAACAAGGCAAATAATGTACATAACAGTTATAGTTTAGGGCAGACTTGCACCTTTCAACCTTTCCATGTGCTAAAAATGATTCTGCATAATTATTCTTTGCTACAAAGATTAAAAAGGAATTGTCCTATCAGCAGCATATTCAAATACATTTTTAAGAAACCTTTATCCTACAAACATTGATGCCATGGTTTATCTTACTTTGACTAAGTTTCTGGATAAAAATTAATTCATACAAACCAAGATAAAGGTTGATATTGCAATATATATATATATATTTTGGCCAACTACTAAACATAGCAACATAGAATTTGATGGCAGATAAGAACCGCTTGGCCCATCTGGTCTGCCCAAATTTTAACCTATGGTAACTTCACATCCTATTTGATTATTTAATCTTTCTAACAATATCCTTTTATCTATCCCAAGAGTGTTTACATTTCTCTACTGTATTAGACTCAATCACCTCTGATTAGAGGCTATTCCACTTATGCACTACCCTTTCTGTGATATAGTTTTTCCTCAAATTTCCTCCAAACCTACTTCCCTTCTAATCCTCCATTCTAATATTTCTCTTCCTTTAAAGAATATTTCCCTCGTGTGCCTTGTTAAAACCCTTTATGAAAGCTTATATCATGTTTCCCTGTTCCCTTCTCTGCTCCACACTATACATATTAAGATCTAGACTTTCCGGCTAAATTTTTTGCTTTAGTCCATGCACCATTTTAGTTGCCCTTCTTTGTACAGTCTGTAATGTATGTATATCATTCTGGATCTATGGCCTCCAGAATTGAACACAGTATTCTAGATGAGGCCGTGCCAATGACCTATACAGTGGTATTATTACTTCTTTCTTTCTGCTACTGATTCTGCTCCTTATGCAACCAAGCATCTGACTTGCCTTTCTCACAGCTGTGATACATTGCTTACCTGACGTTAAATCACTTGAAATAGTGACTCCTCGACTCCTTTCATCCTCAGTAGCTTCCATTATAATGCCATTAATACTATATTTAGTCTTTGGGTTTTTGAGACCCAAATGCATGATTTTACTTTTATTGACATTAAACTGCAGTTGCCACTCTCTTGACCTTTCCTGTAGTCTATCTGGATCATCCATCATTTGTTTTACCCCTCCTGTTGTATCTACCTTGTTACATATCTTTGTGTCATCTGCAAAAAGGCATACTTTCCCTTCAATACCGTTTGCAATGTCACCGATATTAAAAACCACTGGTCCAAGTACAGATCATTGGGGTACTCCACTGGTAACCTTTCCCTCCTGTGAATGCACTCCATTTACTATAACTCTCTGTTTTCTATTCAGCAACCAAAATCTTATCCATTCAAACATCTTAGAATCCAATCCCAAGCTTTTGAGTTTACTTAGCAGTCTGTGATGTGGGACAGTGTCAAAAGTCTTACTAAAATCTAGATAAGATACATCTACACCACCCCCCCCCCTTACTGGATTTATAACTTTAGTCACCCACACAAAAAAGTCAATAGGATTTGTTTGACATGATTTCCCCCCAGTAAATCCATGCTGTTTGAGATCCTGTAAATTACTGGATTTGAGATAATCTGCAACTCTTTTTAAGAGTGTTTCCATCAATTTCCCTACTACTGATGTAAGGCTCACTGGCCTGTAGTTGCTCACCTTTTCCTTGCTTCTGCTTTTGTGCAGTGGGACTGCATTTGCTCTTTTCCAGTCCTCTGGAATTACTCCTGTAGCTAGTGACTAATTGAATAATTCTGTTAATGGTGTTACCAGCACCCCTTTAAGCTCTTTTACTACCCTTGAATGTATCCCAGCAGGACCAATTGATTTATCCACGTTCAGTTTTGAGAGTTCTTTTAGGACCTTCCCCTGTGTAAATGTACTTGTATCTACCTCATTTTTAGTATACTTGCAACTTAACTGTGGTCCTTTTCCCCTCTCTTTCTGTAGTGAACACTGAGCAATAACAATTATTAAGATGATTTGCTATTACCTTGTCTCCCTTAACAAGACTATCACTCTCTGTCTTTAGTCTTATTATTTCTCCTTTAGTTTTTCTCCTTTCACTTATATACCAAAAAAAAATGTGCTTCCTTTACCTACTGACTGGGTCATTTTCTCTTCAGCTTGTGCCTCCACATCTGTAGCAAATTGGGCTCCTTTTAAAAATCTAAAATACTTCACAGAGCCACATGGGGGGTTGACTCACAATTAGATTGACACCAGGTTATGAAGCATAAAATTCATATTTTGCATTGTCCATGTCCACTTAACATGTGCAAAACACGTGCATACAATGCGATACATCTGACCCTCATGATTGGCCACATGTCTTGGGGTAGGTTAGGAGCGTTCCAGCGCAGGCCTAGTATGTTATGGGCAACAGTCGTATATAATCTTGTCATAGGCCATATTATTTTCAGGTGCTCGACCCCTGGTACAAATATTAAGATGATAATACGAATGATGACTATCGGCAGCACTAGTTGGCCACTTCTAGCTGGGTGGTTGCAGATACACCCATCACACTACTAAAGAAAATACATGTTGATGATGATCAAGGGCAACAACATTCATTGCTTGTGGCTGTTTAAAAAGCTGAAGCAGTTACTTCTTTGTGATTTTTTTATTTTTTTTGCATTACTTTAACAAAAAATAAAGTGTATTTTTTCATTAATACTAAAGTATAGTGGTACTTTATAATACTATAAAACACCATAATGATTTTGTAAATGCTACTAATGTAGTGGTCATTGACAATATGGCTCTGCATATGGGTGTAAATTATCTATTTCAATGCTTTGTGTATATGTTATTGATTGAGAACTGGGCTAATCTTGAGATGTGTACTGCTCTGAATATGGATGAAAATACTCTTTTTGCATACAAGTTTTGGAGGGGAAAATACTCCAGATTTGCTTCTATCTCTAAATCAGGCCCAGAGGGGTCATGTAGCCCTTTCTATGGTAAATAAATTGACATTCTTCATACTTGTAGTAGGGTGACCCATTTGAGTTCAAATAATAGAGGACACATTCAATATTTGAAATTCATATATATTGAAACATAATGGAATAGGTGGTCTAAAATTCCAACAATTCAATTATTGTTCTCAGACGTGAGCATTAGTGGATGGCCACTGAGTAATGTACAGCAATAGGCAAGGCCATCAGAGGTTGTTCTGTAGCTTACTCTGGAATCAGGCCCCCCTCCATTTTCAACAGGGATCCCAACAACTCAAAAGAAAGGTGTCCCATGGGTGGTAATTAGTTTAAAAGAAAACTGAAAAGTGGAAATGTAATTTAATAGTATGATTTATGGCTATTGACAGAATAAGTGAGAAGCAAAAATTCTAAACAATTCAGTCGACTTTTCTATTTGGGGCTGATTAAATAAACTGTAAATTCAAAAATGCATTTGCTTAATTTTGCCTAGTGGAAGGAATATAAATGCAAGACACAATTTTATGTTATCACTCTTATCCGATTATGAGTCATCTCAGGGGTTTATAATGGCAAAGTACAATAAGGACCGATAATATGACAATTAGATGACACAGGGGTGTCTTTGCCATCTATTAGTCATATTTTCAATAATTACTGGACTTTGTAATTTCCTCAATGATGTTGCACTTATCCATTGCCGCTAGCACATGCCTATAAATATATCCCATAAAGACTGATAATAGAGCTATGGTATAAATAATTATATGGAAGAGAAGTTAAATTATTACTGCACTAGTGTAAATAGTGAAATGTAAAAGAAGTGTTGCTAGCACAACCATAGAAAATAGATAAAGGTGAATAGCAAGAATAATTTACACATATAAGTCCTTAATATTTATATTAGACAAATATTAAAAATATAGGAAAAAACAGCTTTAAGGCATGTGCTAAAAGTTCTGATGCTTTACACCCCACATTAAGGATTGATGCTAAGTACTGGAGTGTAGTCATCAGCTCCCAAAGTCTCCAATATAAAAGTTTCCTAAATATCATTACATAACATTAGTAGACTATAAATGTAGGCATATTTTCTTTGGAGGTGGTACAGTTTACAAAGGTTGATATGTGAACATTTATCATGTCTGTGTTTCTTTGTGTTGATCACATTTATTTCAATCTCCATACACAAACATCATATTCTGAATATTTATTAAACATAAATGTATGCTTTTTATTTAAGACAGATTTTTAAAGAAAGTTCTAAAAATTGCTCTTATTTTCTAAAACTTTCTACTTTATTTTGTGTGAGTTTATAGGGTCAACGTATTATCAAAAACAAGTAAACAAAAACAAAACTTTTCCTCCGATTCCCTTTTAATTTAAGCAAAGATAAGTCTCTAATAGGTCTACATTCATTGTTAAGCTTCTGTGGACAATTGATTGCATTGAATTCAGCAACAGAGAGCAGATACAATAGTGTGCAGGTGGTCTGGCGTGAACGGTTACATTGTTTGTACACAAGTGATGTCCTGCTTCCTTTTTTTGTTGTCCCAAAGAAATTGGAGATACATTTAAATGTAATTGTCTGCTGAGGCTTTGTGGCTAGTGCTCCTGCTACTCCAAATTACACTGTTTACAAAGCATGCTTTGCAAGTTGGCACAGATTCATTCATATTGGATACATCCAGGAACTTTGTGATCTTTTCATATCTAAAAAGAGACATGAATGGAAATATGAACACAGTCAAACAAAACACACATAATACAAAAAGAAGTTAAAAAAAAATAACAAAAATGAAATATAGCGTCAGTTTTGCCTTATCTATTAGAACAATCCTTAAATGATTCTCATAACACAAAGAGGGATAAAGAAGTTGGTTCACTTTTTCGTCATTTCTTTATTTTATTCGTGACTTATTCTGTCTTGTAACCTATATTATCTATAGCATGTCAGTTCAAACACCAATCCACTTTAAGTCAACTTTATAGGTGGTAGTAAGGAGTATAGTTATAGAATGCAAAAATGTGTTATTTGAGAATTTTTTTCTATTATAGATGGCCTACATCCCTATTTAGGTAAGTCAAAAAATGGAATTCCAGGATAATCTTTTTTAAGTGACACAATGGGATATTTTTCAGTAGTCAACTAAAATGTACCTCAATTTAATACTTGTGAAAACCCATCGTTATCATGTTGTTTTTTTCTGCAGTTATGGCTTTTGTGAGCAAAAGGGAAGTTAATGGGTAAACTTGGAGGCGTACTCTTCATATATATGTATATGACCTTTTGTAATTGATCTAAGCTGTATGCTAACAGAATATATTATATTTAAAATTGTTGCAAAGGTTGAGAACTTTTGTGAACATATTTTTAAGAGTGTTTAATAATCACCACAGTATTGAATTTATTTGTTATAAAAGTTTTCTGAAAATATTGTTCAGACATATTGCCTAACGTAATTCAACTCAACTATTGCATTGTGATGTGATTCATTCAAACAATGCAATAAACTCAGGCAGCTATTAGCAATTCTAATCTTAGCATTGCTTCTCAGAGCAGATTAGAAGCTGATTGCAGAGAAAACTATTTGATTGTTTTACAAAGGAGATACGGGACACTGGGAAGTAGAAGTTAAATGATAATTCAAAGGAATAATTAAGAGTGATATGCATGTCAAACAAAATATATTCTTCAGTATAGAATCTTAATGAGAGACAATTATACTACTAATACATTTTTAAATTAGAAATTGTGTTTGTGTAGATAGATAGATAGATAGATAGATGGATGGATGGATGGATAGATACATGGATAGACAGATAGATAGATAGATAGATAGATAGATAGATAGATAGATAGATAGATAGATAGAAAGATAGATAGATAGATAGATAGATAGATAGATAGATAGATAGATAGATAGATAGATAGATAGATAGATAGATACTATATACACCAAAATCATATCCCAGTGACTGATAACCCGTGATCCCCAATTGCCAGTCTCTGTATATATAGCAATACACTTAACATTATACAGTATATAGCAAGTGTGAAAGGAACCGCAGACCTGGTCTGAAAGTTAATGTTGATCTGGAAAAGCGGCATCTTTATATCCATAAACTTTGCAACATCAATCTTTTAAAATAATTGAAAAATTCAGAAAGAAATGGAAAGCAGCGCTACAAATTTCAGTCATCATTCCCAGAGGATTCTGGGGGAAGCTCCAACTAAGGTCCAGTATGCAGGTAGTATTCACAGTTTTCCAATAAAATAGTAATAGCAATGTCCATGCATATTTCAAGTTCAGAGGATTAGTATATGTGTAGTAATCCACAAAGTCTGAAACAGCACTATACTAATTATTCCTGGCAAAAGTGTTACTGAATATTAGATTCCAGCCAGAGTACATCACAGGAGCAACTGCAGTGCAAGCGGTGAGTAGTCAGGGGCATACAAATTAAAACTTGCTTCAGTATGAGGCAGAATAAAGAGAAGTGTGCATATCATTAAACTAACAGAATCTGGAGCAACAACGATAATTTTAAACACAAAGATTACTGAAGTTAAATCTTCAGCCAAGTACAGCACTGCAGCCACATCAGTGCAAGTGGTGAGCAGCTGATGTGATGAAAGCAAAAATGTTCTGCTTCAGATTTAGACAAGAACAGGAGTTAAAGGCAAAGTCTATTCTGTAATAATATCATCATCAACAAATTCCAAAGCATGTTACAAGGCAATTACCATCAATAAATGGGCGGCTGTGGTCAGAACTGGAATCCTGGAATGTAGCAAATGACAGACAAGCAGGGGTGAGATGAATAGCCAGGTCAGTATGACAGGCAGCAGATAACTGGTGGTCAAACAAAATCCAGATCAGATACACAGAGGAATAGAAACAGGTATGCTGGACACTAGACAGGCAGACTCAACAATCTGTCAAAGAGCTCTTGTACTGACAAGATCTTCTAGTCACATGTATGCATCAATCTATCAAAAGACTATGAATGGAAACATTTTGCAAACTTTTTATATAAGTCTTCTTTCTAGCATATGTAACTCTGGTCTTCTGTGCCATAGACAGAGAGATACTCAGGGAGAAATAGCAGAATGCTGCCATGGAGCCAAATGCTTCAGATTTCTGACTTTTGAAGTATTCGAAAGCAAGGAAAAGCCTACAGAAATGTAGATGGATCTTCTCAGTAGGAAAGACAGACACTGTTGGACCAAGAGCAAGATGTTGGGTATAGTGTCCAAATGTGGCCTACAAAGGGGGAAAGGAGCTCCCCTTACTGAACTTCCCACACATAATGGGGAAAAATTTTAACTGCATATTAGGTACACAAGGAGGCTAGTGTATATGCACCCATAATGCAAAAAAAGTTATCTGGTGGTCTATCGGGGGTCCAGGCTGGCATTAAATAGCTATGCCTCAGGTCCTGAGACCAGGAACATGATAATGGCAGTGTCAGAGGTCCTCTTAGCAAGTCCAGTAAATTATGAAGCAGTGTTGCATTCGGCTGGACACAAGTCCATTAAGTCCAATCTTTCATAAATACATAATTGCTTTAATCCATGGTGTTCTTAAATCAATTTCAGTGTTCTCATTTTTCACAGTTGTATTTCATAGTTGATTATTTTTTTAAAAAACAATATTAAAGCACTCTTACACAATGGAATACAATGCAAATGGAAAACTTAATTTCGTGACCGTTTTTGACGGTGGAATCTTTACAAAGATGTGCAATTACCACTAATGGAAGATTATGGATACCAAAGTTTGGAGCATGAATATTTAGAGGCTTCACTGGTACCAGGGATCATTGGTAGATCTAGTGATATAGGACTTACACACAAAGATAACAGAGGGCAGGAATTGGCCCAAAGTAGCATAAACACTGAGGTTGTCTAAACAAAGAAAAATATTGAGCTTAGCAAGAGTTAACTTAGCAGGGAGGGTTTAGGGGAGACTCAGCCAATCAGTGTTAGGGCTTAAGGACAGGCTATAGCTAGAGAAGGATTATAATGACAGTTTTTACAGTTTCTCTTGCCTGTCTGGAAAATTCCCCTCCCACCCAGGCCCTTTGTTTGTCTATTGTCATGTCTGTCTGTTATGTTAGTTTCTCTAATTTTTTCTTCCTGAAAGGTCCAGTTGGCAGAAAGCAGTCCAATAAGCGGCTGATTGGACACATTTGAGTGGCGTGTTAGGCACTTTTCCCTAAAAGGGATTGGGCAATTAGTGAGAATACCCCTGTGGGGTTATGGGGCTCCGCTTGGGCGGGCGGGCCTCAGATAATGAGCAAATTGGGGTAGATTTGACCTCTAACGCCTGGTAGTGTCCCAATATTTGGTTCAAAGGTTACAGCTTGTGGTGTGGTCTAAGGCTGATTGGTCTGTTTATATTGCCCACCATTTCAATAAATTAAATTTTTCAATAAATTTCTGACCTTTCAATTCGCCAAACAATTGTCTTTTGTTATTATTTATAGTGCTAAGATAACTTTTAGTAGATGTAAGACTATTAAGAAAGAAACACATCAACCGCTAAGCGGATTAGGATAACAGAGGGCAGGAATTGGCCCGAAGTAGCATAAATGCTGAGGTTGTCTAAACAGAGAAAAATATTGAGCTTAGCAAGAGTTAACTTAGCAGGGAAGGTTTGGGTGAGGCTCAGTCAATCAGTGTTAGGGCTTAAGGAGGGGCTATAGCTAGAGAAGTATTATAAGGACAGTTTTTACAGTTAGCTTTCTCTTGCCTGTCTAGAAAGTCTCCCTCCCACCCAGGACCTTTGTTTGTCTATTGTCATGTGTGTCTATTATGTTAGTTGCTTACTGCTGATTGGACTGCGGAAAGCAGTCCAATCAGCGGCCATTTGGACACATTTGAGTGGCGTGTTAGGCACTCTCCTCTAAAAGGGATTGGGCAATTAGTGATAATGCCCCTTTGGGGCTATGGGGATCCACTAGGGCGGGCGGGCCTCAGATAATGAGCAAATTGGGGTAGATTTGGCCTCTAATGCCTGGTAGTGTCCCAATATTTGGTTCAAAGTTTACATCTTGTGGTGTGGTCTAATGCTGATTGGTCTGCTTATATTTGCCACCATTTAGATAAATTTAATTTTTCAATAAATTTCTGACCTTTCATTTTGCCAAACAAGTGTCTTGTGTTATTATTTATAGTGCTAAGATAATATACTTACTCCTACTAAAAGTTAAGGAACAAACACATGATCCGCTAAGTGGATTAAGACATATACAGTTATTGATAGGGCGGAATCTGAATTGGTCCTACCTTGACTATACTCACACTAATAAGTGACCAATTGCATAAAAATGACTGTGTAGATAAATTGTTTCAGTGCACTTTATGCGTATAGTTAGCTTCAATCCTGCAAAGAAGGAAATAAGCAGACAACATGGATGTGTATGTTTAAAATCATAATATTGTCGAAGTCGTATAATTGGATGAACAAAAGTATATTGGTTAATATTGTTTTGCCGTGCAATTGCGAACAGTATGCCACGTAACACGTGGCATACTGCGAACGCACTGTAAAATACGCACGCACACACTCGCACTACAACATTTAGTTATTTATATATATTTCATATTTATATTGATTCCATTCCACAGTTATTTATGAGCAGATAGTATTTAGTTTATTATTAGTTTATATATTATGATTATATATACACTTTAGTTTTATTTAAGGTTCAGGTTATAGGAAATGTGTCATGTCTGGTATCATTTTAATCCCCTATTCATCAGCAGTTGTCCGGTTCATTCGCCGAAGAAATCGCACATTGCATACTCTAGTTAGTGATGTTAGGGAATAAATACTTCAATTTCAGCCCTGAGCTCCCTGAGCTGCGAGCTGAAATTCAGCGAGTAAATTACCGTATGAACGGTTTTTACGTGCAATATTACCGTATTAACGGTAATAGTTTTAGAGCGCAAGTTTTTCGGCGGTCCGGACGAACAATTGAATACCCCCCTTTAAGTGATACTGACTATAAAATGCTAATAGACTAGTTGAAACTGGAGTCTTGGTGGGAAAAGTCAGATCACATCCCCTGGAGAGATGACCCCCACCTTTGGATATTTTGGTTTGAACTGGCCTATGACCTGCAGCACTCTGGACCTTCCTGATACCTGGACCAATAGAAGCAATCCACACCATCTGCATTGTTCTCACTGTAACACCGAGTGTATATAATAACAGCTCTCACTGGCACTGGTCTCAGTCTACTCTGACCACAGTATTCCGGAGTGAAATACTGTTCACTGGTGCCAGTGGGAGCGCAGCGAGTGCGGTATGTATTTATCTTTTTATCTTTTGGTATTGGCTGTACTGTATTATAATCATGTATTGAATTGTTCAATTTTGCATCTGCTAAAATAAATTACTTTGTGCCTTGGAAACACAACACAATCGCTTGGGCAATGCTTTTTTGAAAACGATAGAATTACTTTAATAATATGATTATATCTTTTTTTTTTTTTTAAATCACTTGGGGCCTGAGTTAAGAGAGCAAAAAAAAGGAGTAAGTTTGCTCCTGGACAAACCATATTACAATGCAGGAGGTGCAAATGAGTTTATTATTTCCATATAAGTTAAATACTGGTTGCTTTTTCATGTAGCACACAAATACTTGATAGCTTTATTTTACACTGAAATTTAAAGTTGATCTTGGACATGCCCTATTCAAACTATAAATATGTCCCCACATTTAGAAATTACCTCCACCTTCAATGCAACATGGTTTTGCCCAGGTGCAAAGTTACTCCTTTTTTATTCTTTGCTCTCCTTAATGGCTCAGGCCCTTGGTGTTTTGTGGAGTGTTTATTCTTCCCCTTACTCTTGCATTTCCTAAACCTCCACAATGCAGGGTATGACATATGGTATATGCTTTAATAGTACATGTAAGGAGGATTAAGAGCAGACATGCTCTTGGGGCTGTCAAATGAAACTAGAAGTGGTATGACAATTTGTCATGCCTTATTTTCAGTGTAGTAATGTAAAACTAATATATTGCAATGTTTAAAAACATACTCTATAGATAATACAGGAAATACAATGTTCATATACATTGAGTAGCCAGTTCATTTACTATACCAGCACATTTTTGTGTAATTTACTACTCAATCTTTGACAGCATTATGTGTGCAAACAAAGCCAGTAGACATACCAATGGATTATTTTGAGACAATGGGCAATATTAAATACTTACATGACTAGAAATTATAGTGCTTGTCAGACAAGTCATTATTTATATTAGGTAAAGTAACATTGCAGGGGTTTTTATTGTGCAAATGTGTCCTTGTAGAAATGGGTCACTACCCAAATAAGATCCAGCCAATGGTGGTCCTGTGGTTGTAAACATACCATTTAGGAAACAGTAGCAGACATGACATGACTAGTGCAAAGTAAAAGATTGGCCACAGCTTATCATAATGTCAAATTCATCATACCTTGCAATGGAATGGTAATGGCAGCTGAACAATTTCCACTGATGTCAGAAAAGCACAAGATGTTAAACTTGCAGTGAGTTACGGAAAACACACACTGGACAATGGAGAAATAGAAGAGCATTACCTTGTCAGCTGAATCCTTGAGAACCAGTATTGAGTGCTAATTGTATAAGAATATGGTTCAACCATGTAGATGGCAATGTTTTAGATACACATTGGACCTCTAGACATGAATGCCACATCTACATCCTGAGTGTCACAGATTATCTGAACATTATGATGATCAGGTGCTTCTGTCTGCCAAAGGCTTTTATTTTCAGAAAGTTGGAGCTTCATAACACAAGTCTAGGGAAGTGTTTGAATGGTTCCTGGAGCATGCTTCACCAGTCACTCAACCTAAGTGAATTTATGAGGGAGTGTGTTATGTTGAGATGTGATCAACCAGCATCTACTTTACATAAACTTTTGGACCCACTGGAATTGGTCTTGGGTTAATAGCCGTGCACCGTCATTTCAAAATATTACTTTTTTCCATTTTAATTCAGGCTGTTCTGCATTGTCATCCTTTTACTTTGATATTTCAGAGAAGCGTCAGTGATTTATTAAATTCTATGTTACAGAAATAATAAAATATTAGCAAGGCATTACTGACATTTTAATCTTAAAACATGGTACCAAACTGTACTGTTTTTAACTAACTATTAATAAAAAAATATATATATGTCACTTTCTAATTTGCAATACAATTTTATGTTGCAGTAAACCATAACGATGAAGCGATTTTCACAACGTTAACTAAAGTCATTAAATATCAAATGGATGGGAGTATACCTAGGCCACAGTTTGCATTAGCAAACAGTTTATATTCATAATACATGTGTATATGTCATATTAAGCTAATCAGGTTCAAAATGCAGAACTTGTTGTGGCCAAATGTGATGAATAAAACAATATGAATATTGCTTTACTCATGAATAGCTCACATGAATAAAAAAACCTTTTCATAAAAGCACAGGTAGTAAAATGCACTTGAATGTGTTTTAAGTTTAAAAAACTAATTTAAAATAATGTCAGCATCTTTTCATGGTAGAATATAAGGATCAGCATCTTTAAATTATTTAAGAGGTCCTCTGAGAGTCGGTTGTGCTTATAACGTCAGATTAACTCAAAGACATGGAAAGAGCAAAGGCAAAGTGTTGAATAAGGACTTCCTGTGCAATCTTCACAGTCATATTTTTACAGTGCATAATTGCAACAGGCTGTGAAATTCACATATTTTTTAAGGAGGAAAAAGTTGTTTCTACACTCAGCTTTTGCAAGCAACCACTTCTCACATCACTGAAGATGTCTAAACATCTACAATATAACTACAGGCATATATGGTTTTGTGTGTGTTTGTCTAGGTGTAACTAAGACATTTAAATGACAAAGCAGCTTCTTCTGTTTTATATCATATAAACCATTGTTTACTAGTTACAGAACAAACTAAAAATGAAAGTTCAATGAACACAAAAGATAAATATTCACTTTAATTAAACTTTAAGAGGACCTGCCACACAGTATAAAAATAGTATAGCATAATTTAGTTTCAGTATATAACACAATGCAGTTTTATTTTTATTTTTTCATATGCCTTTCAGTGAAAGAATATATTCTATTAATCATGGTGGAGATAATTTTAGATATATTATCAAGGTGCATGTACCATACACATCTATCCATGCTGCACTGCTGTAACATAAGGATAAGATACCTCAATCCATGTTGCACTGCTGTAACATAAGGATAAGACACCTCTATCCATACAGCACTGCTGTAACATAAGGATAAGACACCTCTATCCATACAGCACTGCTGTAACATGAGGATAAGACAACTCTATCCATGCTGCACTGTTGTAGCATAAGGATAAGACACCTCTATCCATGCTGGATTGCTGTAATATAAGAGTTAGACACCTCTACCCATACTGCACTGCTGTGACATAAGCATAAGACACCTCTATCCATGCTGCACTGCTGTGACATAAGGGTTAGACACCTCTATCCATGCTCCACTGCTGTAACATAAGGATAATACACCTCTATCAATGCTGCACTGCTGTATCATAAGGATAAGACACCTCTATTCATACTGCACTGCTATAACATGAGGATAAGACACCTCTATCAATGCTGCACTGCTGTAACATAAGGATAAGACACCTCTATCCATGCTGCACTGCTGTGACATAAGGGTTAGATACCTCTATTCATACTGCACTGCTATAACATGAGGATAAGACACCTCTATCAATGTTGCACTGCTATAACATAAGGATAAGACACCTTTATCCATGCTGCACTGCTGTAACATAAGGGTTAGACACGTCTATCAATGCTGCACTGCTGTAACATAAGGATAAGACACCTTGCTGCACTGCTGTGTCATAAGGGATAGACACCTCTATCCATGATGCACTGCTGTGACTTAAGGGTTACACACATCTATCCATACTGCACTGCTGTGATATAAGGGTTAGGCTGGGTACACACTACAGAATTTCCAGACCAATGTGTTTTCTATTTTAGTAACAATCAGCATGTTGATTCATGCGTACACACTATACATATTTTAAAATTTTACCCTTAGATCTGTGCTCTTCAACTCTTATAATCATCGGCTGAAAAGATCATGACTTTTTAAACGTTATGGAGATCTTGTTTGTGAGTGTAAAGACACTGCAGGATTGGAAGGATGTTGTTCCATAGTTGAACGAGATTTATAGTTGTACTGTACAATCAAATCAAACAATGGTTGGTACTTTGGAGCGGCTATCGTTCATTGTCTAATTGTACACACTAATGCAATATCGGGCTGAACTTTCGTTTATCGGTTGATTGGCCGATAATTGGCTGAAAACACTGTATTATGTATCCAGCTTTAGATACATCTATCTATGCTGCACTGCTGCAACGTAAGTGTTAGACTGCTGTAATTTGGCATGTACCTCCTCAGTTTAGCAAGTGTCAGATTGTGCCAACCAGTCTCAAAGGTTTGTAATAATTCTATGGTTTTTAGTTTTCACTTTTCTTTTTTGTGCACTGTATAAATACACAAGGGTTTTATGGACTTTTGTCAATTATGTAACAATCTTATTTTATGAATGTAAAAGCCGACAAATTAATAAATTCATTAATAGCCTGGCCTGGGGTTCGTATTGGTCAACGTATCCTGGTGCTAAATGCCATGAGGGCCAAGATAACTGTCCAACCGGTGGATAGGTGCTTCGCAGGTGCTCCACTAATATTTTTCTATATTTTGATTTATCGGACCTAGATTTTAGCTGGTCATCTGGGAGACTGGTTATCACTTGTTAACATGTATGTTGATGTTCATGATTATGATCATGTTAACTACCCAAGTCTAGCTAGCATTGGAATTGGTAAAAGAAAAGCAATTGGTTGTCCATGCACACCATGCAGAACTTCACTTATATAATACTGTACAGTATACACAGTGCTTGTCCCACTATTTTAAATGTATTATTTTAAAGGTGTTGGCTATGAGATCACTTCTGTGTTGTCTGGTTGTAATATTTTGGTTATGACTTTGCGAATATGAAGTGTGAAATAATGGTAATGCAAGTATATACACATCAGTTTTATCCCGTTACATCCTGAGTTATTTTAGGTATCCTCTATAGTAAAAAGATACATAAGACTGTGAAAGACATCATGGGGTAAATGTATCAAACTGAGGGTTTCCGGCGGGTTTGAAAAGTGGAGATGTTGCCTGTAGCAACCAATCAGATTCTAGCTGTCATTCTGTATAATGTACTAAATAAATGATAACTAGAATCTGATTGGTTGCTATAGGCAACATCTCCACTTTTCAAACCCGACAGAAACTCTCAGCTTGATACATTTACCCCCATGTTTTCTTTTACTGTCCAGACTTACCTAAAAATAAGTTTCACATGAGCAGTAACATATTTTTACTGTGCAATTGTTATTCATTGAAGGGGTGAACCAAAAAATAACATTGTGAACAGGGGCAGGCTGGGCTGGGGGGCAGGGGGGGGCAACTGACCCTCGGGCTTACTCCTTAGTGGGCTCTTTTGGGCAGGACCACCGTGCGATCTGCATTTTTTTTCCTTTAAAATGTTCCCAATAGGCTGCTGAGTTGAGTCTTGCCCTCCCCTGATTGTGAATGAGTTTAGACATGGCTTAGCACATTTCTACCTAGAGGACAAGAAACAGACACATGTTGTGATTGCAGTAACAACTCGAATGGCACATTTATGTGCAATGTGTTTCATTGTATGATAAGCACTACAGCAAGTGTGGTAGCTCAAAAAAGTTATGCATTTTTTTTATTAAATATGGCCACTGTCAATATTTGACTTTAGTAAAAATTTATATTATAACGAAAAGAGTCAATAAAAATAAGTATATATATATATATATATATATATATATATATATATATAGAAACAGAGTGTAGAGAGGAGGCGCACAATAGTGTAATATTGTTACAGTACAAGTAACTTTTAGACCAGATTGGTCTGAAATAGTCCCCTACTACCAATAGAATAGATCTATGGTCTTAATGTGATATATAGTACATAAACACCAACCACTCGTGTAGTGAATGTGCGTACCAGATAAATGATCTTTAAAGCTCATCAAATGAGGGGAACATCCTGGATGTAGCTGATCATATATCCTTCAGGATTTCCAACGAGCCAGTAGAGGTCTCAAAGATAATGAAAACCACAGGTGTAATGGCACAAAAATACAATTTATTGAAAACACAGCATCTACTTACATATCAAGTAGCTGGAAATCAGCTTGGCTGTGTACACATAGCGATAGGCAATAAAAGTCCAATAATAAAATCCAAGTGTACAAATAAGTTCTCAACGCGTTTCGTCTGTCAATTGTCAGACTTCATCAGGAGAAATCAGAATAGCTATGCCCAGAAGATATATCCATTTATATAGTGGATCGCGCCATTTCGCGCATGCGCATCAATGACCAGAAGCCGGTAACCGGAAACCGGAAGTGCGTCATTTCGCGCACTAATAACCAAAAAAACAGTGACCGGAAACCGGAAGTGGTCATGGCGCTTTTATGTTCCCATGGTGACATGCCGATTAGGCAACGCTTTTGTATTGCCATGGTAACATACCAATTCGGCAATAGCAAAAACAATCACACAGACATACTATATTAGTACCTGTGTATAGTAATACACTAATAGGATTAAAAGAAGAATTAAAACATCAACTGCGTCACTTCTATATAGCAAGGTTAAGAATCTAAAAATCGAAACTCTCATAGCATGGTGGTATAATCATCTCCATGGTAACATAGTGACCCATATGTCCTTGCTAATGAACTTACTAGTTAAAATGTACTCAAACACCCTATTCCCAATAGGGACCTCAATGTAATCTAACTATTATGATTATACCACCATGCTATGAGAGTTTCGAGTGCGCGAAATGACGCACTTCCGGTTTCCGGTTACCGGCTTCTGGTCATTGATGCGCATGCGCGAAATGGCGCGATCCACTATATAAATGGATATATCTTCTGGGCATAGCTATTCTGATTTCTCCTGATGAAGTCTGACAATTGACAGACGAAACGCGTTGAGAACTTATTTGTACACTTGGATTTTATTATTGGACTTTTATTGCCTATCGCTATGTGTACACAGCCAAGCTGATTTCCAGCTACTTGATATGTAAGTAGATGCTGTGTTTTCAATAAATTGTATTTTTGTGCCATTACACCTGTGGTTTTCATTATCTTTGAGACCTCTACTGGCTCGTTGGAAATCCTGAAGGATATATGATCAGCTACATCCAGGATGTTCCCCTCATTTGATGAGCTTTAAAGATCATTTATCTGGTACGCACATTCACTACACGAGTGGTTGGTGTTTATGTACTATATATCACATTAAGACCATAGATCTATTCTATTGGTAGTAGGGGACTATTTCAGACCAATCTGGTCTAAAAGTTACTTGTACTGTAACAATATTACACTATTGTGCGCCTCCTCTCTACACTCTGTTTCTAGATCATTCCGTTTACACCGATTGGCTCAAGGAGGACTGGCTGCTGCCTGCACACGGGAAGTGTTTTATGAGAGATTCACACTTGGACGTTTTTGTTTATTTATATTGATAATTTGCTACAGCGCCATTGTTTTGGTATTGTTTCTTTCTTTTTATATATATATATATATATATATGTTTTCACATACATCTATAGCAGCAATATTTCATTTAGTGCTATAGTATACAATGATCCATAAATGATGTGAGGGCTTTTATCTCAGATTCAAAAAAAGAGAACATACAGTATACACAGTAAAATACTTGATTTACATGCCAATTACTGAATGATTTTCTGAACTGAGCAGAACTAGTACAATGAACCAATACTAATCACATAAATTAAAACATCACATTGCTTCTATATAAAGTATCTAGAGAACTACACAGCAGTATTTATTTCAGCCTTGTTTTATTTGTCATGGGGACAATCTTTCCAGCTTCATCATATAAGATAATGTGAATTTTATACATATAATAAACGTATGGGGAAATTAGAAAGAATGCACTAATATATCAGACATCAATAAATATTAATTTACATAATGCAATGTAGAAGCAATTTCTGTGGTGCAAAAGCTGCTTGAAAATTTTGAAATCGTGTTTACTAAATCCTTTTCTCTGTAGCTAAAAGGTGCAATAGATATCTACATAATATGATAAGGAAAGTAAGGTGTGATAGTGTCTGTGTACCACTTAGTAGAAAACCATTTGCTACAGATAATTTCTGTCACCCTTGGCACATGAGGAAATATAAAAATGAAATTGAACAGTGCTAGGAGTGCATTAATCTTCAATGTTCAAATTTAATAAAGTATGCTAAATAATTTAACAAACATAACATTGTATGATCACCTATTAGACATTCATTATACATTCCTGCAATGCGTAAGGAAAGTGGCCTAGAGCAGTGGCTAGAGCAGGTCACAGACTAGACAACAACACTTAGGGCTAGATTTACTAAGCTGCGGGCTTGAAAAAGTGGGGATGTTGCCTATAGCAACCAATCAGATTCCAGCTATCATTTTGTAGAAGGTACTAAATAAATGAAAGCTAGAATCTGATTGGTTGCTATAGGCAACATCCCCACTTTTTCAAACCCGCAGCTTAGTAAATCTAGCCCTTAATGACAATCACACACAAAGATTTTAAGAATTTTAATCAAAAGATTAAAATATCTTTTCACTGAACAAATTGTATGTACACTAATTGCTAAATCTGACCACACAAACTGCGATACAATTATTTTCAAATACTGCGTCATCTAAAACTTGGCCAATCTATTTTCTGAACAAATTTTTGTATTTGACCACATTATTTTAGACCATTCATGTGCCACACAGTAATACTGTAATATAATATATTGTGATATATAAAAGTAAAACAGTGTTGTTAGTGTTGCAGTAGCATTGGTCTATGATTTTATTACCCATTTTGAAAAGAACTGCTTTTTTATTGTCAACATTGAACGAGAGAAGGAGAGGGGTGAATGCGAAAAACAAACAAACATATAAAATAATCAGTTAATCTAGTTCTAATAGGCTATGATCTTAAGTAATGTTGACCATATACCGGCCGATCCAGCTGTTTTGCCTGACCATCGGATGGTCAGATCTCTGTCACATTTAGTCACACATGTATAGACAGGTAAGTGTAAAATATCAGTCTGCAACTCACTAGGGCTAGGCGAATTTATCTGACAGTGCAACGTTAGTGTGGTGGGATAATCACTGCATTTATCATCTTTTCTGAATAACATCTAAAGAATCCTATCAGATGCTGTGTGTTTAAAAATAATAGCAGTATAGTGACATTAAGACTTGCCATTAAATCTTCATTTCATATAACATTTACATTTTTTAAGATTATGCTCCATTGGTAGAATTGCCTGTGTAAATGCTTTTTTCACATAAAATGCACCTGTATGTGCAAAATGGATCTCATTGCAAGTATAGGCAATGTACTAAAACTGCTACTTCCAAGGACATATAACTAAATTAGGTCAGGAGGAAAGAACAAAATGCTCAATCACCACTCCATGGTGCTCATTTAAATATTTAATCCTTCAATTTGTGGGCAAAATATAAGCTGGATTCTTATAAAGGGCTCACTGTGTATGTCCCCATAAACCTCATATCACCCTTTAAAATTCTAAACATTTGCATGCAAATAAACACACGGAGACCTGGATAAGTTATTAAAAATTGCCAGAACTTTTATTATAAGTTTAAATTAACTAAACCTATGGTGGCGGAGAAAGGGCACTGCGAAACAGCTCTCAAGCTGGTAACACTATATCACAAGTGGACTGGCGCAAACCCCCGTACGTCCACAACCACAGGGGAACAAATCCCATCATAACTTGCGCTGAGTTGGAGTCAGAGTGACTGCCCCTTTAAAACTCACTCTGCCCACCCTCACTGAGCCAGACAGGGACCCTCCTCACCGAAGGACCAAAAAGGGAGTTACTGGTGCCTCCTAGGGAACAGTGACCTACGACCAACTACCTGTGCGCCCACAAATCAGCCACTGAATGCAATGCCTTCCTACCCCGCTGCGCCCCACAGACACCGCAGCCCGCCACCAACTAAACGAAGCACGCCGAAACTCCCCCGCAAATCCTATCTACAAAAAAACCCATACCTTCCTCCGTTAGGTGCACGCCGTCCCGTCTAAAAAATTGAGGTGACTCTACCCACAAACCCGGGTGATCTATAATTAAACCCCCCAAGGACCGTACTACCTTCCGAATGGCGCTATTAAGTTTCCTGACCATAACTGTCATCTTTTTTAAGGGGAAAGTTGTTCTCCATGCCAGCCGGGGGATTATTGCTGACCAGCCAATGACGATATCTGGCCAAGCCTCTTGGATATGCCTTAGGTCTTCCCGAATCTCAATAATAAGATCTAGTGACTTTCCTCTCCCCAAATCGTTGCCTCCCGCATGCACTATCAGGACATTTTATGGGCCCTGTTGTTCAATAAGCCTCACAAACCATGGCATAAGATCAGACCAGCCTAAACCTCTTCTGCCCAACCATCTTATTACGGTGTCCTCGTGACCCGGGATGACCTTAGACCTGGGATGGCCAGCGGCCCAGAAAACAAATGAATGACCGATGATCCACACCGTCTTAGTTGGAGCACCCTCACCTGGAATCAGAAAACCAGTGTTAAACAACATACCACCTTATTAGGAAGACAGGCCAGGTTTAGCATAAAGCACGAGAAGAATAGCATGATGGAAATAACCGGTCCACAGGGGAGGGTATAGGGAAAAAGACACAAATAGGGAGCAGGCCACCCAGGCGAAGGTAAACAACACCCGGAAAAACCCCCGGCTGCACACCACTAATCAGGACTTATGCCCAGGGAAACCCTGGTGAAAATCCCTTCATGCCCCCGCTTCAAAGCGACGAGCGGAAAAGCCCAGGGTAGCCCACCAAATGGAGGGAGAAGATGGGGTGGGAAAGGGAAGAAGGGTGGGTTTGAAAACAGAAAGAGAATAAAAATAGGAAAAAGAAAAACTGTGAAAGCAGAAAATTATGGTTAGGCAAAACAACTCAACAATCAACATTGTCAATCCGAACATAAGATTTATAGGCCGTGGATTTCCAACGACCTAGGGCTTTTATGGTCTCAGTAGAGGATCCAGCCAATGCAGCGGATGTGGCTGCCCCAATCCTAAAAGAATGAGTCCCGTACATCGCGCTGTCTAAATTAAGGGCCTGTAGGGTGCGCTTCAAGATGGCAGAAAATTGATATTTCGTCAATGCCGAACCATTACGGTGACACAAAAACCAACAAGCCTGGGGTCTGATACTTCCCCCCTTTCCCCCCACCCCCCTCCTGCTGCACTGGAGGCAGCTGAAACGGCCGGGCGCGACGGCATCAGCGCATGCGCGACCCGGCCGTCCGACGAGAAACCGCTGACCGTCCCTTTTGACCGCCGGAGATAGCAGGGAGATGTCCCGCCGATGCGCGGGCAGGAATGGGGAGCCAGGATGACAGGGGAGCCACGGGCTGGAAACGGGGGTTGGTATTGCCCGGGGAGCCCAGCGGGGAGACAATATGGCGGGCGGGACGAGCGGGGAAGGGGGACCTGAGGCGCGCCAGCCGGGAAGTAATATGCTTGGGACGGGGCATGGCAAAGGACAGGAGGATGGTATAGAGGGGGGGACAAAGGAAAAACGGAAGGGGGGAAGGAATGGGGAGATGGAGGAAAGGAGGGAGGATGGAAAAGAGAAGTGGGAGAAAGGAGGACGGATGGAACAGAAATTGGGTAGAGGTTAAATGAGGGGGTGAGAAAAACAAGAAGGAACAAAGCAGACACAAAAACAAGGAAACATTAACAGAAAATGGAGCTACTTATCCGATTAGCTGTTGCAGGTTCTCCAACTGATCTTGTGCTGTGGAATGAGGCATTCCAGGAAGTGCAGCCTACTATATCCATCAAGGTCCCTCCCCCTGGAGCTACCATTGGTCGGGCCCAACCCAATGTTAACCCCTTCAGGTTAGTGTTCAGCTTATTACAAACCCTGTCGCCCTTTAAGTGCGTTCGTCCCATGAAGCCTCACTTGTCATAAATGATGCAATTGCATAAAAATAGGAGCATGAAGTCACAAAATGGCATTTGCACGGATGTCCTACACTGTTGCATCTGTGTATATAACACTTACTGATGTGGAATACATATGATTTGCAAAAACCATTTGTGAACAAATATCAATACAAACTGAAGATTTGTTTTGTAATAAATGTAACAAACACCATGGCACATGATACAGAGGTGGTGTACTTTATTGCACTGTGATCTGGCCTGCAGATTGCTAACCTGTCTATTTATACTCACACATGCAAAAAGCAGATTTATTTTTCTGGGATGAGATTTAAGGGATAAAAGTGGGCATTTAGGGAAAGTTCCTGGTTTTAGTGGGGGTGACACAGAATACATATCATGCGACAAAAGGACTTTTTGTACCTGTGAGCCTGTACCTGCAATAGGATGCATTTTTGCACCTTTTAGGTGCACATTATGTAGGGAAAAATATATTTTCAATAACGTAATAAAAACATCAAAACACTCTAAAGCAGACCTGGCCAACCTGTGGCTCTCTAGGTGTTGTGAAACTACAAGTCCCAGCATTTCCTGCCAGCTATCAGCTGGCTATCTACTGGCAAAGCTTTCTGGGATTTGTAGTTTCACAACACCTGGCGAGCCACAGGTTGGCGAGGCCTACACAAAGGCCACATGTAATATAGACAGTGCCAATGGCAACTCGCTTCTATGAATGATTTAAGACATAATTGAGGCTAACAGTGTTAGTAGTCCTGGACCACATACTTGCAAAAGGTCACAAGAGCATTTTATGAATTTTGCTGCAGGCAAGCTCTATGTTATGTTTGGGGTAAAACAGATAGGCATATTTGCACAGTAGAAATGTATTAAACATCCTATCTAACCAAGCCTAGCTCTAGGGACAAGAAAATTAGGTAGTTTGCTGCAGATAGGAAAAGGATCTGACAGAAAGACAGTAAACTTTACAGCTTTTTTTTTACATACCTGCCCACCCCATACAAAACAGTTAAGTAATGCGCTGAAGTAACCAACTAAAGTAGTACATACACACGCAGACTAAGGTCAATTTAATAGCAGCCAATTGGAGTACCAGTATGGAGTTTGGGAGGAAACCGGAGCATCCGGAGGAAACCCACACAAACACGGGGAGAACATACAAACTCCACACAGATAAGGCCCTGGTCAGGAATTGAACTTATGACCAAAGTGCTGTGAGGCAGAAGTGCTAACCACTAAGTCACTGGGATGCCCCACTGTAGCAATATCTGTATTAATTGTTGTCTAATTACATCTAGTCTATAATGTGTGTGATACTGTATTAAGCTTGTCATTGTAGTATGTTTGAATGTTTTATGGCAACTTTGTCCTTCCGTAGCTTTTGTAGCCTGTAAACTATACTTTGAAATTTGAGCCTCTAGGGCTCCTTTAATTTGGTGTAGTACATCTATAGAATATTATTTTTTGCCAGTGGTTGCTATATTATGGATGCCTTACAAAGAAGCACTGATATAATACAGATAGAATAAAAGTTGTTGAATGCATAGAGACAAGTTGTAAAACAATACATTGATTTTTCTCTCCTGACTCTTTGCTTCTAAAACAAAACAAATTTTAGGTGTATTAAAAAATATGTAAATGTTATGTTCTTTCAGATGAAGTTATAATTTATGTTCTCATTTATCCACATTTAACAATTTTCTTGGTAAATTTAAATAAAGTCCAGAGAAAAAGCTAGGAGTAAGTAATATTTCCATTGAAGTAGGAATTAAAAAGAAATGTTTGATATGTTAAATAACAAGCATATAATGGGTTTCAATGGGATATGGAAATAAGAACCAAAAGGAAAAAAGAACACACTATAAAGAAATGGGAAAGAAAAAATAAAACCTGAAATACATGCTGCCACTTTTAGAGACAGAGAGGAAAGCGGCACACTCTACAACATATACATACAGGACCTGATTTATTAAGGAAAGTAAAGGAAAAAAAAATTGATAACTTGCACCGTGGCAAAACCATGTTGCATTGGAGGGGAGGTAAATATAAAATGTGTGGACAGATTTATAATTGGGGCAGAGCATGTCCTAGATCAACTTTTAATGTCAGTGTAAAAATAAAGATATCAAGTATTTGCGTCCCACATGAAAAAACAGCCAGTATTTTCCTTAAGTGCAAAATAATAAACTCATTTGCACCCCTTGCATTTCAACATGGTTTGGCCAAGGTTCAAAGTTACTAATTTTTTTGCTTTCCTTTCCTTAATGAATCAGGGCCACAGTATTTACTTACTTTTCATGAACACAATGTAAAGGCCATATAATGTTTTCTTTACATATTAGGTGTAAAAATGGTTGAAAAGATGCAGAGTGAGGATGTTGCAAGTATTTTGAGAGTAGTAAATGTGGGGCTTATTTGCAAAGAGCACTGAAGACTGGGCACATTTTGAAAATCTCTGCTTTCAAATCTCCCGGGGCCATCTGCTTACGTCCCAGAATTTCCTAATGTTAGTATGCTCATCTACCTCACCTAGGTATGTGTGACAGGATGGACCACCTATGCCACCCTGCCTGTTGTTGCTGGGAACCGGCTGGGCTTACTTTGCCACCGTTCCCTAATGTTATCCCAAATGCGCCCTCTTTCCTCAGTTCGGGGGGCTTACAATGCTGCCACCACTGAGCTCCTTTATGGCGCTCAGAACCACGTTCCTTCTGGGTAACTGTCACTGCTAGTGTACTCCTGTGCTGGTACACTTGGGCTGATAACTCCGGACCTCCTACTATGGATCAGGGTTGCTGTGGATGGATCCCCCCAGGCCTATCACAATGACCAGAGCTGCATGGGTAGCAGGCAGAGTGGTGGTACTGGAAAACTTGGGTCAAAACTTCAGATCAGCCGGTGAACGGATTCGATTTAGGGTCCAATCTGTAGCTCACTGGATTGCAGCAATATTGAAGAAATTGTCAGGCAGATCTATGAAGCAGAGTGATGTTTATTGGTCAACTGTCAACAAGGACAGTTCCACTGATTAAAGGTATCAGTGGTCAGGTCGTATGGAACATCAGAATGATACATTTCAGTGTACAGGACAGTGCTTTTTATACAGATTTGGACACAGGCTATTTTTAGAATCAGGATGTACCCTGTTTACCAAAATATAGATTTACATGAATTGCAACGCTAGCAAAATTTACACTTATCTGTGAAATTCTAGAAACGCTGTGATGTCCTGCATCTTTGTTTTAGACGCAGGAAATCTAGCAGCATGTTTTAAATTAAACCTTCCTGTCTCAAAGTGAAACCTCACACATCAAAAGACCCAAGTAACATATGAGATCTTTCTTCAGAATACACATTTCCACAGAACATCACAAACCAAAATAAGCCATTTTTCACACATCACAATACACAAAAGGCTTCCATCAACAAAGGCTCATTGTATCAGATATATACATCAGAAATAGGCATTTGCTTCAGAAAGGTTAAAACAGAAAAATCTAATTTTGTACCCTGGTCTCAGAAATAACGATTTCCTATCTCAAAATATACACAATATCAAAAATAAGTGAATGTGCAATTACATAAATAAGCGCCCTGCACTATTTCCTTTAAATAAATTTATACCATAAGTTATTTATACGTGATCCAGTCACAGTATGAATATGTGGGAACAAAATCTAGGTTTAACCCTTAGTGAAGAATCCTAGTTGGAATTGTGGTCCATTGCTTGGAGCAAAAGAACAAAAATTATAAATAAAATCATTTATAGGTGACCCTGCACACCTGCCAGATTGACAAAATGTTCTCCTTCCTTAAATTTATCCTGAGTAGAGATTAAAAATTCTATGGAAGCCAGCACTGACACCGGACAAAGAGAGAGGAGCTGGTGGAGGGTTTTACTGGAAATATCAGAGAGGTGGAACCCGGTAATGAAAAATGATCTGTGAGAGAGAGAGATGAGACTGATATCTGGAAGGAGGAGGCGATTGATTGAGACACATCTGTAAAGAAAAATATATGTTATGAGATATATCTGTGAGGAGTAATATCAGTGAGGATTAGTATTTGTAAGGAGAAAACAGTGGCGTGGAGAAATATCTGTAAGGAGAAGTGGAGAGAAGAGCAACATTTATAAAAGCAAACCCAGGATCTTGTGAGTAAATCTGGGAAACTGTGATATCCATATATAACATGAGCCTGAAGTTACAGGGAACTATATGGGTAACACCTGTGTTAGGCATTTCAGAGACTGAGTTATATATCCGTTCAATATATCATCTGCATCATTATTAATACTGAATTCATATACAAATCCAATGAACAAAAAATATGCATATAATTGAGCAAAAGTAGCTGCAAACTATAATATACGACTGCACAAGTGAGAATTAAATGACACACACATGATGAGTTTTCAAACACCCCTTAGTTGGAGTAAGGGGGTGTTACATTTATAATATAGTCAGATGCTTGCTGTGTAAAACAATTGGAGAGAATCTGTGAGAGCATAATGGTCATGCTTATAATAAGTGTCCTGAGGCATGACATGGCATTCCTTGTTCAGATGGAGGAAAATCCCTTCCAATCTCTTTCAAGTTGCATGAGCCAATTCTGCAGACTAAAAACATATTTGTCCATCCAAGAGTACTTAAATATGTAAATGCCCAGGTAGCCATAGCCCCTATGTCCTCATCTTGGCCAAATCATAATAAATCAATGTGATCAAGGGGAGGAATGGAAAACCCAGAGAAGGAAAAGAAAAGTCAGAATTTCGGGAAAGAATAGTTGAGCAAAGTAGTAAAGTTAAGAAACAAAAAAAAAACCTCAAACCAATAATGTAAATAACATCAATCCATATTATTTCTATGCATGATGATCCCAGTCTCTAAGAAATTTCAATATAATATTGTAATGCACAATGTGCAGTTTCCAGGCCCACTGGTTACACACTTGTCAGGTGCCATCCCCGCTCTCTTCCTTTGGTGTGGGACAGACTACTTTGACTCCCTGTGGTGTACACCTGTTGCCAAACAATGGGTCGGGACTTCTGGGTCTTAAGCAGGCTAGATTGTGTAGAACGTCCTATTGCTAGGCAATGGGACATAACTTTTAAAAGACATATTGGCAGTCAGCGTGATGTCACTGACTGCTGAACATACACCTGGATAGCCTGTATAAGGCAGGCTCTGGCACTGATCCAGTGCCAGAGAATTGTGTCACATCTGAGGTCAGTTCTTGGTTCCTGTTACTTACACCCCTTGTTCCTTTCTATATTTGACTTCTTGTTGCTGACTTTGCTTGATTCTGACCAATCTTTTTCATTTTCTACTCTGACTATTCTTCTGCTTCATGTTCTTTTTCCATTTGAATCTCCAGGAATCACACAAAGATATATAGGATCTTCTTCCAGCGATTGTAAAAACATAGCTTAAAGCCAATCAAGAAAAATGATGCCAATCTACAAAGGAAGGAAAGAGTGAAGTTAACTCTATACCCTGGAAACTGGAGAATCCTGGCCTCCATCTTTTACAGCCCACTGGCCCTGATATATTACCCTAATAGGGTTTTAAGAACAGGAATCAAGTTAGTAAAATCTGTAAGAATTTATAGAAAAATGACAAATAATGTTTGGCACTTCTGATATGGGAAACTCTATGTTAATCTATGGGTATGGTCTTTCTTGCTTATACTTTCCACTCGCTTTAAGTTATGTTGGTAGTAGGTATAGATATGGTGGTAGGTAATTAAGTGTGTATAGTTGAGAAAGGGATGGGATATAAATTTATACATAGAAATGTCTATACATATATTTATTATTGCATATATATTTTTAAGTGGCTAGAGGGGAATTTTAGCATATCAGTACTTGCATTTTTTTAACCTTAAATTAAATAATTTTAAGTATGTTTAATGTATTTTCTATATTTTTAATATAAAAATATAAAGTGGTGAAGAAACTAAGTAATGTTTCCAACATCTGAATTACAAGTTTGGTATCAATTTGTTTGCAATTGCATAAGAACATATCGGGTGTTATTTATGTAGGGTTCTCACCTTGCGCACGCTAGTTATCAATAATATCACTATGACATACCATTTAGGAACAGTACAACATATCTATACAGAGTTAATTACCATTTTAACCTAAGAACACACAATAGTTTCCAGATGGTGCAACATTAACAGAAACCTTTCACATTTTTCATTTATTTACTAAATTAAAGATGTGCAAACAGTTTCAGAGAGTTTATCATATCTTTCAGAATAGCTAATGGACTCCTGACAAGAATGAATACTCAAGTGGGGATTTACATTTGAGTGGACTGTTTGGAAAATATGGAAATGATTTTCTGCTGAGCCAAGTACGAACATAAGTTTGGACTTTGGAGACACACAAGTTTGCAAGTATAAGCTAAATAACGCATTTCACCTCCTAGTCACTTGAAAATCATCTTCTGAAACCAAATAACACTCCTTGAAACATTTATTACCTACATGAACTTAACCAATGGATATTATGCAACACACATTCTTGTGACAAACTTGTTTGATTATAGAAAATAATTTTCATGTGCTCTTTTAAGCAGTGAATTTTTCTAATAAACGTGTCATGATGTCTATACCTAATTATGCATTGATGAGCTCATGTGACCGTTATTTGTTTATTTTTATTACTATGTTGTAATTTTAGATTGTAACATATATACTTTTTATTACATCCATGTGTTCTAAGTATAAATATCTTTAAGTAATTAACAATTTATTTTAAACTTTTATACATATATTTTTTAAGAGTTTACAGATTCATATGACACCTGCTGTTACTACATTCATACTCAGCACCTTAAGGGATTTTACTTTCTGTTTTATAAAAATATACATGACTTATATTTTATTAACATAGAGAATCACATGAAGTCTCGGCACACAATGAGATACTGTAATGTAACATTGCATCAATTGGAAACATTTCAGAGACAATTGTACGCATGTCAAATATTTTTCTACAAATAAAGGTAAATGAATTGATTCTACATGAAGATACATCTCTATTGTGTAATTTGTCTAAAACAGTTGTGATCTAACCATGACACTAACCACAGAACTTTAGTAAATTTACATATAGCCAACACAGATAAATTAATATATTTATTGAAGCAAATTCATTTAGGTTTATACTTATTCCAAATACTTAGTCTACAAGTCTCACCCATTAAGCATCTCACTTGATTCAATACATTGTAAGCCAAGATAATATAAATATGTTAAACATTACTAAATAATAAATATGTTATTTTACTTCAATACATTTTTATTGAGTTTTTCAAAGTTAAATGGGGTACAGAAAAAAGAAAGGGTAACAAGCACAGTTGAGGTAACAAACAAAAGGGTAATGAAAAAAAAAAAAAAAACAAGAGGGGGAACCCCCACGCAGGGGGGAGGGGGGGTTCACTCAATTGAAACAGCGATCTTATAGCATGCACGTTACTTTAAGAAGCAGAAATAAAATATACACATTGGTCTTTCTCATAGTATGCCAGATGGGGAGATATTAATACCTAGGTAGCTCAGATAACACACAGGCAGAGCCTATTCGTTAGGCTGGGGTTCCTCTATGAGGGCTGCTGGGGAGGGAGAGGGTGAAGTATTTGAAGCTACTCGTGCTCTACCGGAGCCCTCTGTAACATATTCGTGCCAGCTAAACCATTTGAAAATTGGATTGGAGGCAGATGACGTATAGGGCACATCCGTTGTTTCCATTTCAAAACTATACTGGATCTTAGACACGACCTTGGAGATGCTGGGGGGAGCAGGGGACTTCCAGTTCTGAGCAATTGCTGCTCTAGCGGCTATTAGTATGTGTCCTAATACATAGCGCTTATAGCTAGGAACCACAGGCTGATATATATGTAGGAGGGCTACCTTCGGGTCAAGAGTGACAGAAACTCGCAGGACCTCCGAAATCAAAGCGGATATCTCACCCCAGAACGTCTGGATCACCGGGCATGTCCAAAAGACATGATAAACATCTGCTATCTGACTACATTGACGCCAGCAGAATTTAGACTGACTTGGCCATATCTTATGAAGGCGATCCGGGGTGAGGTAGAGCCGATTGAGGAGCTTAACATACATTTCGGTGTGATTGATGCATCTAGACATGCGGTGTGAGGAAATGTAGATCTTTTCCCACTGCTGGAGGGAGAGAGTCATACCAATATCTGCTTCCCAACGTGCCTGAATCGGAGTCTTGGAGGCTGGGACCAGGGACTGGGAATAGCGGTACCAGAATGTTATTCCTCCCCTACTACCCGCCTTTGTTAATCTATCTAGGACCTGAGCTGGAAGTGTGGACAAGGCATGGGGGGTCCTGGAAGCCGCCCCCACCCAGTGTCTAATTCTCATATATTTAAACATCTCAGACTGAGGCAGATTGTATTTGTCCCTAAGCACGTCAAAGGGGAGGAAAAGGGTCTGCGCAAACATATCCGCCAGTGAAACTATCCCTCTATTTTTCCATACAGTAATATTGATATCCGGTATGAGTTTCGACAATGCTTGGAGGGAAAGATTGCGAGAAGGGAGTACAACATCCTTGTGCGACCCAATAAATTTATCCTATACCCGCAAGGCATCCGAGATAGAGAGTAATTTACGGGCACCCGGTGGGCGGTCCGGCCTAGGAATCCAAAGAAGATCCAGCAAGGGGAATCCTACATATAAAGCCCTCTCGATATCAACCCACGGCTTAGCTGCAAGGGGTAGCGACCAGTCACGGAGGCAACTCAAAACACAGGCATCCTGGTAAAGTGTTAAGCTGGGAAGCAATAAGCCGCCTCTTGACTTTGGTAAAGACATACATTTGTATGTAAGGAGGGGGCGTTTCTGCCTCCAGATGTATGACATCATCAGAGTGTGGAACCTATCCATCATTCGTTTTGGTATAATATAGGGTATGGTACGGAAAATATACATAAGTTTTGGTAGCAACATCATCTCAAAAGCCGCTATGCGCCCCAACCAAGAGACCTCAAAGTCAATCCAGGTAAATCGGGGAAAAATTAACTTCAAACACTGCAGATAAATTTGCCGGGATATGAATACCTAAATATGGTAAGGAATCTTTAACCCACACAAAAGGAAATTTCTTTTGTAAGCTTGAAAGGGAAGATTGTGGTATATTAATGGGAAGGGCTTCAGATTTTGTAATGTTCAATTTATAGAATGATGCTTCGCTAAACCTGTCTAGGATATGCTTCAAAGTTATCAACGAGGTCTCCGGGCTGGTTACAAACAGTAGGACATCATCAGCAAATAGGCACACCTTCTGACTATATGGAAGGATGTCAATACCTGGGAAGTTATCTGCCTGCCGGATTGTATGGGCCAGGGGTTCTATAGCCAGGATGTACATTAAAGGGGAAAGAGGGCACCCCTGCCTCGTGCCATTAGTGATGGGAAATGAAGATGATAGGAAACCGTTGCTGAAGATTTTAGCGGAGGGGTCTTGATATAGGGCTAATATGGAGTGAAGAACTCTTCCCTGTATACCAAACTTACACAAGACCTCCTTCATGTACTTCCAGTGAAGTCTGTCAAAGGCCTTTTCTGCGTCTAAAGAGAGCAGAATAACTTTCTCCGAGGACCCAGAGAGGAGGTCCACGACATTTAATATGCGTCGAGTGTTATCCGAGGCCTGGCGGCCTACTACAAAGCCTACCTGGTCCGGATGTATCAGTTGTGGTAAGAGGGGATTCAGGCGATCAGCAAGCAATCTAGCGTAAATTTTCAGGTCTGTATTAAGCAATGCTATTGGTCTATAGTTCTTACAGTCTGAGTGGTCCTTGCCCGGTTTTGGTATAGTAATAATCTGTGCTTCCAACATCTCTGCTGGAAAGCCCCCACCCTCCGAAACGCTATTATACAGGTTAGTAAGGAGAGGGGAAACTTTGGTCCCGAAGGCACTATAGAATGCATTAATGAAACCATCCGGGCCAGGAGCCTTATGTTTTGGAAGGGATTTAATGATTCTCTCAACCTCTCCCCGGGTCCACGGAAGATTAAGCAATTGTAAGCTATCGGCGTCTAACAAGGGAAGGTCTAAGTGTTGGAGGAATGCAGAAATGGAGGCCTCAGATGGTTTAAAAACATTATCATCGTCCTGGAGGTTATAAAGTTTAGAGTAGAATTTGGCGAACTGGTTAGCTATGGCTGCTGGGTTATATATCTTGTTACCTCTAGGACCGTGCAATACTTTAACACGATTTCTAGCTTGCTTGCCTCTTAATTTTCGGGCTAGGAGACGACTGGCCCTATTACCCATTGTGTAGAATTTTTGCCTCAACTTGAGTAAGGAGGATTTCATGCGAGTAATGAAAATATTATTCAGCTGTTTCCTCACCTCATTTATTTCTTTTTGTAAGGTTTTAGATGGACGTGTTTGGTTTTGGAGCTCTAATCTCGTTAGGTCAGACTCGAGTGTTCATTGGCGTAGGAGGTATTGCCTCTTTAAGCGGGCCCCAATTTGAATAGCAGCCCCTCTAACTACTCCCTTCAGGGCACACCAATGTGTCGAAAGGGAAGTGTCAGCTGGGTCGTTTAACTGAATGTATTGTAACAATGCCTCCGAGAGAGCAGTCCTAGCCTCCAGTAAAGTGAGTAGGTAGGCCGGCATACGCCAAGGTCTTGGAGGAGCTCTGGCAATACATAGACTCCAGGACCATTCCATCGGGGCATGATCAGACCACGTAATAGGGAGGATATTGATGGAGTCAGTATGCTGGAGTGTCCACTTATCCGACAAAATCATGTCTATTCTAGAGTAGGTGTTGTGGGCCATTGAGTGAAAGGTATATTCTCGAGCACCCGGACACTGCGCCCGCCAAATATCGTAAAGGTCATATTCCGCTAGTAGCTTACGGAAAGCAGTAGAGGGGCCAAGGGTAGGGTCAGGACCGGATGACCTCTGAGGCCTGGACTTATCGACCTTCGGGTCCAAAGTCAGATTAAAGTCTCCCAATAACACCAAGTGGCCCTTTCGGACTTTTTGTACCTCCTCACACAAGGCCTTCAGAAAGGGAATTTGACGGGAGTTTGGCGCATATAATGAAACTATAGTTATTGGCTTGTCCTCTAGGAGGCCTGTCAGGATGATGTACCTCCCCGACTTATCTTCTAGTTTTGAATGGAGTTGGAATTGTACCCGGGCGCTAAAAAGAACAGCAACTCCATTTCTTTTAAAAGGGCCATTTGCAAAGTAACCTAACGGATATCTCGGGTCCCTCAACTGCGGTGGGGCATGGGAGGAGAAATGGGTTTCTTGGAGGGCCACAACGTCTGCTTTTTGTTTATGAAATGTGGTGAGCGCTAGGCGCCGTTTGTTAGGGGAGTTAAGACCTTTAGTGTTTAAGGTATAGAACTTAACCATATTCTAAAGGGTCATGGTGATACGATAGACAGAACGAGAGTAAGTATTGCACTAGAAATTTAGTTCTGGAGTGACTGGGAGGAAGAAGGGGGGGATTAAAAGGGAGGGGAAAAAGGGAACAAGGGAAATAGTGGGATGGACTGACCCGAGGAACTGGGTCAGAGTATTTGCCACATGGGTAAGAGTGTGGCAAATTGTTTAACATGTGGGGGGTAGTTGGAACACATTCCCACCCGCGGAACACCCAAATATAAAAAAACAAAACAAAAAACAACTTAAGAATAAAGAACAGCAAGAGGAATTATACATAGCATTGTAACATTACGACAGCCACAAAGATAGATTTAGCACAAACTCTATGGGGTACAGCCACCTCAGGGTCCCCATGGAAGCAGTCCACTGCTGACCCATCCCCCCCTCTAGAGGACCAGCCTCCCGCGATAAATATGTTATTTTAGTGTTGAATACATTGGACAGTTTTCATAATAGGTTTTTAATATTTACTAGATTAAACAATTCAAATATTCATAAACCCTGAACAAAATAGCGCAAGAAATGGTAAATTCTAAAATATATTCATGGATTTTTTTAGAGCTCAAAGAGTTAGAGGAGTTCAGAACACCAAAATATCTTATCTACGGGAGGATTGTGTTAATTATTCCAAGACAGAGTATAATAAACTAATGAGAAGTCTACTATATAGTAAATACTTACATATATAACATACCTCAAAGAAAACTTAATATAACTTATAATACAGTGTATAGATCCTGAAGAAATCCATACAATGAAAGGACAAAACACACTTAGATATGTTTTAGACCCTCATTCTGTGGACCTCTTTATGATTGACATCTTTCACTGTAAATCCAGATAAGCCTAAATTTAATTTTTGTATGTTTTGTGTCTTCTGAATAAAAGTGTGTGAAATATACAACATTTCTAATACTTTTCTTGCCCTAATGAGATTTTGGGATTTAAATATGATCCGGGCCAGGTGGGAGAAGATTCAGAACGATGAGTGCTTTCGAACGTTTTCTGTGGTAGGCAGACACTCATCACAATGTGATGCTGTTATTAGGTGGAATTTATATTGTCCTTATTCACTATTGTTGCATACTTTGGGCGCTGTGACAAGGTATGAGGATATTGTTGTGTGAAGAACAAGAAGCTATTATTGCATGTAAGAACAATATGAAGACTCATAGGAATTAGATAAGCTTTATCAACTTATTTTGTTGGTATACAGGCACTTTGCTATAAGGCACCTTCTCCTCTTCACCTTTTCCTTAATCAAATTATCCAGTTCAAATCTATAATTTCATTCAAGCCTTCTAGATGTATCGAACCCAATCTACAGATCCAGAAGTCTTCTTGCTTAAAAGGCATCAATATATTTTGCCTCGCTGTATAGTATTCAACACCCATAAGTTTTAAGTATATATGATCTCCAATATGACTCAAAGTATAGTGACATGAAACACTTTGTCACAAATCCTTCAGAATATTTTGGCAATGTCCAGTAAACCTATATTTTAAAGGCCTAGTTGTCCAATCTATATTTTGTAGTCCACAGCTACACTATAAATGGCATATAATGAAACTTGCATTTCAGTTTTGAAATGTGTTTATCTGACTTAGAGTACACTAAGACAATTTCTGTAGTTTTTCAAGGTGGGCAGTGATTGGTGGATTTTCTTTTTAACACCTTAGCTGCAGGATGAGGGGGCTAACCCTTTTTAGCTATGGAGTGCATGTAGAGGGATATTTTCCCTTGCACTTAGTAACCAAGGGGATAATGATCACAGTCTGATCACCCTGAAGTGTCTGATCATTAGTACGACAAGATTTTTGCTTACAAAACTTGTCTATGAGTGACGGTTCTGTTATATTTTAGCTTGCCATGGTCTCTCTTATGACAGGTACAACCATAAATTCATAATAAAAATATTCCCCAGTTATATATTCACATTTTGATATACAGTAGGAATCTAACAGTCCACTAATTTTTTTGTAACAATTTTGACATGCTAGTAATATAATTAAAAGAAAACCAATAAAATAACACTACAATGCTGTTCTAAGTGATAATAATGTAACTTAAATCAATCATACAATGTGACATATAGTAAAGAAAATATATTAATAACTAATAGTGCCTATTCCATCAATTGCTTATTGATTAGCAACACATCCAGTGGTTTAATGTTTTTTCTCTTTTTTACACTATCTGCTTTAAGATTTTAGATATAATATTTAATGCACATGTTGTTTACAGATAATACATATAAAGTAAGAAGTACCAACTTCTATTTATAGTTATGAAGCACATTAGTTAGTGTTCAAAACATATATTTCAATATTGAGTGACTGATTACAAAGTGCCACCAACAAGTATTATTTTAAACAGATGTCAACTGATAATTGTGATGGAACATTTCCTCTGTTAGTTATATTTGGAGAATAAAGTTGCCAGCATGTAGCTGATGACTAGTTATGATTGATAGATGTTCAAATGTGTTGCATGTTGCAAGTTGTTGAACTTAGAGGAAAATGTTCATAAACACCTAAATCATTTTTTGTTTGCTAATAAATAGACTTCACATGCCCGTATTTTTTTTTTTTAAATGGCAAACTGAGGATGGTTTAATAAAGAGTACACTAAGGGCTTAATTGATACTGACGCAGACCTTCACAGAATTGCCAGTATGTCAGTAGCCGAATCTCTTGTGGCATCTAGAGGGGAGGTGCAAATACGCTCTGATGATAATGCTGACAAGAACCAATAGCTGGTCTCTTCTGATTGGATGACTGTGGATTCACCCTTCCAGCTGACAGCAGTCGCTCCTTAGCTGGTAGCGATATTAAAGTATTTAGTGGCTGCTTGTTCATGTGAGTTTTTGCTATTTGCGGTTAGGCCAACAAAACACTGGGGTTCTATAAAGATATTTATGTTTTTTTTATTACACCAAATAGTGAATGCATGTCATGCTAGCAAAACAAATGTCAGCAAACATTTCTGCTTAAGACATTTACATTATGACTATGTTTGGCTAGTCTTAAATGATTGGGTATAGTTAGTGTGCTATGATTGACTCTTTTTAAATTGATACTTACATTGCTACATTTCATTAATGTAATTGTTCCCCTCAGACAGATTGTTACCAGCATTACTGTCACTTTATTTTTTTTTCTCTGATTATAATAGCCATGCAAACTGTATATAATTTTTCTTTAGCAATCTATCATATGCTTTTTTGTGATTATATACCCTTTTTTTGTTTTTAAAGTTTTAGTTAATATTGGAGCATTTTTTTTAACATTTCCAGCCTTATTTATTACTAATGTCTTGATTGATTGTCTTTTTTTCTGACATACAGTATAGCACATTGTTTCTCAATTGCATTTTATGACATCCAAAGAAAACGTCTCCACATCCAGCAGCAGCAACGACACAGGGAGCTTGTCTAAAGGTCACATGTAAGCCTCTTTAGGATACCGCATACAGAGGTGATACCCTAGTCCTGATTTCCACCTCATGTGGTCATGGACACTCTGCACATTGTGCCGGCTGACGAAGAACCTATGAAGGGCACCCACACAGCTATGCCGCTGCTGACTAATCTCGTTTGGCTGTGTTACATTTATGAGCGTCTGGATCATTTCAAACCACAATAGCAGTGGCAGCAGGAATGTTCCAGATTGCTCTTAGTCAGTTACTCAAACACGTACTATTAACATTCTTGTCATGCATCAAGCAGTTTATTAATTGGCCATTGGATGAGGAATCCATTTTTGCAATAAAGCAGCAATTTTACAACATTGTTCAATATCTGCATGTCATAGGGGCTGTGGATAATACTCATTTTATCTGGTACCACAGATAACAAAATTAATCTATTTTTTTTGCATAAGAAACATTTTCATTCATCAAAGTCTAGGCTATATGTGATGCTTCTTCCCTCATCCATAGCATTCCTGAGATAATAAAGTGTTTGAAGTAGCATACCATTAACACATATTTGCTTTTAGGAGATAGCGTCTACACTTTCTGACCATAGCTCTTCACTCCTATTTTAAATGAAGTTGCACGCAAGTCCGCTAATTCCTCTTCTAGATCAGTCATTGAATTTGTGTTGGGGGTTCTCAAAGCCTGTTTTTATTGTCATGAAAGTCTGATCATTTGGAAGAACCCTTATGAATGTGCCGGATGTGCATGATGTGGAACCTTACACCATGGAAGAAAGCTAGAGCTTTTAAAATTATGCTATTCAACAATGCTCCAGTTATAAGTGCAATCTAAAAATATATATTCTGAAACACAAATACAACATATTGTCCCATTTTATATTTGTAACTAAAAAAAAACTTGTACAATTGATTGCCTAAACCATGCTGTTTCTAAAATATTTCTACACATGTTAATTTCCAAAAAAGTTATTTAAAAAGTTATTTAAATGTGTTATTATTGACCCTTTATATATACAGTATGCATGTATTTTTAATTGCTAAAAAAATGAAATCATGTAATTTCAACTATATGGTGGCCTAATAAAATAGTTTATACTAATTATTCCAACAATTGCCATATTGCAATAAGGTTAAAATTAAATCTGTTTTGTCATTCAGGATCAGTGCATCTCTTCTGAAAGAAAGTCAGCATACTAATCAGGAATATTAAATGCAAAAATCTAATCTATTAAATGGAAGCTTAAAAGAAAACGTTATTCATTATTGTGTATCTGGCTTCAATGGTCTACATGCAATGAATATATGCTATTATTACTGTATAACCAGAACACGTCTCTAAATTATTATTTATGTATATAGAAAGTTAAGAAGACCTTGTATGTTATTTGAGGAGCAACATCAAACTTTATTGTAGGTAAATATTAATTGCTACATACTGAAACACATAGTGATGGTTAGATACTGTACACTACTGTGCAATTGAGTTACATCGTTTGAATCTATAATAAGCAGGCATATTACACATTGCTTTTCCTTGTGAATGTTTTTAAGTCCCCTATTGCAACCCCTTTGAAAACCATACTTGTTCGGTAACCATACAATTTAACCTACAATTCAAATTCATCTGTGTTCCTTCTGCCGATTACCTAAAGCAAACTTTTATAAATAGCTATTTTGTTTCCAAAATTCTATTATTAAACAACTCTGAAAATCAGCAGGCAAAAGAACAGTGTCTAATTAATGTTTAATATTTACTGTTTAATCAATTTCATTACATTGCTTTCCAGTCCATACATATGGATGCTCATGGATTTTAAATGCATAGTTGCCCACGTAGCTCTGTTCTCATAACAATTGTGACTGGCTCTCATCCTACCTTTACTTTTATTAATAAACTCAACATACAGTCATGGCACTGACACTCATAAGCTTTAGGTTATACCTGAACCTACCAATGCTCATTTATAACATATGCGTCTGTTTATAGAATAGCTACAACAGCAGTAGCCAACTTGTGGGTCTTTAATTATTAAAATGTGGCTCTTAGCCATGAGCATGACCTCATCGTGCTCTGGGTGCTGATGGGACAGATGGGACCCCAACCAGCCGACTCCTGGTCATATGACCTCCTTCGCACAAGGCAAAGAGGTCCCAGTTTCACAGACAATCCAATCGAGAAGGTGGAGGATTGAGTGCAGCGAGCTCTCCCTCCTTCCTCTTTGCAGGCTCAAGTGGCTGTGTGTTGGCTAGATAAGGGGCATGTCACACGCCGGTCCCATAGATAGGTGCCAGTACTGTGACTTGCCTCTGGGAACTGCGATTCAACCTATTCCTGTTTCTAAGATACTACCTTTGCACAGATGTTCCTGATTGCTTTGCTTGGACCTCCTTTCGATTCTCATTGGTTCTGGAGTATTACTTAAACTACACATGGTCCTTGGCTCATTGCCTGTTCTTTGTGTTACTCAGTCTGCCTTGGTCCTGGCTGCCACTACTGAACCTCTCGTTGCTGTTACCTGTTTGCTGGACTTCTGCATCTACAACCATTGTGCCTGGTACTTGTAGTTCCACGCTGTCTGCTGAACCTCTCGCTGCTGATACCTGCTTGCTGGACTTTTGTATCTACAACCGTTGTACCTTGTACTTGCAGTTCTACGCTGTATTGCTGAACCTCTCGTTGCTGTTACCTGTTTGCTGGACTTCTGCATCTACAACCATTGTACCTGGTACTTGTAGTTCCACGCTGTCTGCTGAACCTCTCACTGCTGTTACCTGCTTGCTGGACTTCTGTATTTACAACCATTGTACCTGTTACTTGCAGTTCTACGCTGTCCTGCTGAACTTCTCGCTGCTGTTACAAGTTTGCTGGACTTCTGCAATCTACCATCATCGTATCTGGTACCTGTAGTTCCACGCTGGTCTGCTGAACTCCTCGGTTGCTATCAAGCTTCATGCTGAATGTTCACTGTGAGTTGATTGCTGCACCTGTGGTTAAGCCTGCACACAGCGCCATCTTAACAACATTATGGCCCCCCAGGCAAAGCAGTGCCCCGGGGCCCCTACATATATATATATATATATATATATATATATAGATAGATAGATATAGATGTATAGAGATACAGATATAGATATATAGAGATAGAGATAGATAGATGTACTTGCTCAGTGACCCTTGAAGAGTTTTTTTGCAGGTTTTTTCTTTTGCAGGATTATTTATTCTAATTAAGAGCCCTGCCTATGGGGCCCCCTTGTCCGTGGGGCCCCCGGGCACCTGCCCCTCGTGCCCAATGGAAAAGATGGCCCTGCCTGCACACCTGCTGTTGTATTTTCAATGCTGAGTTCTATTGAGACTTTCCTTGTGTTTAATCTACCCGCTGAATTACTACGGCCTGCAGCTAGTTTTATGGTTCAAGTTCCTGCTTTTGCCCGGCTGATCTAACAGTGCTGTTTTTCTTCATTCATATGTTTATTGGAAGACATCAGCTATCTGCAGTCCTATACTCGGCTAGGATACTCCTCGTTCTTGCTACTTCTAGGTAATGAACTGTTTGAAGTTTTTTTCTGTTCAACTATATCTTTGGGACTGTTATTAGTAGAACATCAGTTCAACGATTATTGCTGTTCTATTCTGAGAATTATCGTGATACCTGTAACCCACCTGCTATGTAGAATCATCTTTATCCTTGGATCAACAGTTCTACATTCTCATTCTCTTGGAACTGTTGTTGACCAGTGATTTACATCAATCTGTCGTGTGTTACATTATTGGATCCACGCATTCTCCATTTGTCATCCTATGTTTGAACTATTGTTTACTCATCCCATGCAGTTGTCAATAGTTACCAATTATGAAGTGGCATAATGTCATTTGCATCCTGCCTGTGTCCTAATTGCCATGTATTTAATATCTGCCGTTATATATATATATATTCTTCCATTTCCATTGTACCATCAATCAATATACTACTTTACAGCATTGCTACCATCTCCAGTGTTTTATTACTACTATTGCTGAAGCTTGTGAAACCTGAACTATTTATTCTGTGTCTGCTCATCCACCGTGTCATTGTGTGTTGCCTGCACTATCCTCTGTCAGTCCTTGCCTGGGAGACCACGACCTGCGGAATAGGGGCAGCGGAGTCCATATCCCCTTGCGGGGATCCCTGGTGAATACCTCCTATCCGTTAGACTCCGCACTCCTGGGCAAGTCCTATATGACAGAGGCAAGGGATCTACAAAACCACTCAGAGTCGTGACAGGGCATGTGGGGAGATCTAATCGAATGTGAAGAGGTGTGATGGCCTTTAAGGGGTATGAGGGAGGTCTGATTGCATATAATGGGAATGTGGGGTGGTCTGATGTGGCATGTGGAGAGGTCTGATGGCACATAATGTGCATGCGGCGTGGTCTGATGTGGCACGTGGAGAGGTATGTAGGGGGAATGTGGGGCGATCTTGTGTTATGTGGGGTAGCTGATGGATATGTGGTGTGATCTGATGGGGTATGAGGGAAGCTCTGGTGGCATGTGGGGAGGCTGATGGACATGTGGAGTGGTCTGATATGGCATGTGAGGAGGTCTGGTAGCATATACAGGGCATGTGGGGTTGTCTTGTGGCATGAGGGGAGGTCTGATGACATATATTGGCCATGTGGGGTGGTCTGATGTATCATGTGAGGAGGGCTGGTGGCATAAAAGGGCCATGTAGGTTGGTCTTTTGGCATATGGGGAGGATGATGGGCACATGGGGAGGTCTGGTGACTTATAAGGGTCATGTGGGGTGATTTTGTGGCACGTAATGGGTATGTGGTGACATCTGATGGTCTGTGGGGAGTCTGCTGGGAATGCAAGAAGCATTTGATTAGGTTTGATGGCATGTGGCGAGATCTGATGGGTATATAAGGGGCATGTGAAGAGGACTGAGGGCATCTGGGGAGGTCTGATGAGCATGCAAGGGGCATTCGGTTAGGTTTGATGGCACGTGGGAAATCTTATGGGTATGCAAGGAGCATGTGAAGAGGTCAGAGGGACATGTTGGCTATTTTTTACTTTTATTTATCCCCACTTTGAAAGTTCCCTCCACAGCGATTGTGGAAATAGTAGCAGTATGAGCTACTGTGAAGAGACTATAAGTAGCTCTTTGAATCCTCCTCTGTTGGTTACAGCAGCGAGTTAAGAGCTGTGCAGTGCAGAGCTGTGTAGATTTGGTGAGTATTGTGAACATTTTAGCAATGTTGGATATTTTCTTTTTTACCTAGCAAAATATTGTAAATTACTTTATAGGTTCAATGTATGTGTGTACTGTATGTATGTGTGTTTTTATACTGTGCATATACGCACATATAAAAAGTGAAATTGGCTCTTTGCATTATCTATACATATTTTTGGGGTCTTCATCTCTGACTGGTTGGCCACCCTTGAACTACAAAATATATATACTTCTATAAAAATAGCCGTTACAGTAAACCTGGTTGTAAAGTCCTTGAGGTGTTTTTCACTGCCCAATCAAACTAGTTTTATTACTCCAAAGTTTGATTCAACCAATTTTCCTCTATTTAAAATAGAACACAAAAATCTTAGCTTTGTGATTAGCTTGCTACAATATTTCAGATAAAATATTGCATATTCATTTCACTGCAGAGTAACTTAATTATTAATTTTATTTTTAATGGAATATAATTACATGTTCACACGTTACATCTTTTGCCTCTTTTGCAGAGTCAAATAAAAGAACGAATTATGTAGAAGTTGTAGAAACGCTGAAAATAAATAGATGTATGAATTGAGACATTGGCACAAGAGTCTGTAAATATAGCACATCTTGGATTTAAGTACAAAAATAACTTTTATATATGGTTGAACCCAACAGGCTATATAATACATTGTACATGAATAATTCATGCTACAGAATATTTCTCAGTATCACCTGTACTAACATTGATTACCTGATATGTAATTGCATTTCTGTACCATATATGAATATCTGTGCTAGTTGTGGGATTCTACTTAGTAGCAATCTCAGAAAGTAGTGCCTAATGGGGAATGTAATGCTTACAAGCAGGGGCTTCAGGCAACATGGAGAATATCTGTTTACATGCCAGTGGGGAATTTTTAGTGTTGCCAAATCCTAGTGACCAGATGGCTCCAGATGGACAATCTCAATCACTCTTGCTGCTCAGTTTATAAAATATTTTCATGGGAATTTACAAGGGAAAAAAAACCAATAAATAAGTAACAAAAACAGTAAATAAAATATGTCACAATATAATATGGAATAAATGGCTCATCTTAGTTTAATTGCTCAAAACTTTAACAAAATGTGTGCAAATGAATGCATCTGAAGATTTTGTTCCCACTATTAAACAATGTTTATTGACAGGGATGTGATTTTCAAGCCAAAAATGCAAACTAAAGAAAATTGAAGATTGAAGATTCACCTGTATTATACTGCAGTTTTTTGATACAATCATTCATAAGTGATAGGAACACTTGTATCAACAGTTTTTAAATGAATTTTTAGGAACATACCTTATCCATCCCACAAAGTGTCAAAGATAATAATACATACTTGTTCATACAAAAATGGTAATTTAGCATTACTTGTGAATCCAGCTAGAAACTACGTTTTTCACCTGACACCTGCTCTGCAAAAACACACACCTTGCATTGCAACGTGTTTTGTTCATATAAAAATTTGCTCTCTTTAGCTGAATTTGCTCCTATCTCTAAGTGAGGACATAAGTCTTGTTTACTGATTGCAGAATATGTAACCATGCAGCATGTTTACTCATGCATGTATGTCTTATTAGATGATAAATCAGATTGCAATGGGTCTATTACGGTCAAGTAGGATGTTTTCAATCCTAAAAAGGACTTGCATAGCAATCGTTTAGGAGTTTCGTGTTTTTATTGTATAGGAGCAATAAGTCTAATGTGATGAAGACTGATGTTGTCAAGCAACATTTTTTAAACAAAATATAAGTTATTACAACATGTCTTATCGAACAGAAAAGAAAGATCTAATACACAGGTCCAACTTTTTATCAACGAGGAGATTCAGAGCAGAAAAACTCTAAGGACACATGGTCAAGACAACAGCCAGTTATGCAATAGCTTGGTAGTGATGTATCAACTTTCTCAGTGTTGGAGGGTCAATGGAGGAAAACAGGAAGAGTGGTTGGCAAGAGGGCAAGTTTGGTGGTAAAAAAGGTGCTGTGAGACATTATCACTGTTATTACATCAGTCTTATCTTTGTTGTTGTTGTTGTTTTAACATATTGAAGGCATTAATAGGAGGAGGCTAGGAAAAGAAGAGGGGACAGTTAAATGTGAAAAAAGGGCTGGGGCTTAAAGGAAACCATTAGCAAAACAGATAAAACAAGCCTGTTTAGCTACACTGATGTTATAGTTGTGTTGGGAAGTCTTGTAGTGAACAAAGAGGAAGATTTAGATCTACTCAAGCAGTGCTTAAGAGCATCGCAAAGCCTACGGAGACGACGAATGTTCTCAGAGTGCCATCATTGGTGAATGGATGCAACAGGAACTAGCTTATCAAAGCTATATGTGAGCATAGTGAGAATAGTATTCAATAATTAGGCGACCATATTAGCACAGTAACCATAATTTGGTGGTCTGATGCAACAGACATCTATGGAAAATAATCACCTTGTCAGCATATATTTTTTATAGATGTGACAGAATAAATCACTGTGGGACTGTCTTTGAGTGTATTAGATATTGCAACTCATATTTTTTTAATCAAAGGTCATGACTATCTAACAATAGTAAAATTATTGCAAACAACAGCATTACCTAGTGCGTTTATGGATTAAACAGCAAATAAACGATCTGCTATGCTGTTTTGTACTATTAGTGCTCATATGAAGCCAAATCCGTCTTTTGCAGAGGGTTGCCAAGGAGATCATATTGAAACAAAATGAAGAAAGAGCTGTAATGACACATGGCCATTGTGGTTTGAGACTAGCTACCAGTTTGACAAAATCATCAAAAGTTAAGATTCTCTTTTTCATTATCCGAGCTTGTTCACAAAAGAAGAGCAGGAAATCTATCAAGCTGCATCTGAGTTCTATGTAGCTACTGAATGACATCACCTATTTACATTATGCTCTATTCAGTGATGTCTTGCAATAAAAGAGGGCTATTTTTAACTTGGTTTGTAATTATATTATAAAGCCCAAAAAGACGTACAGCCCTTAGTAAAACATGGGGATACAGTATACACAAAAGGAAAACTTTCCTGAAAGCATTTTTAAAAAGGCTATTATTATAATTTCTATTTAGTTTTGTTACTTTCTTTCTGTGCTTGTGTAATATTTGATGCCTTGCTTTGCATATCCACCAAAATGTATACTACTGCTTACACTGCCTACAATTCCTTACTGTGAAAGTAGGGACAATTTAAATACAATTTAATTGCAATTTCACATTAAGGAATTATAGATACTTTATATAAACAAAAGAATCATTAAAATGTGTCTCACCTTCACACACACAATATCACCAAATGCAGTTGAACAAAATAATTAACACAAACAGTAGACAGATAAAATTTGCAATATCATATTTTTATATGTCCATATTAGGAACTTGATGCTATTGTCAATCTTAATCTAATGCCCTTGTTGTCCTTATGGATTTGTTGCCTGTAAATCTTTAATAATGCATCCTTTGCCACCAACACCCATCTACATCAAATACATAACATATATGATATCCACAACAGTTGGATTACCATTTGTTGCCCAAAGAGTATCAAATTAGCGCAGGATACATATAGGCCCTCTTATTGAAGTGAAAACCACCCAGTGCAGCATCTGTGGTCTGAGTAGACATAGCTGCTAGTCACTTGCAAGTCTCCTCTAGTCAGTCTTATGCATAGGTCTACAAGTGACTGAAAGCTACCTCAAACTCAACTTTATTATTGCCATCAACTGTCATTCAATGCAAACTGTAGTTCTCACTGCAACTTCATATATTTACAATTATTTGACAGCGCTCAACTGTGGCACTCCCTTACTGTACACTGACTATGTGCATACATCCCTTCCCTCCCTGCTTCGCTACTTGAAATCGTAGGTAATCGGAAATGTGCATTGCGTTCAAAGATGGATTGGATGCATTTGAGTTCATTGATGTATAGTCCTATTCTGAGCATGCACAGAGCAATTTTATGCAAAATACGGCACGTATTGGCATTACCTAAAGAATCCCCATATGTGGATACATTGTACTGTATGGACTATGTGATTGCAGCAGAATTATCCAGTATTAAGACAGTTTGACGCATGCTACATCTGCATCTTTATATGCCCATAGTATGGGCAAGTTGGTTGAGGTTGTATATGATCTTTCACAGTAAGACACATTGAAGACCTAAAAAATTATAATATAAAAATAGTCATAATATAATAAAGCTTAAAAATGTTGAATTTAAATATTGGGGCATTGGCAAAAAGGAAAAGAAATGGTGGACACAATTCTGAGTGATGGTACCTTGTTTGTAGTTTTTGATCACTTTTTGCACAATATTTAGTATCACAGAAAACGGGTGACATTTTGGAGGGCTAATTAGAGGGCAGAGGAACCAGATTTCCATCTCTCCGTCAATAGATCGCTTGTAATAGTGATTTAATGTTATTTGATATGTCAGTTAGCAATACATCCCTATTATCAGTGATATATTATGCACAGCTATAGAAGAGAGCTGGATTGGAACTCAGAGATACAAGTGTTACAAAATCTTAAAACTAATAGGGAGGCCATAGTGAAAAGGGCAGACAAAGGTAGGGCTGTCGTCCTACAATATGAATCTTATTATATGACTGAAGCCAAAAGACAGTTGCAGACTGACATTGTTTATCACATACTTTCTGGCAAGCCTAACAAGATGTTTAAAAAGGAAATTGACTTATTTTTATTGTCGGCAATGTCAGATGTTGTTATATCCAGATCTGTTACCAAGGGTGCCGTAATATGTCTTGCAGAAAATACACAAGGGAGACCATTTATCTCCATTGTTATTTTTTATTTAAACCTATAGGAATATATATCGATTCTGTCTTGCAACCTACAGTGAAACAAGCATCTAATTGTTTAAAAGATAAAACTAGGTCTGTAACTCATTTGACTACAAATGTTGAAAAGGTGACATTTTTGGACAAAGTTGATGTCCATAGTTTACACAATAGCAGGGGACAGTTTATTGTGCCTACCAGTAGCTGGTATCTACCATGCTGCTTATATTTACTTCCTTATGGCTTGAGCTTTATAACAGACCAGTTTCTGATAAAGCGTCATGTTTTGTTTTGTTTTTTTGTTGATGGAAAGATGATACTGAACCCTTGATAAACTTAACTTCTGATGTTAATACAAATATGATTCTTGTATGATGCATTTCTTTTGTGTAAATAATGACGTTTTTAAATGAATGATGAATGTTTTTTTTTAAAAAGTGGATTTTTAGAATAAGGGGGTGCTTTGAAAATAGAGGGAGGAAGACTGAAAAATAATATAAAGATTAACTTTTTTACAGAGAAAGGTAAATCCATGGAATAGTTGCTCAGTAGTTCTGGAGGAGACCCATACAGTAAAAGACTCCAGTAATGCATAGGACAAACATATTGCTATTGCTAAGACTTTGTTAGAAAATATTATTATAATATTATTATTAATATATTTTGATAAAAATCTAGACCAGCAAAAATACTCAACCCTGAAAACAAAATTAAAAACTACCCAAAAAACAAAAGACACAGACAAATGGTAAACAAAATGGATTTGCAGACTATTTCATTTTACAGAAAAACATTTGTTTATCCAGAAGATTGAAATACTAACATATCTTGGACTATATACACTGAACTTTGGTTATTCATCCAGATATTATCACACCATTGTGCGCCTATCCCTGTGTTTTACCTGTTCTATATATATACAGTCAGGTCCATAAATATTGGGACATGAACACAATTCTCATATTTTGGGCTCTATACACCACCACAATGGATTTGAAATGAAACTAACAAGATGTGCTTTAACTGCAAACTTTCAGCTTTAATTTGAGGGAATTTACATCCAAACAGGTGAACGGTGTAGGAATTACAACGGTTTCTATATATATATATATATATATATATGTAACAACAATAGGTGAAAGTGGCGCTATTTCACAGTCTCAAGTTCAATCAATGTCAATATCCTTAAGGGTTATCCAAATGGCAGCAGTGCGGATGATATATATGGAAAAACACACAATCTTATGTTCAAGCGGAAGCCTAGTTTCAGATAACTAGATGGTCAATCCGGACGAACAATAGATCTAGGACAAAGAAAGAGCAAGGCGCCTCCTGGTGTAATATTATTAAAATAGGAAAGCTGATTTTGTATAGTTATATGCGTACCAGATATAGGGTTGATGAGAGCTTATAACACATGGACATCACGTCGATACACGGAATCTTCCTTCTGGATCTCACAGCATATACAAAATGTATGGAAATCGATAATAGTGTAGTATAACTTAGAACCAGTTGGTCACACAGTGCTGTAATTCACTGATCACCATATCAGCAGACACAAGTGGGTTAAAACACAAAAAAATTGTGCTTGTGACACACCAATTGGTATTACACGTACCAGAAAAAAAGTGGTAAATAATCTTATCTGTAGCTGAGTACCAGCATCAAGCTCATTTTTTGTAATTAATAACAGGAATGGAAACGTTGAAGAAGTTCCGAGTGAGAAACTGCCATTCTACAAAATGATAGCTAGAATCTAGTTGGGTTTACAAAATGGCCGGAAAACTCTCAGCTTGATACATTTAATTTATCTACATGCTGCTAACTAGAGTTATTACAAACGTTTTATTAACAGTGAATGCTAAAACTTTTTCTTTGCATTTATTATCTTTTGAAGGTCTATCCATCGACATCTGTGCACCTACTACCATGTTGACTTAACAGCATATACTGTATATTCACTTTCAGTTGCTATGCTACTGGTCAGTCTGCTAGATGTTTGTATTTTGAATTTTAACCAGTAGATGTTAGTCCACATCACTATTTTACTGCTATTTTCATTTCATTTTTCATTTCCTTATTGAGACCAGCCGGAAAACTCTCAGCTTGATACATTTACCCCTGTATCCAGGAATACATTTTGAAAATGAAACAATGGCACAACGACTCTCAAATAACACAAAAACACACATACCTGACACAATTCTTTCATGGTTCACTTCCTACCTATCGAACCTCCCCTGTAGTGTTTCTACCTCTGGTACATCCTCCCCTCCACTCCCACTATCTGTTGGAGTCTCACAAGGCTCTCTTCTTGGCCCTTTAGTTTTTTCATTGTACACCTCTTCTCTTGAGGCACTAATTCGCTCATTTAGCCTCCAGTACCACCGCTACACTGATGACACCCAAATCTATATATCTTTCCCTGAACTTTACCCTTCTGTACAAGCTCGTGTAACCAACTGTCATTCAGCTTTCTCCACATGTATGTCAACATCATCATCAGTAGCAGTAGCTATTTATATAGCGCCACTAATTCTGCAGCACTGTAAAGAGACTTCTCCAGCGCCGCTCCCCTCCATTGGAACAAGCTCCCCCGCTCCATCAGAACTTCACCTAATCTGTCCTCTTTCAAACAAACATTAAAAACCCACCTTTTCCTAAAAGCCTTCCAGTCTCATGCCTAAACTCCCACCGGTCGGCTACCTCTCTTTATCATCCCTTCTTACCTTCTCCCCCTTCCTCGACTCCGTCTCCGTTTCTCCCGTCTCATCCATGTGTCTGTCTGTCTTCCCCTCCCTTTAGATTGTACGCTTCTTTTAGCAGGGCTCTCCCACTTCCTGTTTCCATCACTTTTAACTGCGCTCTCCAGCTACTCAGCTCACCTCCTCTCAGGCCCTCTGCCTCCTCTCGTGTCTCTCCGCTCCCCTCAGTGACTCTTAACCCGTCATCTGTGCCCACCCTCTTGGGCCATAGTTACCTGCCTGTACTCACTTTTCCCCTCCCTCCCTCTCTTTTTTGCTGTGCCTGAGCCCCCAGAGTTATAGTGCTTAATGTTACTTGTACTGTGCTCTTTCACCTTGTACTGTGCCATTGTTTGTCCTTGTACGGCGCTACGGATACTTTGTGGTACCCTATAAATAAAAATTATTAATAATAATAATAATAATAATAATAATAATAATAATAATAACATCAGTCCCTGACCCATTGGAGCTTACAGTCTGAATTCCTTAACATATACATACACACAAAGAGAGAGAGAGAGAGAGAGAGAGAGAGACTAAGGTCAATTTAAAGTAGCCAATTATCCTACTAGTATGTTTTTGGAGTGTGGGAGGAAACCAGAGCACTCGGAGGAAACCCACGCAAATACATACTCCACACAGATAAGGCCATGGTCGGGAATCAAACTCATGACCCCAGTGCTGTGAGGAAAAATTGCTAACCACTAAGTCATCGTGCTGCCCAAACGCTACCTAAAGATTAATATATCGAAAACAAAGCATATTATCTTCCCTATTGCCAAACTCACCACCACCCCTCAAATCTCACTTACTGTTAATAGCACGACTATTTCCTTAGTCTCCCAAGCCTGGTGCCTTGGAGTTACGCTTGACTCCACCCTCTCCTTTATTCCTCAAATCCAGACTGTCCACCTTAAAAATATTGTCAGAATATGGCCTTTTCTTACTTAACATGCTACCAAAACAATTATCCATTCTCTTACAATCACCTGTCTTGACTACTGCAACCTCCTTCTATCTGGTATTCCCAACACTCATATATCCACACTTCAATCCATCCTAAATGCTGCTGCAAGAATGATCTTCCTCTCTCAACACTCTACATCTGCTGCACCACGTTGCAAATCCCTACACTGGCTACCTGTGTCCTCCAGAAAGGTGGTAGTCACTTAAACAACTACATAAACCCCGACACCAATTAGGCCTAAATGAGAACACTGATGGAGGGCTTACCGATACTGTTTTCCCCCGACAGCATGGAAAAGAGACTAGAGATAAATGCAGCACATCAAGAGGCCATCCACCTGAAATGACGTCAGTAGAGAGCGAAAAACTGTCATTGCTGTTAATGGTGTATATTTAAGGAGGCGGTGAGTGTACCGGTGGTACAATCTACAATGATTTGTAAAAAAAACATTATACCGTTGGTACACCCGTCGCCTCCTTAAATAACCACTGTAATAGCAGAAATGACAATGTCGCGCTCTCTACTGACTTCATTTCGGGTGGACGGCCTCTTGATGCACCACAGTTCTCTCTAGTCTCTTGGTGTTCTCATGTAGGCCTAATTGGTGTTGGTGTTTAGGTACTCATAATTTAGCACCCGACCCCTCCCAAATCTAATTAAAATTACTCACCCTTACCTACAAAGCCCTCAACAACACCACTTCTTCATATATCTCAAATCTCATATCCAAATACTCTCGCTTTGGCCCTCTTAGATCTACTATGACCTGCGCCTTGTCCTGCCTCTGGTAACCCCCTCTCACTTGTGCCTACAAAACTTCTCCTGTGCTGCTGCTCACCCATGGATTTCCCTTCCACGCCCGATCAAGATTTCCCGCAGCCTTTAAATCTTTAGACATTTTCTAAAAGCCTATCTCTATTTTAAAGCTTATCACTGATGATACCATTCACACTAATACATTCTCACAGCTTTCCCAATCTCCATTCTAAGTCACGCTCTCTCCTCTTTTTTCAGCTGTGCCCTTTTCCACTTCCATGTAAGCTCTCTAATGAGCAAGATCCTCCATTCACTTTGTTTTCGTGTCTGTATTTATTTTGTCTGCTTTTTATGTCCTTGTTTTACATATGTCCTTATTTTATGTATGTCCTGTTTTCCCTACTGTACAGCGCTGCGGAGCACTGGGGTGCCTTTCAAATCTACGATAATAATAATAATACCTCTGAAGAAATCACCAAAAAATGTGAACAAATTTGTTGAGTTAAGATGTAACAAGTTAAGAGAATAGGAGTCAGTGATCTCTATTACTAACTACTACTTATAGTAGTGGATTTCATTAGTTACATTGTTTCTATTCTAACTCACAAGTGTTCCTATGAGACTATGTTTATAGTATTGGAGTAGAGAAATGAAGGAGACAAACTCAAGCCATTTATGACTGCCATTTGGATTTAATTGTTCTAGGACTTTTGTTGAAGTATAAATAAATAATGCTTTGTGCAGTGGTATCACTTCTTTACAAATGACACAGGTCAATATTGAAAGATTCATACTGCTTAATGTAATGATTAGACTGCACTGCTAATTTCAAGAATTGGCTTTTGTGTGGCATTTATCCAGCTATATGAGTAATAAGAGACAATATTATTATATTGCAGTGACTCAGTGTTGCTCAAATATGAGTTTACATTATTGCTTCTTTTCTGTTCCTCACGGGGGAAGCCATTGATCTTTTTATATGAACAACACATTACTTATAAGGAGGTTTATGACATTGTGAGATTACTTTTTCTGTACTGTACAGATACATAAGTAGGGGCTGCTAGAACACACAGTATAGTCTGTGGTTTACAACACTGTTTTAGATCGGTTAATCTATTACATCATAAAACTGCAATTCTTGATGATACATGAATCAAGCTTAAAATTTACATTTTACAATTGTATCCTTAATATAGATTTTGGTTACTATTTGTATTTTTATTGGTAATAGTAACATTTTTATGCAAAACCAGTAGTGAAGCTATGTATTTTTACATTTCCAGTATCAATTGAAATGTTTTACATTATTTCTGTTCACTGTCTGTGCTTACAATCTGTTTTGAATTTATAGAACCTCACTGTAATTGACCAGTGATTATTACCACCTTATAATAAAGGTATTGTATTGATTATTGGGCATTGTGAATGATCTACAACTGTATCATTTATAAATGATAAACACTTCATGACCTTGACTATTATCACCTTTATATGTATATGTATTGTGCATTGTGACTGCACCACTAATAGCTCACATTTAATTACATTGTTAAAAAAACATTTTTGCAGTTCATTAGAATTATTATTATTGTTATTATAATCGTTTATTTGTTAGGTGCCACAAGGTTTCCGCAGCGCCATACATAATACAAACAGGAGACCATACAGGGTGACATAGTACAGAGCAAAAAACACAAAGTACCAATACTTCAGAACTCCGGGCAGACATATGAGCGAAGATGGAGCAGAAGAACAGGTATGGAAACAGGAGGGGAGAGGGGCCCTGCTTGTACGAGCTCACATCCTAAGGGAGGGTGGACAAACAGGCACAAGAGGGAGCCATTAAAGTAAGGGAGAGAAAGGCGGGGCTGGTGGAGAGAGGGGAGATTGAGAGAAGGAGGTTAGCGAAGGAGCAACAAGGTAAGGTTTAAGTGGATGGTTGGTAGGCTTTGAGTAACAGATGAGTTTTAAGTGCCCGTTTGAAGGAGCACAGACTGGGTGAGAGACGGATGGAGTGGGGGAGGTCGTTCCAGTGGAGGGGAGCAGCACGGGAGAAGTCTTGGATTCTGGAGTGGGAAGAGGTGATCAGAGTGAAGGAGAGGCGACGGTCATTGGCCGAGCGCAGGGAGCGGGCAGGGGTGTGAATGGTGAGGAGGTTAGAGATATAGGGGGCAGTAGACTGGGAGAGAGCTTTGTAAGTGGTGGTGAGGAGTTTGAAAAGGATCCTGTAGGGGAAGGGGAGCCAGTGTAAGGCAAGGCAGAGAGGGGAGGTGGAGGAGGAGCGGCGTGAGAGAAAGATGAGTCGGGCAGCCGCATTGAGAACAGAACGAAGGGGGGCGAGGTGGGAGAGGGGTAGGCCAGTAAGGAGAAGGTTGCAGTAGTCGAGGCGGGAGATAATGAGAGAGTGGATGATGGTTTTGGTGGCATCTTGTGAGAGGAAGGGCCGGAGCCGGGCGATGTTACGCAGCTGGAAGCGGCAGGTTTGGGCTAGAGATTGGATGTGTGGGACAAAGGAGAGAGAGGAGTCAAGGGTGACACCCAGGCAACAGAGCTGGGTGACAGAGGAGATGGTTGTATTATTAACCACAATAGAGAGGTTGTGGTGAGAAGGGAGCCTAGGGGGAGGGAAGACAATTAGTTCAGTTTTTGAGATATTAATTTTGAGAAAGCGCAAGGACATCCAGGAGGAGATGGCAGAGAGGCAGTCAGATACACGGGAGAGGAAAGTGGGAGAGAGATCAGGAGAAGAGCTGAATGTCGTCAGCATAGAGGTGATACTGAAGACCGTAGGAGGAGATGAGAGTCCCGAGGGAGGAAGTGTAGAGGGAGAATAGTAGGGGGCCAAGAACAGAGCCCTCGGGGACTCCAACCGGGAGAGGGGAGGGGGTGGAGGCAGAGCCAGATGTGGAGACAGAGAAGGTGTGGTTGGTGAGGTAAGATCAGAACCAGGCGTGGACAGAACCAGGCCGAGAGAGAGAAGAGTTTGCAGAAGGAGGGGGTGATCCACAGTGTCAAAGGCTGCAGAGAGGTCAAGGAGGATGAGTATGGAGAAGTGACCCCTGGATTTGGCTGAGAGGAGGTCGATGGTAACTTTGGCCAGGGCGGTTTCGGTAGAGTAGAGGGGGCGGTAGCCAGATTGGAGAGGGTCGAGGAGGGAATTGTCTGAGAGGTAATTGGTGAGACGACAGCAGACTATCCGCTCAAGTAATTTGGAGGCGTAGGGGAGAAGTGAGAGGGGGCGATAGTTGGCGAGGGAGGTGGGGTCAAGATTGGGTTTTTTGAGGAAAGGAGAGATGAGAGCATGTTTGAATGAGGAGGGTACAACACCTGAGGCGAGTGATAGATTGAATAGGTGTGCAAGGTAGGAGCAGGCTGTCACTCACCGGACCGTGAGTGCCTCTTCCCGGACATTTAGGAACCGTGGCCGTCCACCATCCTGAGGGTCTGCGCATGCGCAGCCCTTTTCTATACTTCAGTGTATACCCCTTTAACTTAATTGGCAGATCAGGCAACCTCCCTATATTAAGCACCTGTGGTCACCACCACGTTGCCTGATCTTGGAGTCTCATTCCTCATGAGTCTCTGAAGGTGTTCCTGTATTACTCGTGTATTCAGCGCTGCTGATTCCTGTGGTTTCCAAACCACTTCTACTACTGTGGTTCCATACCACTTCTACCATCAACTGTATCATCATGACTGTTTGCTGATTCCTATCCGCTGCCTCCGTGCACTACAGTCTTCTAAACCACTTCAACGTTATTTTATATCAATGTGACTGTTTGCTCATTGCTATCCGCTGCCTCCGTGCACTCCAGCTTTTACCTCACTCACCTGCTTCTCATCAAGTCTGTTTGCTGATTCCTATCCGCTGCCTCCGTGCACTACAGTCTCCTGCTTGCAACTCGCCTGTGTTTAACATCGTGACTGCCAGCTGACTACTATCCGCTGCCTCTGTGCACTACAGTCTCCTGCTTGCAACTCGCCTGTGTTTAACATCGTGACTGCCAGCTGACTACTATCCGCTGCCTCTGTGCACTACAGTCTCCTGCTTGCAACTCGCCTGTGTTCAACATCGTGACTGCCAGCTGATTACTATCCGCTGCCTCCGTGCACTATAGTCTCATCTCATCTTTGCTGTGACTTCCTCGAGACTGCCGCTTTCATTACCATCTGCTACACTTCGTGATCAACAGCTCCTGCCCTGCGCTGCACTCCTGTTTCCCATCGCTGTTGGTTCCTGTGGTTGCTACTGGTTACCTCCGTGTGCCGCTGAGTCCTGCTGCGGTGGTCAACGCTATCGTCCATCTCCTGCTGATCCACTCTCCACGCCTTCACGTGTTCCACTGGTCTCTACCCTCCTGTCAGCATTGGATTTGTATCTCATCTACTACCCTCTGCTGGATCATCTCCATTCTCCTGGGTCCCCTATGAGTCCAGTTCCACGTGTTGCTGACTCCTGTGGATTCGTGTCCCTGTTGGTCTACTCACCTGTGCGCTGCACCTGCTAGACCGCTGCTTCACCTATCCAGGGACTTCCTATCCAGTCGGCCTCCAGCCGCTCAGGTACCGCTGCAATCCCATCTGACTGCTACTGCTGAACCACGGTATGCATACTTCTCATTGACTGTGCTGTGTATTGCATATCTTGCTGGACTGTGTTTGGTTCTCTCTGGAGTCTGCTATCCGCTGAGTCTATTGCCATCATTGACTGTGTTATCATTGTGCTGGACTACTTCAAGAGACTTTCTAGATTGCAGACCTGATCAGTCATTTATATATATATATAGCTATATTGTGCATATTACTGTGGATCGTGTATAAGGTGCCTGTGTATATCCTGTGTTGCAGTCTTCCCCCGTGCACCTCCTCACATATATATTCAGTGGTACAACTTGCTGATGTCAGACCACTGATCCCTGTTTCCGGTATCACCTGTTCCATTATCCTCTCACATAGCAGTGGTACAACTTGCTACCGCAGACCACTGACTACCTGGATACCTCCACTTGGATTCCATTCCTTCACTCAGACAGCGGTACAACTTGCTACCCGCAGACCGCTGACTCTCATCACCTCCTTGTTTCTGTTGGACATTCCTCCTCACTATAGCAGTGGTACAACTTGCTATCGCAGACCACTGACTACCTTCACGTGTCCTTGTCCATACAGTTCCTTGTGTATCATTACCTCATTATTACCAGTGTTGCTAGTCATAGACTTTCCTGAGCATCTCATCGGCCATCATTTCATGTTCCGTGATCACCCAGCTACCAGAGTACCCTATTACCATCTACATTGCTCTGGTAAGCCTACCATCTGGTGATCCCTGGGTAAAGACTCCTAGTGCCCGTGACAGTAAGATCAGGCCATGACAGACCCAGATGTGGAACCTACCGCCAAAGAGATGCTGCAACATCTGGTTAGCCGTGTGGAGCAACAGGATGCCCGCCAACAGCTGTTACTTCAGTGTTATCAGTCATTAACCTCCCAAGGAACATCTGGACAGACTGTGACAGCTACTACTGAAGCTCCTGTGCTTTCCTCCGTTTCCCCATTGCCATCCCAGGTGTCTATAGCTTCCACGCTTCACCTGCCTACTCCGTCAAAGTACGATGGAGACCCCAAAACTTGTAGGGGTTTCCTTAACCAATGTTCAGTCCATTTTGAGCTCCAACCTCAAAATTTTTCTACCCATCGTTCCAGAGTGGCCTATCTTATCTCTTTGTTTTCAGGACAAGCCCTGGCTTGGGCCTCCCCTCTGTGGGAGAGGAACGATCCAATATTACAAGATAGTGCCAAATTCATTTCTACATTCCGAAGTGTGTTCGATGAACCAGGTCGTGTGACCTCCGCTGCTTCCAGCATCCTCCGTCTGCGACAAGGATCTCATACTGTAGGCCAGTACGTCATTCAATTTAGGATCTTAGCCTCTGAACTTCAGTGGAACACTGAAGCCCTAGTTGCCGCCTTCTGGCAGGGGCTTTCCGATAAAATTAAAGATGCACTGACTACCCAAGAGCTTCCTTCGTCACTTGAAGATTTGATCTCTCTATGCCATCGTGTTGATATGAGATTTCGTGAAAGAGAGGCTGAGAAAACGACTTCTGCTAAAGCACCTTTTCGCTCTAACCCTCAATTTCGTCCAGTGTCACCCGCTGTGATTCCCATGGAGATAGGACGTTCCAAGTTATCTTCTGAGGAGAGGAAACGAAGAGTCAAGAATAGACTCTGTATCTATTGTGCTGATTCCACTCATGTCCTCAGCTCCTGCCCTAAGAGATCGGGAAATGCCAGGCCCTAACTAGTTCTGGAGAGGTGAAGTTAGGGTCCCTGGAGTCCTCTCCATCGTCTATGAAATCTAAAGTCTGCGCTTTTGATGTGACTATTTCCTTTGCTACCAAAACCTTTGAGTCACAGGCATTGATTGATTCCGGAGCAGCAGGAAATTTTATTTCCAAATCGTTAGTTAATCAATGGTCTCTACCAATGATTACCTTAAAAACTCCCATTACTGTGACGGCTATCGATGGATCACGTCTCATCAACGGTCTCATCACCCAGAGTACGTCTCCAGTAACCCTTCAGATTGGTGCTCTGCATCATGAAGAGATATCGTTTTTAATTCTTCCTGTTACGACAAGTCCGATTGTCCTAGGCCTTCCATGGCTTCAGTGTCACTCTCCCCAGATTGACTGGCGCACCCCTCAAGTCACGTCTTGGGGGCCTGAATGTCACCATCATTGCCTTTCCCAAGTCATTCCTCTCAAGGTACAGCAAGCTTCCATCTCAGCTATTTCACCGGGACTCCCTCCTCAATATGCTTCATTTACCGATGTTTTTGATAAAGCTCAGTCCGAACGTCTTCCTCCTCATCGTTCTTGGGATTGTCCGATTGATCTTCTTCCTGGCAAGACTCCTCCTAGGGGCCGGGTCTATCCACTCTCGTTACCTGAAACTCAAGCTACATCTGAATATATACGGGAGAACCTCCAGCGTGGGTTCATTCGACCTTCCACCTCGCCCGCTGGAGCTGGGTTCTTCTTTGTCAAAAAGAAGGATGGATCATTACGCCCTTGTATAGATTTTCGTGGACTCAATGCCATTACTATCAAGAATCGGTATCCCATTCCGTTGATCACTGAGCTATTTGACCGCATCAAGGGAGCCCGTATTTTTACTAAGTTGGATCTTCGTGGTGCCTACAATTTAATCAGAATCCGTTCCGGTGACGAATGGAAGACGGCGTTTAACACCAGAGACGGGCATTACGAATATCTGGTAATGCCTTTCGGGCTATGTAATGCCCCCGCTGTTTTTCAGGGCTTCATCAATGAGATTTTTCGGGACTTATTATATGTATGTGTCGTCGTCTACCTGGACGACATATTGATTTTTTCACAGGACCTGCCTTCTCACCACCAACATGTGGCAGAAGTCCTCTCCAGGCTACGGAAAAATTCATTGTTCTGTAAATTAGAAAAATGTTCATTCGAATTACCCCAGATTCCATTCTTGGGGTATATTGTTTCCGGAGTTGGTCTGAAGATGGATCCTGACAAAGTAAATGCTGTACTACATTGGCCCCAGCCAACTACTCTTCGTGCCATCCAGCGTTTTTTAGGTTTTGCCAATTACTATAGACGCTTCATTCAAGCCTTTCAAACATTAAAAGAGTCCTTCTCTTCGGCTCCAATCCTTTGTCAGCCTGATGTGACACTCCCCTTTTTCCTAGAAGTAGATGCCTCTAATGTGGGCTTAGGAGCTATTCTCTCCCAACGCTCGGAACAGCAAAAATTCCACCCTTGTGCCTTCTATTCTCGGGGTCTCCTACCCGCAGAGAAGAATTATACCATCGGAGACAAGGAATTACTGGCTATCAAAGCCGCATTAGAGGAATGGAGATACTTGTTGGAGGGAGCTCGCCATCCGGTGACGATCTTCACGGATCATAAGAACTTGTCATATCTCCAGTCTGCCCAATGCTTGAACCCTCGTCAAGCAAGATGGTCTCTTTTCTTTTCCCGTTTTGAATTAATAATTACCTTCAAACCAGCTGCCAAGAACAAAAAAGCTGATGCCTTATCTAGAGCCTTTGTTACGTCCTCTGATATAGAAGAGGTTTCCAACCATACCATTCTAGACCCCAAATGTATCTCACTGGCTGCTTCATCCACCAAAACGCTACCATTTGGGAAGACCCTCGTGCCTCCTACTCTAAGGAGGAAAATCCTTTCGTGGTTCCATGCCTCTCGTTTTTCTGGACACGCCGGTGAACACAAGACTTTTGAGATCCTCTCTCGAAGTTACTGGTGGCCTTCAATGAGGAGAGACGTCAAAGAGTTCATTGCTTCCTGTGAATTATGTTCGCAATTCAAATCCTCCCGCAGAACCCCAGCAGGGTTGCTGCGACCACTACCCATTCCGTCCAAACCATGGACCCATATTAGTATGGATTTCGTTACTGACTTACCACCTAGTAAGAACCATAACACTATTTGGGTGGTAGTGGACAGATTTTCGAAGATGGCTCATTTCATCCCTCTGTCTGGTTTGCCTTCCTCGTCTATCCTGGCTGAACATTTCATTAAAGAGATCTTCCGTATCCATGGATGTCCATCTGAGATTGTGTCTGATAGAGGAGTACAATTCGTGTCCAGATTCTGGCGAGCCCTTTGTAAAACCTTGGGCATACGATTAGCACTCTCATCTTCTTACCATCCACAATCCAATGGACAAACCGAACGTGTCAATCAAGATCTTGAGACTTTTATAAGGATATTTTCATCAGCCAATCAAGACAACTGGGTAGAGTTACTCCCTTGGGCTGAGTTCGCCCATAACAACATGTACCATGAGTCATCATCCAAAACTCCATTCTTTGTGGTCTACGGTCACCATCCGTCTTTTCCGGAATTTCCTGCCCTCCCGCCCACCCAAGTTCCTGCGGTGGAAACTGTTTGTCAGACCTTTAAAAATATCTGGTCTCAGGTCAGAACCTGTTTAAAGAAGACATCTGTCAAATATAAATCTTTCGCTGATAAGAAGAGGCGGGCTATTCCACCACTAAAAATTGGAGATCGTGTCTGGTTATCCACAAAAAATATTCGTTTGAAGGTTCCATCCATGAAATTCGCCCCTCGTTTTATTGGTCCATATAGGATCATTCAAGTTATCAATCCAGTATGTGTGAAACTCCTTCTTCCTAAGAGTCTTCGGATTTCTAATGCCTTCCATGTATCTTTGCTCAAACCTCTTATTATCAACCGTTTTTCAACTCCTCCCTCAGCTCCGCAGCCAGTTCAAGTTCATCAGGAGGAGGATTTTGAGATTACCGAGGTACTAGATGCAAAAATTTCGCGAGGAGTCCTCCACTTCCTCGTTCATTGGAAGGGCTTTGGTCCTGAGGAGCGCTCTTGGATCAAAGCTGAAGATCTTAATGCTCCTGCCCTTTTGAAGAAGTTTTACTCCAAAAATCCGGACAAGCCCGGTTCCAGGCGTTCTGTGCCCACCTTTAAAAGGGGGGGTACTGTCACTCACCGGACCGTGAGTGCCTCTTCCCGGACATTTAGGAACCGTGGCCGTCCACCATCCTGAGGGTCTGCGCATGCGCAGCCCTTTTCTATACTTCAGTGTATACCCCTTTAACTTAATTGGCAGATCAGGCAACCTCCCTATATTAAGCACCTGTGGTCACCACCACGTTGCCTGATCTTGGAGTCTCATTCCTCATGAGTCTCTGAAGGTGTTCCTGTATTACACGTGTATTCAGCGCTGCTGATTCCTGTGGTTTCCAAACCACTTCTACTACTGTGGTTCCATACCACTTCTACCATCAACTGTATCATCATGACTGTTTGCTGATTCCTATCCGCTGCCTCCGTGCACTACAGTCTTCTAAACCACTTCAACGTTATTTTATATCAATGTGACTGTTTGCTCATTGCTATCCGCTGCCTCCGTGCACTCCAGCTTTTACCTCACTCACCTGCTTCTCATCAAGTCTGTTTGCTGATTCCTATCCGCTGCCTCCGTGCACTACAGTCTCCTGCTTGCAACTCGCCTGTGTTTAACATCGTGACTGCCAGCTGACTACTATCCGCTGCCTCTGTGCACTACAGTCTCCTGCTTGCAACTCGCCTGTGTTTAACATCGTGACTGCCAGCTGACTACTATCCGCTGCCTCTGTGCACTACAGTCTCCTGCTTGCAACTCGCCTGTGTTCAACATCGTGACTGCCAGCTGATTACTATCCGCTGCCTCCGTGCACTATAGTCTCATCTCATCTTTGCTGTGACTTCCTCGAGACTGCCGCTTTCATTACCATCTGCTACACTTCGTGATCAACAGCTCCTGCCCTGCGCTGCACTCCTGTTTCCCATCGCTGTTGGTTCCTGTGGTTGCTACTGGTTACCTCCGTGTGCCGCTGAGTCCTGCTGCGGTGGTCAACGCTATCGTCCATCTCCTGCTGATCCACTCTCCACGCCTTCACGTGTTCCACTGGTCTCTACCCTCCTGTCAGCATTGGATTTGTATCTCATCTACTACCCTCTGCTGGATCATCTCCATTCTCCTGGGTCCCCTATGAGTCCAGTTCCACGTGTTGCTGACTCCTGTGGATTCGTGTCCCTGTTGGTCTACTCACCTGTGCGCTGCACCTGCTAGACCGCTGCTTCACCTATCCAGGGACTTCCTATCCAGTCGGCCTCCAGCCGCTCAGGTACCGCTGCAATCCCATCTGACTGCTACTGCTGAACCACGGTATGCATACTTCTCATTGACTGTGCTGTGTATTGCATATCTTGCTGGACTGTGTTTGGTTCTCTCTGGAGTCTGCTATCCGCTGAGTCTATTGCCATCATTGACTGTGTTATCATTGTGCTGGACTACTTCAAGAGACTTTCTAGATTGCAGACCTGATCAGTCATTTATATATATATATAGCTATATTGTGCATATTACTGTGGATCGTGTATAAGGTGCCTGTGTATATCCTGTGTTGCAGTCTTCCCCCGTGCACCTCCTCACATATATATTCAGTGGTACAACTTGCTGATGTCAGACCACTGATCCCTGTTTCCGGTATCACCTGTTCCATTATCCTCTCACATAGCAGTGGTACAACTTGCTACCGCAGACCACTGACTACCTGGATACCTCCACTTGGATTCCATTCCTTCACTCAGACAGCGGTACAACTTGCTACCCGCAGACCGCTGACTCTCATCACCTCCTTGTTTCTGTTGGACATTCCTCCTCACTATAGCAGTGGTACAACTTGCTATCGCAGACCACTGACTACCTTCACGTGTCCTTGTCCATACAGTTCCTTGTGTATCATTACCTCATTATTACCAGTGTTGCTAGTCATAGACTTTCCTGAGCATCTCATCGGCCATCATTTCATGTTCCGTGATCACCCAGCTACCAGAGTACCCTATTACCATCTACATTGCTCTGGTAAGCCTACCATCTGGTGATCCCTGGGTAAAGACTCCTAGTGCCCGTGACACAGGCACTGGGAGAGAGAGAGCGAAGGAGGTTAGAGGGGATGGGATCAAGCGGACAGGTGGAGGGTGGAGAGGAAAGAATAAGGGAGCGAACTTCATTGCCAGAAGTGGGGTGGAAGGAGCACCAGAGTTGCGTGTTGGATGGGGGTGGAGCAATAAGGGCAGGGGGAGAGGGGGTGGAAGAAGAGATGTTAAGTCTGATGGCCTCAATTTTGGAAGAGAAAAAAGTGGCGAAGTCAGCGGCGGAGAGGGAAAGTGGGACAGGAGGAGGGGAGAAAGGAGGGAGTTGAAGGTTGTGAAGAGGCGGCGGGGATTAGAGGACTGAGAAGAAATGAGGGATTTAAAAAAGGTATGTTTTTGCAAGGGAGAGGGCAGAGCAAAAGGAGGAGAGGATGAATTTGAAGTGAAGGAAGTCAGCGAGGGAGTGAGATTTCCTCCAGAGGCGATCGGCAGTGCAGGAGCTCTTTTGGAGGAAGCAAGTGAGTTTGGAGTGCCAAGGTTGAGGAATAAGGTGGCGGCGGCGGATAGGAGAGGCGGGGGTGTCAGCATCCAGGGCAGTAGTGAGTGAATTGTTGTAGAGAGAGGATGCTTGGTCTGGGCAGGCCAGGGAAGGAAGGGGAGAGAGGAGAGAATCAAGAGAGGAGGAGAAAGAAGTAAGGTCAATCGCTTCAAGGTTGCGTCTGGTGAGGGTGACTTTCGGTGGGGGGGGGAGCAGGGGAGGAGGACAGAGTAAAGGAGAGGAGATGGTGGTCCGAGAGTGGGAAGGGAGAGTTTGAGAAATCAGAGAGATCGCAGAGGTGAGAGAAGACTAGGTCGAGGGAGTGGCCAAGACAGTGGGTGGGGGAGGAGGTCCATTGCGTGAGGCCAAGGGAGGTGGAGAGGGTAAGAAGTTTGATGGTGGCAGGGTCAGAGCAGTTATCAATAGGGATGTTGAAGTCGCCGATTATGATGGAAGGAAGGTCAGAGGAAAGGTAGTGGGGGAGCCAGGCAGCAAAGTTATCCAGGAAAAGGGAGGTAGGGCCAGGGGGACAATAGATGACGGAGACACGGAGGTGGATGGGAGAGAAGAGACGGATGGAGTGAACTTCAAAGGAGGAGAAAGAGAGGGAAGGTACGGTAGGAATGACCAGGTAAGTGCAGCAGGGGGATAGGAGGAGGCCCACTCCACCTCCTGGACACCCGTCCGGTCTGGTGGAGTGGGTGAAGGAGAGGCCCCCATAGGAGAGGGCAGCGAGTGAGGTGGTGTCACAAGGAGTGAGCCAGGTTTCAGTGATGGCAAGAAGGTTGAGAGAGTTAGAGATGAAGAGGTCATGGATGGAGGTCAGTTTGTTATGGATGGACCTAGAGTTCCAAAAGGCACATGAGAAGGGGAGGGAAGGATGAGGGGAGATGCGGATAAGATTGTCGGGGTTGATGGAGCGAGGGGGGATGGGTGAGAGTTGGACCAGTGTGGGGAAGTGGGGGAGAGGTTAATGGAGCACGGGGAACAGATGGGACCATGAGAGAAGGACCGGTAAGGGTGACTCGGGGAGAGGATGGGAATGGGAAAGGAGCGGGGCGGCATAGTGAGAGATGGGGGATAGGAGTGAGAGTGAAGAGGCAACAGAGGCAGGAGGAGAGTACTCGAGTAAAGTTAAATGAGGACTAATGGAGCGGGGAAAGACAGGAGGTGAGTTGTTCAGAACCAGACGGAGTGAAACAAAAGGGTGGTGGCAAAGCAATGTGTAACCAATTTTAACAATGTAAACAAAGTAGATGGAGAAGAGGAGTGGCAAAGCAGAACAATGTACAGTAAACAGTAAAATAAAGGTGGAATAATTAAAATAAATAGACAAAATTAAGTTAAATAAATGGATTGGTGGTGGAGTGAAATAAAACACAAGAAAAAATGCGGAGAGTTCCAGGTAATCAAAGGAGCAGGAGTAGTTTGTGGGGACCAGCGAACAGGAGCAGGAATGGTCCAGGGAGCAGAAGAGGTCCAGGGGTTCAGCGATTAGGGGGATCAGAGATCGGAGGGTCAAGGCAACGGACCAGAGTTCAGGTGGACCCGAAAGGTAAAGCAGGCGGTTCAAACGGTCCAGAACGGGTTCAGATGGACCTGGAGGCGGGTCAAGACCTTGGGTGAGGTCAGTTGGCCACAGTAAGGGCTGTAGGTGGGGGAGGGCAGAGACTAGGGGGGGCGGGGGCACATGGGGCAGCCTACCAAGGCAGGAGGCAGAGACTGGGGCACTGAAGCCAACAAAGATGGAGGCCGGTGATGATGAGGCACGAGGACGTGGGTGCCTCCAGGCACAGGGGCACAACCAGGGAAAGGCTGCAGGCGGGAAAAGGGTAACAATGAGGAGTGAACCGCAGCAGGCGGGGATGGTGGGAGCAGACCGGAGTTGCAGTCAGTGGTGAGGTGACAGCATGTGGAGAAGGAGATAACAAGCTCACCAACAGCCGGAGCAGCGGGGGCGCCACAGGAATCAGAGGAGCAAAGTCCAGGACGTGGCAGCTGGAGGTCGTGTGAGACTGTTCTGGATGGGATCCGTGGGACTGGAGGAGAACAGCAGCTTTGGGACCGGAACGAGGAGGCCACAGGAACGGAGCAGCAGAAGACCACAGGATCGGCAGCCAGAGGACCTGTTACAGAGTGGTGGCAGAAGGATCCGAAGCCCAAGGACCAGTAACGGAGCAGCAGCAGCCGGAGACCATAGGCCAGGAGGAACAGCGACTAGAGGATTTGAAGGAGAACCGCGGCACAGGTCGCTGACGTGGAGGCAGGAAGTAGCGTTGCGGAGGTCGGGAAGGCAGCGGGCGTCATCACCCGGTGAGTAGAGCAGAGATGGAGCGGAGGCTGGAAACGGCGTCGTGGAGGCAGTGGGTCAGGAAGACTGCAGGCGTCATCCCCGGTGAGTATAGCTGAGGCGGAGCAGGATTCAGCGGGTGCTAGAAGGCGGCAGGCAGTGCAGGCAAGTGGGCAGCAGTAGGTAAGCCCGCGCCAGGAGTCAGGAGAGGCCGGAGAGGAAGGCCGAAGCCACGGCCGACAGTAGTGATGGTGGCAGGGGGATGCATCGATGGAGTTAGAGTTCACCAGCGATCAGCATCCGGTAGAGGAGTCAGGCATCTCCGAGCTGGAATGCATGGCCCAGAAGTTTTCCAAGCTGGGCTCCAGCCGAGAGCAAGAAGGACACGTCTGTCCTGTGCAGGTAACAATCGAAGTAAGAATAATAATTAGAATAATAATAATCCAAATTATGTTTAAAAATAAGCAGTTTTAAACAATTCAAACTGTATTTCTTTTAAGCTTTTGAACAATATAATATTTCATATATATAAAATGTAAAACTAAAAGCGAAAATTTTGTGAAAATTGAATAAAAGTAAATTTACCATGGTTTGGCCTAATGCATATTGGATGGTACCCATCTGGCAATGGATGTTATCCAGGTATGCCTGGGTTCTCTCTATTTTCTCCTCCATAGATATTTCCTTGTATGCAGCATCTTTGGAGAAGAAAAAGGGAAATTATATGTGTGGCAATATTAAATTTGTAAAAAAAGTAAACATGCCCTAAATGCAGAGTTCTTCTTGTGAGGATACTGGGGTAATGATTACGGTAGCTCTTTGCATTGTCAGCTGATTGATTGGCCCAAAAGCAACGTTATGTGCAAACCTGTCACCCTTGGTACCACTATGTGGCAATAAAACTACCCGGGCAAATATCTACTAATATATTATATTGTAAAGCTTTATTAATGAAAACTGGTATTAACAGTAGAAATATTAGGAACCCCTCCAGCCGATACAACACAACCCGGAGTCTGCACTGCCAGTCAGGTGTTCACTGGAGCCCCTAGTGGTGGGGACAGACTTGGCCGCAGACTGACAGAGGGTCGAGAAGTGTGTACCGGCTGGGGAGAACCCAGGTAAACGTAGTGGAGTCCAGGCAAGGGTCAAGGGCCGGCAGCAGATAGCAGATCCTGTAAACAGGCCGAAGGTCGGGGTCACAGGCACGGTAGCAAGATCCAAGTTACAGGCTGAAAGGTCAAGGGTCACTGGCAAACAGGCAGGGTCAAAGTCCAGGCAGGGGTCATACACAAGAAGTCAATCCACAAATTGTCACCAAAGGGAAACAGGAGCAGGCTAGCTGACAGCAACTGAACGCTATAACCGGCAGGGAGGCTAAGCCCTCCCTGCCTTAAATACAGACTTTGGCCAATCAGGGCTTAGCCCTGAACTGCATCACAGGTAGCTCCACTGGGATTAATTAGCCCGCAGGCTATCTTAGCGCATGCGCCCGGCTGCCTCACTTGCCGGTGCACACCTCTTGCTATACTCGGCATCCAGCCGTTGACTTGGCAACGGTCGGGCCCGAGAAACCGGAAGTGACGCCCCAGTCGTCATGGAGACGGCCGGGACGTTCACTGCAGGAGGAAGTGAGGCGCGGCGGTGCTCGAGGCCGCCGCGGCTCCTGACAGGAAAAAGCTATTTTAGTGGGTAGGGTTAAATCATTCAATAGTAAAGGGTTGACACCAGAGCCGGATTTAGACCTCATGGGGCCCTAGGCAAGATATTGGTTTGGGCCCCCCCTTCACACACACAGTGGCCCCTCACACACACAAAATACACACACACAATGGCCCCTCACATACACATAATACACACACACACTATAGCAATATACTACAACCCTTCACACACACAGTGGCCCCTCACACACAATACACACACACACACACAGTGGCCCCTCACACACACATAATACACACACACAGTGGCCCCTCACATACAGATAATACACATAATACACACACACAGTGGCCCCTCACATACACATAATACACATACACAATGGCCCCTCACATACACATAATACACACACACACACACACACACACACACACACACACACACACTATAGCAATATACTACAACCCTCCCCAACTTACCTTTTTGCATCCACAGGCTGTGCACTCTTCCCTCTCTTCACACATGGGACGGCACCTGTCATGTGGTGCACGTCCCATGTGACACAGAGCAGGCCACACATATAGGAGGGAGGGAGGAGACCAGCCACCACGCTAGCCCCTCCCCTGACTCGCAGCACCTGACCCCTCCCTCCCCCGACTCGCGGCACCCCCCCCTCCCCGCATGGGGGGGGGTGTGCTGTGAGTCGGAAAGGGGCCACGAGTTTTTTTTGGGTTTTTTATATTTTCTCTTGTCCCCCCCTTCTTGGCCCCCTGAGAGCCGCTAGGCCCTAGGCAGGTGCCTAGGTTACCTAGTGGTAAATCCGACCCTGGTTGACACTGTTATACTGCAGCCAGATGTAAATGTATCACAATAGGCATATATGTACACTTCAAGGATTGGTTACAGAGTCACACTATAAACAATAAAACATAGATTATTCATTTAAATACAAAGACAACAATGTCTATTAGTAGCCAACTCTGGGATATCTGTTCCGAGCTTGATGCTAGGCTGCAGAGGCTTCTTTTATGATGCTCCTGCTGCAGCTCAGCTTCACTGTCACTCTGCATTCGGAAAGCACAAAGATTCACATGACCTCAATGGATGATCAGATGAAGTGCAAAGACTTATTGTGTTGACGTATAAATGATTCAATAAAATATAAGTGTTTGAAAAGCAAAGATTATCTTTATTCTTACAAACTGCATATGCAATGGCTTGTATTCAACATGAAACAGGCAATCTTCTCAATGTAAGACACAGGTTATATAGAAATAACCCCACCCCTCTTAAATACGTCACTAATCACTTCACATACTAAAGAATATACCTCATAAGGACAAAGTTGGTTATATATATTCTTTACAAACTCATCATTGTACATAGAATTCTATGCCTAAGCAGGTCAAAAGGCATATGTGACCTCTTACACTCTTCTCTCTATATAGCATGACAACTGTTAACTATTTTAACATCCTATTAATAGTGGTGCATTGTGAGGTATAACATACAAATAAGAATTTAACCCATTGCACAGAAAATAGAAAGAAACCATTTGACCATACAGATTTTACACACATCAACATTGTTTTATCCAACATATATTTGTACCATAATTTATTCCATTACAGTTGACCCTTGGTTTCATCTAGTAGTGCTCTGATTCTCCCAGCAGGATTCTTAACTGTCCTGACATTCAGCACATGATCACCAACTCTGAGAAAGAGTTGGTTCCCGGGCCGCAGTTCTTATGCAGTTCCAATTTAAGCCTCCAGGGTTTGCTTGTGCCTCCTGATTTCCCTATTGGTAAGGGCAGGATTCTAGCTCCCTGGCCCTGATTGGTGGTTCTTGGATCCTGGGGCAGTGTTAGTTGTCCTGCGTTGCCTGTGTTTAGCTGCAGCTCCTCTATTTTGGCAGCTTTGCAATGTCTGCATTGATACGAATTAACTTAGTAGACCTTTCCCCATGGAGCTTAATCACTATGCTGAGAATAGTTTGGACATTGTTTCTGGCTGTTAACCCCTGTGCTACCTAATTACATATGAATGTCACATGCTGCCTTCTAGCCAGCCCTCTGAAATTCTGACAGTGGCTTGATTTAGCGATTAGAGTATGTCTGGATCAAGCTGCTTTTGCCATGTTTGACTGGATAGGTGGTATCCAGGGAGGCTATAATTCTCCTATTGGGGAATAGTAAACACCTTGTTTCATTTTTGACAATTGGAGCAATTTGAGGATGAGCTGCCAGTCATGTCAACCTCCTCTCTACCAGCTGGACCTGCACATTTGCCATCTGTATGCCTCATGGAGGGTATGTACGAGAGTTCAAAAAACGCCATTTTGTATGCAATTCACCAACCCTTCCAGTAGATTAAGCTTCACTAGGGGAGGTTGGAGCAGCAATGGTGGCCATCTTCAACTGAATGGTGCCCACAGCCCCAGGGCCTGGCCTCACACCTGACCCCAGTGAGCCTGAGAAAGCAGATGCCTCAACACCTGCTTTGCACCTGTAGATCCCAATGCACTGGGTACATGGTGCCAGGTGCAATGAAAAGATTTAGGGGTAAATGTATTAAGCTGAGATTTTTCCAGCGGGTTTGAAAAGTGGAGATGTTGCCTATAGCAACCAATCATATTCTAGCTGTCATTTTGTAGAATGTACTAAATAAATGATAGCTAGAAAATGATTGGTTTTTAAAACCGACCGGAAAACTCTCAGCTTGATACATTTACCCCTTAGTATGAAAAAGAGGCACATTGTCAATGCCAATATTATTTAATTTCTAATTTGTGCTTAAAATAAAAATTTTCAATAAGTCTTCTGGTCTTTTTCAATTAACCCTACACATATAATAGCTTAAAACAGAGTATATGTAGTTCTTAGTAACAATGGTAAATAAATTTGGTTAACAATACAATTTTATTCTGCACAATAAAATCTGTATTGAATCCATCAACTATATGTATATGTTATTGACAGTTAACATGTGTCAAAATATTTTACAAACACATCCAAATTTCATATAGCATGTAATCTATGCCTATGTATACATAATTGAGGCAAATTTTAATAAAAAGTTTAGCATGGTTTGGGTATTCAATCACTAGATGTTTTAGTTACAAATAGAAAAATGGAAAATATGCAGTATTTGTATTTCACAATATACAGAATATTTGGATTTTCCACGTACAACTGGAGTGTTGTTGTATAGCATAATCTCAAAACCTTTTGTTTTCTACCATGGTGGAAGATTCCAGATCATGATCACTTGGTTCCTTCTTAACAATCCCCACCTCCTTCTCAAAAGGCACGCCATTATTAATGATCAGGGCCAGATTAAGGGCCACATGGGTCTGTAAATGATAAAGTGCCTGTTTTCAGAAGTGTCGACCCACTGAAGGTGTGGCTAATAATGTGTAGGTGTGGCCAGGTGCGTGTGGACATGGCCAGCACCATGGAAGGCATAGTTTGCACTTCCCTCGAGCCACCCACATCTCCCTCCCATCCTCCCTTATATAGAGTGCCAGACTAACTGGTTCACACAGCATGTATGTAAAGTGAAGAGTGGAAATATATCCCAACTGTTCCTCATGCTGGGACAAGCTTTTGGCTAATCAAGATAGTTCCCTAAAATCAGTACTAACCTGATGGAATTGAGAGGTAAAGGTATGTTATTTTATTGACCATTGAAGACAAAAATACAATGGTTGATTATTTTTATTTATAAAGCGCTTTTTTTTTCATCAATAATTTTTATTGAAGTTTTTGCAAAATATTTGGGGTACAGAAAAAAAATATGGGAAATCAACATGGAGGGATATAGGGTAGAACCTGCTCTCAGAGGGGGAGGGGATGCTCAATGAGTATTACAACAAATATAAATTCACACATTCTGAAAATAGAAAAGATACAACAAAACGAAAAAACATTGCAGTGCACATCATAGAAACATAGACCATCAAAAAGATGCAGTGGGGGGAACCACTAATCCTACTGGGGAAATCAGGCAAAGCCAGGAGGGAATGGGTGGGAGAGGATTAAGATGACCATCTGTTGGCACCCGTTCCCCCGTTCTCTCTGTAATGTATACATGCCACTCAAACCACTTCATGATAGGGGCCGAAGCAAAAGTGGAATATGACATGTCTATCGTCTCCATTTCAAAGCTGTACTGTATTTTAAAAATAAATCAAGCCAGCGTAGGGATCTATAAGGTGCTTTAACAGAAACATACATGAAAAATGCTCATTTTCAAGTTTTTAACACTGAAAAAAGTACCGGGTGCTAAAAACTTAAGAAAATGAATAAAAAAATAAAATTTTAATCTAATTATAAATAGATATAAAACACTATTGTATGTATCTAAATTGATCACACGCTTTCTCACTACAAACAACGTATTGAATCCTCTTCAGTCAGGCTTTCGCTCTCAACACTCCACAGAGTCTGCCCTGACCAAGGTTGTCAATGATTTGATCACAGCCATTACTCTCTTCTAATTCTCCTGGATCTGTCTGCTGCATTTGACACTGTTGACCACTCTCTCCTCGTACAAACACTACAATCCCTAGGTCTTCAAGACAGGGCCGCCATCAGGGGGGTACGGGGGGTACTGTTGTACCGGGCCCGGGCACACCAGGGGGCCTGGTACAACAGCTCAGCACAGACTTACCTGGGGCCAGCCGCTGGTCTCCGCTATTCTGTCTTCAGCCTGGCTGTCACTGTGACAGCCAGGCACCAGGATCCGATCGCAGGGGTGGAGGATTCATTCCCCCTGCGATCATGTGCTCTGCCTGTGACAGATCACATGATTGCAGGGGGAATGATTCCTCCACCCCTGTGATCGGATCGTGGTGCCTGGCTGTCACGGTGACAGCCAGGCTGAAGACAGAATAGCGGAGACCAGCGGCGGGCCCCCAGGTAAGTATGAAAGTATGTGTTGCTCATGGGGGGGCGCTCATTAGGGGGGGGGCCCGGGTGGCACGGGGGGCCCGTACTGGGCCCGATTTTTTCTGAAGGCGGCCCTGCTTCAAGACACTGTCCTATCCTGGTTCTCATCCTAAATATCTAATCGCTCTTTCAGTGTTAATTTCTCTGGATCCACCTCTGCTCCGCTTCCTTTATCAATTGGACTACCACAAGGCTCAGTCCTAAGTCCTCTGCTACTCTCTATCTACAACGTTTCTCTTGGAAAACTAATATGCTCCTTTGGATTTCAGTATCATCTCTATGCAGATGATACACAGATTTATCTATCCTCCTGATCACTCACCATCTGTGTCTCTGTTACTGATTGACATTCTGCCATTTCATCTTGGATGTCCTCTTGCCAACTCAAACTCAATCTTTTAAAAATAGAATTAATACTATTCTCACCATCAACAAAAGCATCTTGTCTGACATTTTTATTTCTGTTGATAACACGACCATAAATCCCACCCAGCAAGCTCGCTGCCTAGGTGTAATCCTTGACTTGTAACTATCCTTTCTTCCCCACATCAACTCTATGTTTACATCATGCAGCATACATCCAAAAAACATTTCCAAAAAACGTATATATCTCACACAGGACACTGCAAAAACTTTAATTCATGCACCCATCATCTTCTGCATTGACTACTGCAATTTCCTCTTTACTGGTTTTCTCAAAATCAGACTCAAACCTCTACAATCTATTTGGGATGCTGCGGCTAGATTGATTTTTCTTGCAAATCGTCCTTCCTCTGCTAAACCACTCTGTCAGTCTCTACATTGGTTGCCTGTATTTCAACAAATCCAAAATAAAATTCTTCTACTAACATAAAAGGCCAACAACAAAATTGCACCAACATACATCTCCCCACATGTCTCAAAATATCTCCCAACTCGACACCACCATTCCGCACAAGATCTGCGTATCTCTTCCACTCTCATCACATCCTCACATTCCTGGTTACAGGACTTTTTTCATGCTGCACCCATTTTGTGGAACTCCCTCGCACAATAAGACTTTCCTCTAGTCTTCAAATCTTCAAGCGTTTTCTGAAAACCCTTCTCTTCAGGCAAGCTTATAATATTCCTCAACTACCCTCTTGATCTCCCTAGGTTACCATATTACCATCCACTACAGAGCTAGTGACTGATCATACTGCCCACTAAATGTTTTTTATAATTCTCTGCATTCTAGCTGGACCAATATGCAATATTATGGAGCACTTACCCTTGTGTATCAAACTCCCATTGTCCATTGATTGTAAGCTTGCGAGGCTCTCTTATCTCTCTGTCTGTATATATTAACCAGAGTTGTTTTATTACTGTTTGTTCCCAATTTTAAAGCACTACGGAATCTGCTGGTGCTATATAATGTTGATGATATATAGATATATATATATATTTATATATATATATATATATATATATATATATATATATATATATATATATATATATATATACAGACATAGACATTCAATGTCCACTTAAATTTACCTGTTAACCTTCTAGTTAATGCAAATTTCTAATCATCCATTCATGTAGAAGACAGTAAATGCATAGAAAACATGCAGATATGGTCAATAATTGCAAAAATTTGCAAAAATTGCAGACCAAAAACCAGAATAGAGAAGAAATGTGATCTAAGTGACTTTCACTGTGTAATTATTGTTGGTGCATATGAGTTGTTTCAGTACCTCAGAAACTGTTGATCTCTTGTTTTTTTTTTTACACACAACAGTCTCAAGAGTTTACAGAGAATAATGCTCAAAACCAAAACCGTAACCATCCAGTGAGCGGCAGTTCTGTGGGTGGAAACACCTTGCTAATGAGAGACATCAGAAGAGAATGGCCAGCCTGATTGCAGCTGATAGGAAGGTGATAGTAACTCAACTAGCCATGGGTGGTATATATAAGAGCATCTCTGAATTCACAGGACATCCAACCTTGAAGTGGATGTGCTACAGCAGCAGAAGACCACACAGCACCCTTGTGACCGCCACACAATACGCAGCACCCTTGTGATCGCAATACAACACACAGCACCCTTGTGACTGATATACAACACACAGAACCGTTGTCATGGCCACACAATACAGAGGACAACTTTGTGACCACCAAACAATACATAGGGCAGCCATGAGACCACCACCCAATACAGAGAGAAAAATATTATTTTTATTGATACAAACAAACTGTGCAGTTATTGTGTGAGAATGTGATTATCAGTTGTTGGTCATTTTCATACCTCCTAACACCTCAAATGGACAAAGGGGAATTTGTTATATATAACTATTCTTTCTTCAAGTGTTCATACATCTGAGCAGACTTCAAAGTACAAATAGTCTGCATTGAAAAAGTTGTCAATTTTGTTGTAAGAAAAAGAACTGATCCCTATGTTAATAGACACGGGCCATTGACACATGCATACTATATTTTCTCATATCCCCTGTTGGGCCTGTTGTCACATATCCCATGTTGGGCCTATTGTCACATATCCCCTGTTGAGCCTGTTGTCACATATACCCTGTTGGGCCTGTTGTCACATATCCCCTGTTGTCACATATCCCCTTTTAAAAATAAATTGTTCCTACCTGTTGTGTTGAATGCTGCTGGCCTCTGTCTGGGACTGGGTGGAAGTTGTTACAGCATGAGTCACACACAGCCTCTGTAGATGCAGCCCCCACCCCATTCAGCAACAGGCAGCCTTGCGATTGGATGCCTGTTTCTTTCCAATGACAGGACTGCCCCCTGACAACCAGAGAAGCCCACTCACCCTCCCCACACCAAGTGCCCTCACAAAAAAAACAATCATATTCCTGGCTGGCCTGGGCCTATTTCAGTGGAGAGGCCTGGGGCTGCAGCCCCATCAGGCCTATTGTTAATCCGGCCCTGATGGTGATGTTATGAAAATTGGAACACAGACTAATATAATGTTGCAATCAACATCCAGTGCATACATAAGGGCTCCTCAAGTCCAAGGAATAAAAGAAGGCCAAATGTTTATTCAATGACCTACCTGATGGTGCCATGTGTGGAATTAAATGCGACTTGTTGGTCTGTGGCTAGAAAAATAAGAATGATGAGCCATGGTTAAAAAGGGTAACTGCTGTCTCTTGTAAGTTGTACAAGCACACTTTAGCCAAAAATATCCTATGTGTGGTTCAATGGTATCTTACAGACACTTTAAAGTCTCTGAAATGTGTGGAAAATGAATAAACTGCTTGATTCGCAACAGGAATGATTGTAATACCCGTTTGAGGACCTGACTAAAAGCAGTCTGTGACATCCCTGCCACCACAGCTACTGTGGTCTTGGATGAGCCAGATACACAGAAATGTAGCACAGCCAACACTTTATTCAGAGGTGGTATTGCTGTGCAGATCATCACCAATCATATGCTCTAGTTCACTCTACACAATCTGATGACATAGGTAGGCGTCTAAACTGATAAATCAACTTTGTGTTAGGCATCGCAAAGAGGTTTACACATGACCTTTCTTTGCCTTTGCTGATATTGCTGCTGCAGTTAGCGGTGGAAGCAAAGGATAACATAGAATGCGATATGACAAAAATTATGCTATATGCCCAAAAAAAGGAAATAAAAAATAATTAAAACATTGCTTATAAATAAGTACTGTATGTGAAGGATAAAGCAGTTCTGCCTAACTTGCACTATGCAATATTTGCAATATGATTACTTTTGCAATATGATTTTAAATTATTTAAAGGCTTAGTTTCAAAAGAGTAGATGTATAGGTGACCAGATTGCTCAGTGCTGTTATTTGAACTTTTCCACATAAGTCCTGTCAAAATTGTAACTCCATAATTAAAGGACAATTTGTAATTCACCATAGAATGGTCCATATTATTCATATGAAAAATTTCTTCAAATGTGATTCGAGCAGTAATTTATTTAACCAAATGCCCTTCGGCCATACAACTAGATCTGTATAGATATGACTAAAAGAGCATAGCAGCAGGTTTAGAAGTTATGATGCAGAAATAAAACATTAAAAACAATTGGAGATAGCATCTATTACGAATACAACAAAAAGTATAGGATGCAGAGAAAATTCAAACAGTCTCCCTTAGGGGGACATTTTTTCAACATAGGCAAAGGGTCTCTGAAGTGAGATGGCAGGTGTTAGAGATATGGTTATACCTTAGGGTACTGAACCGAAGAGAGTTTTACATCAAACAGAAGTTATTTAGATAGACATTCTCAATACTAGAAAGCTGAAAGGGCTTAATGATAAATTCAGTTACAATTGTTTTGATTGGTGTGATTTTTTTTCCGAGTGTAGCCTTGTGCTTTCAGTGTCTCATATTTATTGCTTAGTACAATTTAGTTACTTTGCTATCAGTAATATTATTGCATTTTCTGACAATCTTACACTAGAACATATTTATTAATATTATGTTTCAGTGTCATTCAGTGGTTCCTGGGTTGATGCATGCTTGTGGCCAGGTTATCCTTGCAATTATTGTAAATTTTAACATGGTGAAGAAATTTTGTTACTTTTGGGTGGGTCATCATATTGACATTGTTTTTAATGTTCTTTGTGTATATTTCATGTATATGAACGTACAATATAGTGGTACATTATTTTCTTAATCTAAGGTGCACTTGGCGCAATTTTTGTTTTTTTTTATAAATATGTGAATGATGTGTTGTCATATTAATTTGACTGAGGTTTAAAAATTTTTTTGGGGGGGTCTGGAGTACAGAGTGTGAACAGATACATGGACATATCTAGATATTACTTGTGTGGACATAATTCACACTTTTATTACAAGTTTTCCTTACTTTGTGACCATCTCTGTGGCAAAGTTAGGCTTTGTACTGACTTGTCTCCCTTTGTCTTCTTTTGTACAATGTTAAATTAGAATATGTGGATATTAACTTAAAATAACAAATTTGCAAATCAAGCAACCCTCAAACTGATCCATCCCAAGTATACCCAGTTTCCAAATTCATTCTAGATTTACAGAAACCACACGCATTTTGAGAGCTAATGCCCTGTTTAGCCTTTGGAAATGATGACTGTCCCTGGGGAGTAATGGCAGATATGCACACATAGGAGTAGATAGTAAGGAACAAATATCAAACAATTAGAAAGCTTAGCTCTAGGGGTGAAAAAACATACCCATTTTCAGACTGTAAAGTGAAGTAAACTATTTGCAACTTCAACAAAATACTGATTCCACAGATAGGCTGACTGGTGGGTGTTTCTGGGTTTTAGGAGGTCTGAAGTGCAGAGAGGTCTGAACAGATGTCCCGCAGGTTATTATAGCCAGGTCATTATCTCTAGTCAATCACTGCAGAATATTGAACCCAGGAACCATGAAACAAGACTTATAATCAGGCAGCTAGCAAGCCCCACTTCCAGGTTTATAGACAAGAAGAATGAAGGAAGAAGATGACTTTCAGGAAAATGTGAGCCAGCCATCTTAGTTTGGGGCATATACCCTTGCTACACTGACCTCTCTGATTGGGAGGACTACCTTGCAGATAAAATCTTAATGTCTCATACCTAATACCGGGATTAGAAGTTGTATGTAAAGTGGTCTAAAGGTCGATGCAGATCCTTACATGAAGATACAAATCAGTGTATCTTAACTCCAGTCCTCAAGCACCCCCAACAGCTTATGTTTTCAGGATCTCTTTAATCATGCACAGGTGACTTAGTCTACTTGGCTGGTTCAGTAACTATCCAACCTGTTTTCACAGACAGAAATCCTCAAAACATGAGCTAGTGGGGGTGCGTGATGACTGGAGTTAAGAACCAGTGATACAAATGGATATGGTGACCCCTGTGCCAGAATGCCTTAGTAAGAGCATTCCTTTCAAAACATGGGGAAGGCATAGCGGTTTTTCTAGTTTTCTGAAACAATTAAACAAGATGATTGAAATAAGAAAAACTCATGAAGTGTGTAATTTTGTAGGAGTTTTGCTTTGTAGAAGCAGCACTATTTTTACTCTTAAAATGGCTCAGAGCTGGTAACCCCTGTGTCTCATCTTATACTTTTAATGGGATCCATTATATGCTTGCAAGTTTCGCTTTAGTGGCAATGTTTATTTTTAGTGTAATCCAAGCAGTATAAAATGTCCAATAAATCGACTAAATTATTCAAGCCCTAAACTGAACACTATTTTAGGAAAAAAAAAATGAAAAAAGAGGTAGGAAGTTGGATTTTGGTATAGCATTTGCACTTTGTGTACAGTGTATATCTGTTGCACCTCTGCACATTTTAGCACAATTTTAGTGTACATACCAAAACTTCAAAGTTTCAAAACTTTGGTGCATTGAGTCTTTCTCAATGCTCCTGTATAAACTATGTGCTCCATATCGCTACTCTTCAAAGTTTTCAGTTTTCAAAAAGTTAATTCTGCTGTTTCATTATGCACAGTTTACTAAAATATCTACATATACAAAGTGTATGTGGGTGTGTTGTGTATGTGTAGGCCATGGTGATACTGTATAAGCAAACAACTTTCTCTTCAGTTCAAGGGTTCCAAAATGCTAATTTAACCATGCAAGTTTGGCACCCTTTGTACAAACCAATAGCTGGGTGTTCATTCCTGTCATTTTCAGTGACACTGCAGGGCACAGTTTTTACTGCCATCATCATAGATCAGTCTATTAAGCATCCCAGTACTAATACTGGCAGTTTGTCTACCAGTCAAAAGTTAATCTAACAAAGTATCATATATGTTCCTCTAAAATTGTTTGAAGATCTCTTCCAAGACTAAAACAACAGCACTTCTAAGCAGTAAACAAAAACAAAATAATTGTGAATCAGCCAATGTCGCATACACCATGTGCAGTGAACACGAGACATTTAGACCATGGTCACTTAGTACTAGTCTGGTTGTTACTAGAATGCACTAGAATGCTTAGTGCTAAATTGATAGCCCACCAAAATAATGCATCTTTCTGAAACTTATCATGCATCACCTTCTAGTTCTGTCTATTGGTCCGTCATTTCCCAGACACATCACATTATAAGAAGAAGCACATTTAGACTGAAGAACCATTTGGCCTTCAAGTAATCCAGAGGAGAGTCTAAGGCTGTCTATAAATGCATGTCAGACACTGTAGAGAAGTTTCCCCAAATTCTCAGCCAGTGAAAACGTAAGAATGCTTGTTGATTTAGAAATTGAGGTTAGCACATTTTCAAGTTCCTACTACGCTATAACTTGATGTGAATGTTGGTGGAGATCATGGTAGTGAATATGATGATGGCGATGCATGTGCTGAGCTTGAACAAGTTGATGAGGATAATGTTGATTGTGTTAAACTAATGCAGGCACCAATATCATGATATGCCTTAGAAAAGCACATCGTCATGCCTGATCAAAAGACAAAAATGTATAAAAATTGGTATTCATCAAAATGAACTATAACTTGTTTGATGAATACTGTGACTGATATTTTGAAAAAAAATGTATAATGGCTGATTCCAGTGGGGATGAGCTTATATTGGGTGGTACACAACCAACAGATGTTACCTACTTGACATTTCTATTTCTGTTGACAACATGACCATATATCCCACCCCACAAGCTCTTTACTTAAATAGCCCAAACTGTCAGTTTGGACAACATAAAAACACAGGGAGGTAGACATTCTCAGTTTCTTCAACAAATCTATACTTGCAAACTAGTATACTTTATCTACAAGTTAAGTGTATTTTCAATATACTACTTGTTGTTAAGAAACCCTTATAAAAACAAAACTTCTATTCATTGATTTAATGCACTGGGTGGACAGAATAATCAGTTCCTCTAACCAGATGAACCCAGATGAAGCAAGTATTCCACAGTACCTAAGGTCATTGACTGATACCCTTAGGACTAAAATCTACATTGGATTAAATTGTATTTCTTTTATTGCTAATTAATTATTTCATTTATTTGTTTGACTGTCATTCATACTGATATATTGACATTTATTTTTTTAATCGATTTGGTCCTATTATTTTATTGAGATTTATTTTATTCTCATTTATGTATATTGCCCTATATTTCCCATATATAATCGCAATAATTTTTCATTACTTTATTATTTTTTTGATTATTTTCTACAATTAAAACATTCTCTCACGTAACTATATCGTATGTATTCAAGAAAAAAGTGCATCTATTAATTTATGCTGTTAGATATATATATATATATATATATATATATATATATATATATATATATATATATATATACTGCCCACACTTACTATCAATATACAACAATAGCAATTTCAGAGACTGACATATATACACTTTCTTGTGATTGGTGCATTTAAAAATGATGGATACCCTTGATATTCACAGAGCATTACAAACTTATATATGGAAACATCTAAATGTGACCACTCTACATACTTTGTACATATATAAGTGCCAAAGATTGCATATTGGTTCACATTGATTATAATGCGACAAAGTGCTTAGTGGGGCTTTGTGACCCAATCACACACAATAAATATAGGTGTCAATCAGGTAGGACAATTAAGGCAGGTGAATAAGGTGGTTCAGGAGTTAAATTAGTTTACTTAAGCTGGTTAAAAAATAAAATGGTAAAATGTAAATGAGTTGAAGATATTGCAGTTAATGAATCCAGGAAAAGATCATTAGAGGAGATGTGGGGTAGTGATATGGCAATATGAATAAAGGGGTGCGATGCCGAGGTGGAAGAGTGAAGTATGTTATAATTATAAGCATAGTAGCATGAAGGGGTAGTAAGAAAGGGTTTGTTAAACCTTGTAGGATTTGATAGGGACATGAGAATTATTGCCACATTTCCAAGGCAAATAAACAAAATTAAATAGTGAGAAACAAAATCATCAAGTTACATTGTAAAGGAGAGTAGTGTGGTGAATGCAGTTTCTGGATGTAGAAGATGAAAATTATTTCTTGCAGTCCTCTGATTTTATTCAATGCTTGTTCAACTAGTCCGTGTAAATGTGAATTGCCAACACTATGTAAGGGAATCACAAAAGCATCCACCCCAAGCATAGCAGGATACCACAGGGTTGACAGCTGCTATTGGATGCATGCATATGATGTCTGAAGGGGGTTGAAGAGACAGTGCAGTCTGCTCTTCCCTAACTAACACTCAAAACCATTGCTATTTTTAAAATATACAAAGCCAAAAAAGTGTTACTGGGATTCACAAACACACAATTCAATTGTATTTATCACAAAAATAAACCAAAAACACAGACCTATTAATTAGTCAATTACAATCTTTAGTACATATATTATTTAAAATTGGAATTATCATTTAACATGGATTGATCATGTGACCTCAAGCAGAGCCACACATTATTTGTAGTCAATGTAAAATAACAAAGTGACTAAATATGATTAGAAATATGCTGGATTTATATGACACACAGTGCAGCACAAACTATATTTACAAAGGAAACAGCACATTCTAAAGGAATCAGTAATATATTAAGGGTCAGAGAAACATGGAGCCAGATAAACCGAGAACATTTTGGGTCAAACAACATGGATCAGAAGAGTATAGATAAAATACTTCAGATAATGCTTAGAGAGACAGTTTTATATAGTTGTAGAATAGATGGATAAAATTGGTGTCTTCACAATGTTGTACAGTACTGAAACTAAATTGTTCACAAATTGTGATTATGTGAGTATATGCTGTATGTAGAAATTACCTACTTATAGTGCAGGCAGACAAATTTTGTCTTGAACCAATATTCATAAACATATGTTACTTTAATTCATAGAGGTATTAATGAGGAATGAGGCCCAGAGAAGTTAATTTTCAAAGTGCACTTGATAGACACTGAAAAATCCACCTTGGTTTTGAACAGGTGCTGCTGATTGGCTCTCCAGCAAACATCAAGGTGCACGTCTATTTTCTGCTTTTGGGACACGCCTCTAGAATGTAGAAGTGCACCTAGCTGTGCAGAGAGGCGCAAACATCACACTGAGACACATTGAGTAAAAGTGTAATTGTCAACAACATTTCATTTTTTTCCCTAAAAGTATGTTAAGTCTAATTTATGGCTTAAATTAATCATATCAGCATTCTTGTGTGTTTGAAGCTTCATTTTACATTGAGCAAAGTGTGCCTACAAATGCGCCTCTCCACCAAAGTGCAACATGGAGGTACAACACTAAAGAATTGCACTCTATTAGCTCTGAATTAGTGCAAAATTCAAGTCATTGTGCTGATTGGACATGACTGTACAGCCTCCCACACAACATAGGACACAACTAAAAATTCACCCTCTTCACCCTTTTAAATCTCTTCCATAATCTACTTATTTCTGTACTTCTCCTCAAAACTAGGCACGCTGCTGTGTTTAATCCATACTTTGCTAGACACATCCTCACTCCACCCACCTCCTTCTTTTGGACTGTTTAAACTGCTACTCCTCTGCGAATGCTGCCACCTTTGTTAGGGAACCCTTGCACCTTGGAGGCAATCTAGGTGCTCTTGCACAAATCGAGAAGCAAATGGGTCCAAAGCTGGTTTTCTACTGTGCTTCCTAAGTGACCCTCTAGAATGTCTGTAGGCAATGTGTATACTTTTAGGATGAAAGCATTTCAGTCCCCCTGAGGACAATTACTCATGCGACTATAGGGACCAGCAATTTGGGGTTAAAACAAGAGAGAAATAATCAAGAGAATTTATATTTAAATATATGGATATTTTCTGTCTTAGATCTAATGTGAAACAGGGTTACTTTAGTGAACTTTATCATTAGTTAGAAAATATAGTCTCATTTTTGCATGTGATATTATTTAAAACTCAAGCAGAGCTTCCTTATTTTATTTCCAGGTGTTAAAATATGTCTTGGGTCCTGCAGACGCTAAATGAAAAGACAAAGTGGAAGAGGAGAAGCCATTGTGGGTGAAAGGCTATGGTTTAATTTGATAAAGTAGGCTAAAATTAGGGCATGGTATATGACAGTTCCCCATTATTTTTGTTTCATTAACTTAGTTTTAAGGAATACTTTTAACATTGATGTTTTTCCATATCCTTTTTCTTGACATAGGATTGTTCTGTTAACAGAAAATGAAGGAAGCAAAATGTCAAAAAGAGCAAGGATTATCTTAACCTTGCGCTGCACTGATCAGAACTCAAGTTTTAAGTCAATCATGGTAAAACTTGTTCAGAATTAACTGATCATTCAGTCTCCCAGAATGCCATCCTTTAGAGTAAGAGCTGTGAGAGGATTAAAGGTACATTTGGATTTAATGAGCCCAATCATTAAAGGCTGACCATAGTCTATTGAAATGAGGCAGCGTATGTGTAATTACTTTGACATCTGAAGGAGCTTTAATAACAGAAATTTAGAAAAAAGTTGTTCTGTTATTAGTTTTCTCCCTTATTTTTTTCCATCATATTTCCTTTTAACTAGACCATCTTGTTAATAAAGCTATTCCTTTACTACAGGTACTTGCAGTGTATCTTTGCTCTCTGTGTGAAAACCAATTTTTTAATGAGATGAGCAGTCTGGTTACTTAACTTTAGCTGATTATCCAGATTTTTTTTTCCCTTATTGCAGTAAGCCAATTGAAAAGACATTCGGAGAAAAAAACAAAAAAAAACACTTTTGTTATCAGTACTTTCCAAACAGTTATTTAGAATTCAACAATTCTCCTTGTGTTGTATTGTCATTTCTGCTGGTTTTTTTATGGGACTACCTATTTGTTATGTTTTATGAAATTTTTCATTTATTTGTGCTAATAATACTTACCGATATGATACTCAATATGGTTAATTGGCTTCGTGTATGTGTGCTAAATTTAAATACAATATTAGGAAACAACACAGCCAAATTATGCATGCTTCATATACAGTGAGGCTGTGCAGTCTGGAATAACAGTCCTTTTATACTCCTGGGACTTATTCTCATTGCAGCCACAAAACATTTTATTTGTATCGCTAAAACGAGGAACACATGCTGGCAAACAATTCTGCATATTAATTATATCATTTGAAAACATTTCCCACTTGCAAAGTAAAACAACAGGGATGTCAGTATTTTTATATTGCTGCTTAATATTCTTTATTTTATTTGTATTTTTTTTTTATAAAACCAGCAACGGTAAGGTTAAAAAGAAGTACAATATTTTCACATTACTCTGAGAGAGATTTGGATATTTTGTTAGCATGCAGAGCTGTGATTAAGCTTCTCACAGTATAAGGATTAGTTAAAAAGATCTTATGTTAATTCATTCCACAAAATTTCAGTCTTAAGATTTTCTGTATGCTATATTTCTTCCTAGACTGGCTACATTTCTCATGTAGACTAAGAATATGTTTAATTTGCAATTACTGTACCTTCTTGTTGTTTTAATCTTAACCTGTACTTTTTTTTTTTCTAATATCTCCCTTGCAGGCGTTAAATCAGGATGTCAACATGACTGAATACTGTAACATAGATGCCATGTGACAGGTCTGAAAGAATTAGCTACAAATTGATTACTGGACTGCATGGCTCTCCAGATATTCAATGGAGAAAACAATTTGTTCTCTGTTTTTTTAGACCAATTTGGCAAACAAATGTTGCATTCATTAGGTTTTTAATGAAGACACTTTTACAGTAATAGTGCCTCAAATGTCTGGAACCCTCTCCGCCATTTAGATTAATTAACAATATGTTAAATGCAAAACAGCTATCAATATAAAATATATCACTGGATTCTCTGCAGATACTAACATGGCCATGTGCTAGTCACATTTGCATCTCCACTCTGGAGCTGTATGACATATATCCGCAAGTTATTTTAGTATGTTATTACAAATTTGAGAACGTCTTCAACTATGTTAATATCATATCCCCAAAATAGTTCACATAATAAACTATTCACTTTTTTATGGCAAAACTCTATAACTGTTGTATATCATTATGTACGGCATGTTAGACCTTGTACGCAGAAAAAAAAACACATCCTAGATGCAGTATAAGTTGCAAAAATAGTGCAAGATTTATCACATAGAATGAAATAAATGTGATTTTGGTATCCCATAAATCTGCTGTAGTTATTTTTGTTTTGCCCCAGTTTTGCAAAAGATAGATTTTAGATGGATTCCCTTGTGTGCTCATCTGCATGCTATATTTTGTAAGCTTTGAACAATGTTCAAGTCTTGAATACGTCACAAATGTAAGGAATTCTCAACTTTCTAGGGCAAAATAGTGTGGCAGAGTATGCTCTTCTGTCTTGCTGCAGAGTAAAAACATTGTTTTCTATCGTAAGAGTATACAGTACATATATATATATATATATATATATATATATATATATATATATATATATATATTTATATTAGAGATGCTCAGGCTCAGTTCCTCAGGAACCGAACACACCTGAACTTAGGGGATCCGAGTACTGAGCCAAGTCGGCTCGGTACTTTTGTGTTTTTTCTGAATCAAAAACAAGGCAAAAGCTCATTGTTAAGTCGTCGGATCTCGGGAGTTTTGGAATCTATAAATACCGCCCTCCACAGCGTTCTAGCGCCATTTGAGAGAGGGACACAGAAGGGGTAGTACAAAGTGTAGAGCAGTTGGGCAGGCAAAGTTATGGAATTGAAAGAGGAGGGTGGAAACAGTGTTCAACAAAGTAATCAGTGACATTCAGGAGAGTTCCATTGCTCCACAAATATAAGTGCTTACAGGATTGATGGAATTCTGCCGTCCAATTTTGCTGTGTTATATAGGTAACATACAGAAAGGAGAGCTCCAGTGTTAAATCTCATTGCAGAAAAATGCAAATAATAGTGCTTACACGGTTGATGTAATTCTGCAGTCCAATTCTACTGTGTTATATAGGTAACACACAAAAAGGAGAGCTACGATGGTAATTCTCATTGCAGAAAAATACAATCCTAGTGCTGTCAGGGTTGGTGTAATTATGCAGTCAAATTCTACTGTGTTATATAACATAGTAACATAGTGACATAGTAACATAGTTGATGAGGTTCAAAAAATACACCAGTAAATCAAGTTGAACCTATTTTGGATCTCCTGCGATCTTGCACTTATATTTGAAATTGATCCAGAGTAAGCAAATGCCAATCTGTTTTAATTGTGAAAATCCGCCCAGCCACAAAATTGCAGTCCTATTTTTACCCTATATCTACTACTATCCTTCATTTTAATTAACGGTTGTATCCCTGGATACACTTTTCTGCTAAAAATTTGTCTAACCCTTTCTTAAAAATATCTAATGAATCTGACATCACAACCTTCCCTGGCAATGAATTCCATATCTTGACTGCCCTTACTGTAAAGAACCCCTTCCTTTGCTGGTTGTGAAATTTCCTCTCCTCTAACCTTAGGGGGTGTCCGCGTGTCCTGTGTATAGTCCTTGGGGTAAAAAGTTCCCATAAAAGTTCTCTTTATTGACCCTTAATATATTTGTACATAGTAATCATATCTCCCCTTAGACGCCTCTTTTCTACAGTAAACATGCCTAAGCTGGCAAACCTTTCCTCATAACTTAATGACTCCATACCCTTTATCAATTTTGTCGCCCTTCTCTGACCCCTTTCTAGTTCTAAATTATCTTTTTTATAGAGTGGTGCCCAGAACTGTACTGCATATTCAAGATAAGGTCTTACCAACGATTTATACAGTGGCAAAATTACAGTCTTCCCTTGCATCTATGCCCCTTTTTATGCATTCCAATACTTTATTTGCCCTTGCAGCTGCTGCTTGACATTGAGCACTATTGCTAAGTCTACTGTCTACGAGCACTCCCAAATCCTTTTCCATTATAGATGCTCCTAAATTAATTCCATTTCATTTATAGATTGCCTTTTTGTTTTTGATCCCTAAATGCATAACCTTACATTTATCTATCTTAAACCTCATATTCCATTTGGCCGCCCAATCCTCCAGTTTATTTAAGTCCCTCTGTAGAGAAGCTACATCTTGCTCTGATTTTATTACCTTACAGAGTTTAGTGTCATCTGCAAAAATAGAAACTTTATTCTTTAAACCACCAAAGTCACCAAGGTCATTAATAAATATATTAAAAAGGAGTGCCCCCAGCACGAAACCTTAAGGTAATTCACTTAAAACTTTTGACCAATTAGAAAATGTTCAATTTATCACAACTTTCTGTTCCCTATTCTCTGACCAGTTTTCGATCCAAGTACAAATGTTGTTTCCTAGACCCAGTTCCCTTATTTTGTAAACCAACCTCTTGTGTGGCACTGTATCAAAGGCTTTTGTAAAATCTAAGTAGACCACATCTACTGTGCTGCCCTGGTCTAAGTTCCCACTAACTTCCTCGTAGAAACTAATTAGATTAGTTTGACATGACCTATCCCTCACAAATCCATGTTGATTCCCACTAATAATCTTATTGCGCACCTAGTAATCATGAATACTATCCCTTAATATACCTTCCAGTAGTTTCCCCCCTATTGATGTCAGGCTTACAGGTCTGTAATTCCCTGGTTGTGATCTTGTCCCCTTTTTAAACAACGGCACCACATCTGCTATTTGCCAATCCCTTGGTACTGAGCCTGAAGAGATTCAATCTCTGAAAATGAAGAATAGACTTTGGACTTCTTCCTCTGACAACCAAGTATTAGTTAATGGTTTGGTTTCATTTCCAGTTTTATGTATTAGTCCTACCATTTGTTCCTCTCTAGTAAATACTGAAGAAAAGAAAGTGTTTAATACCTCTGCTTTTTCCTTAGTATCCTTTATCAATTCACCCATCTCACTTCTTAAGGGTCCTATTTAATCTTTTTTAATCCTTTTGCCATTTATATACTTTAAAAACTTTTTGGGGTTTGTCTTACTTTCTTTTTGTAACTTGCTTTTCATTTTCTAATTTAGCCAATCTAATTTCCTTTTTGCATGTTTTATTATATTCCTTGTACCTACGGAAGGACTCCTCTGACCCTTCAGACTTAAACAATTTAAATGCACGCTTCTTCTTTTGCATTTCTTCTCTTGCCATTTTATTTAGCCACATTGGTTTAGACTTAATTCTTTTACATTTATTTCTAATAGGAATGAACTTATACGAGTATGTTTCCAACAACATTTTAAAGACAGACCACTTTTCTTCTGGTTTTTTTTTCCCTTCAAAAACATTGTCCCAGTCTATGCACTTTATAGACTCCTTTAGCATATTAAAATTTGCCTTTCTAAAGTTTAAAGTCCTGGGGCCTGATTCATTAAGGATCTTAACTTAAGAAACTTCTTATTTCAGTCTCCTTGACAAAACCATGTTACAATGCAAGGGGTGCAAATTAGTATTCTGTTTTGCACATAAATTAAATACTCACTGTTTTTTCATGTAGCACACAAATATCAACTTTACATTTCAGTGTACAAATAAGCTATCAAGTATTTGTGTGCTACATGAAAAAGCAGTCAGTATTTAACTTATATGCAAAACAGAATGCTAATGTGTACCCCTTGCATTGTAACATGGTTTTGTCCAGGAGACTGAAATAAAAAGTTTTTTAAGTTAAGGTCCTTAATGAATCAGGCCCCTAGTCCTTATATTGTTGCTTCTGGAAACTAATTTCAAATGTTTCCCAAGTGCTCCCTTACTTGAATATTTGATATTACGTCTACATTATTTGTTATTACAAGGTCCAGTATAGTATGGTTCCTAGTTGGTTCCTCTATTAATTGGGACATGTAATGGTCTTTAAGCGTGCTCAGAAACCTATTTCCCCTAGCTGTACGGCAGGTCTCAGTACTCCAATCAATGTCCGGATAATTAAAATCCCCCCTCATTTAAATTTTGATTCGTTTTGTAGCCTTTTCAATTTGCTGTAGAAGTTGGGCTTCCTCAATCATACTAATATCTGGCAGTTTATAGCATATCCCTATCAGCAATTTCTCTAAACTTTTTCCTCCGCTGGTTATTTCCAACCACAATGCCTCTATGTTATTACCAATATTCTCGTAAATAACTTCCTGAAAACTTGGTTTTAACTCTGGCTTAATATAAATACATACTCCTCCTTCCCTTTTATTTACCCTATCCAACCTAAAGAGAGTATAGCCTTCCAAGTTGACTGCCCAGTCATGTATATCATCCCACCAGGTCTCCTTAACAACTATAATATCATACTGCTTATTCATTTCTACTAGTTCTAACTCCCCCATTTTACCTGTCAGGCTTCTTGCATTTGCAAGCATACACTTAAGTCTATTAGGTATCATATATTTAGATAACACATATATAGGTAACACAAAAAGGAGAGCTGCGTTGCTAATTGTCATTGCTGAAATACAAATACTAGTCCTTGCAGGCTTTTCATCTGAATTTGCATAAAAACAGCACGGTGTTATATACACCCAAAGAGAAGAGCACCTTTGCTACATTGCTAATTGTCATTGCTGAAATATAAATACTAGTCCTTGCAGGCTTTTCTTCTGAATTTGCACCAAAAAGTTTACAGTGTTATATACACCCAATGAGAAGAGCTCCATTGCTCCATTGCTAATTGTTATAGCTGAAATACAAATACTAGTCCTTGCAGACTTTTCTTCTAAATTTGCACCAAAAAGTGTACAATGTTATATATACCCAAAGAGAAGAGCTCCATTGCTCCATTGCTAATTGTCTTTGCTGAAATACAAATACTAGTCCTTGCAGGCTTTTCTTCTGAATTTGCACCAAAAAGTGTACGGTGTTATCAAAATGGATTCAAAGCAATACACAGAAGAGCAAGAACACCAAGCTGCTGCTGCCACCAGTCATGATGATAGTAATCCCTGTACGTCATCTGGTAAAGCCTATGTAAAAGTACAAAGTGTATTTAAGTCAGGCAAACAAAAATGTAAAAAAACACCTTTTACCTTGGTCAAGAAAAATAGAGCTGCAGAAAAAACTAAAATTGCCAACATGCCATTCAACACACGCAGTGGCAAAGAAAGAATGAGGTCTTCGCCTTTCTCCATGAGTGCGAGATTTGAAACTGTTACTGAGCCATCTTCTTGTAAGGTCAGTCGTGACCAAGCAAGACATTGGTGCTAAATACTTTTACGTGTAAAAGCCGAGCTGGAAGAAAACAGTAATGCAGTAGAGGAAAATGTATGTTCAGATTCAGAAATGACACCAATCCCTGAGGAGAGTCCATCCACGAGTGCTATGTGTAATTGTGACCATTCTGATAGTGTACCCATAAAGAAGGCCCCTTTCAGCATTTCTGCAGATGTGTGCCTGAACAGACCGAATGATACACCAATTGAAGATGCCACCTTGGAATTGCAACAGGATGAGGGGGAAATTTGTGTAGCTGACAAGGGCGCTAATGAGGATGTTGATGAGGATAATATTGTTTGTGTAAGTCCTGCTCTGGTGGAAGCAGTTTTTGCACATGATAAGAAGAGGGCCATTGTCATGCCTGGGCATAAGACCAAAAAATCCACCTCTTTTGTGTGTAATTATTTTTACCCAAATCCTGACAACATTTGTCTAGCCATTTGTAGCCACAGTCATTAGAGGTAGGGACCTTAACCACCTAGGAACCTCATCCATGTTATGCCATTTGAAGCGAGTTCATGGCAAGCTATTAGTAAAATCAGAAACTTATGCTATAAAAATAACAACAAACAGTCCATCATCAGCTAGGTCCTTTCTCTCAGCAAGATCCCGACACCTGCAATCTACACCCACAACACCGTCCTCATCAATATCCTCAGTAGCGATCGGAGTTAGTCCTGCATCCAAGTTGCTAAGGCTAGATGACTCATTCACTATCCTGGATTACTCAGAAGAATTATTGAGCGTTAGTCCCACTGCTGCTGTTGCTGCTGCTGCTGGGGGTGAATCTTCATCCCAGAAGCAGAAAAGAGAAAGACTACTAGTAGTTTACAACAATTGACTGTTAAACAATCCTTTCGCAAGAGGGAACAAGTATGAAAGCTGTCATCCAGTCGCAAAGCGGATGACAGACGTCATGGCGACTATGCTAGTATTAGATCAGCGTCCAATATCCACTATTAATGCGGATGGTTTTAGACAATTACTTGAGGTCTTGTGTCCCCGTTACCAAATTCCATCACAATACCATTTTACTAGAAAAGCTATTCCTCACCTATACCAGAAGGTTCGTAAAAATGTAATTATTGGGCTACAAAATGCCATTCTACCCACTGTACACTTAACCACAGATATGTGGACAAGCGGAACTGGCCAAAGTAAAGATTATAGGACTGTGACAGCCCACTGGGTTGGTGATTCACCTTCACCAACAGGAACAGCAGAAGCATGTACACAAGTACGTCAAATTATTCAGAGGCAGGCTACTCTGTGTATCACTGGCTTCACTAAGAGACATACAACTGACAATCTGTTACCAAAAAAAAGGGATGTCATTGCAACATAGGTTATCCCGCTTGCACCAATATTGTGAGAGCATTACAGCTGGGTGAATTCCATCACATTCCCTGTTTTGCTTGAACAATAAGCTTGGTGGTGCAGAGCTTTTTAAAAAATGACCAGGACATGCAGGAGATGCTTTCTGTGGCCTGTAAAATATCTGGACATTTTCGGCATTCGGCAGCAGCATTTAGGAGATTGCAACAGCTGCAAGAGCAATTTAATTTGCCCTGCCACCGACTGTAGCAAGAGGTGGTGACAAGGTGGAATTCCACCCTGTATATGCTTCTGTGGATGGAGGAACAGCGGAAAGCCATCCACGCTTACTCCACAAGCTATGCCATTGGGAAAGTGGGGGGATGTATTTTACTGAAGCACAATGGAGAATACTTTCTGTGTTGTGCAAGGTGCTAAAACCATTCAAAGTAGTCACCTGTGAAGTGAGTTCAGACACTTCTAGCTTGAGTCAAGTGATTCCCTTAATTAGACTTTGGGAATGCAGCTTGAGAAACTGAAGGAGGAGATTAAACAAAGCAATTATTCTAAGTATGTCGGACGTGTAGATCAAGTACCTTATTCGCTTCGCCAGGATCCAAGAATTATCAAAATCTTGAAATCGGATGACTACATTTTGGCGACTGTGCTTGATCTTTGGTTTTAGAGCTATGTCTTTTCTTTTTTTCCAAATGACCCAGATCTGAAGAGATGCAAGGAATGAATGGTGAGCAAGATGACAGCTCAACTGTTATGTGACAGGACGGTGTCTCCTCCTTCAGTTTCTCACTCAACTGCTGCTAGGAAAAAAACTTAGCTTTTCCAAGAGACCCAGGGATGATGCAGATGACTCAGTACAATATTTTGACATCTGGTCTGGTCAAAAAGAATTGACCAAAAAAAGTGACACCTCTGCCGTAACTCCACCTGATCCTACTATCAACATCCAAAGGATTGTGGAGGATCATTTTCACGACAGCATAGAAATAGACACATCAGACAGTCCCTTTACATACTGGGAGGAAAAAAAGGGAATTTGGAGACCATTGTACCAACTCGCTTTGCACTGCCTAAGCTGCCCACCCTCCAGGGTGTACTCGGAAAGAGTTTTCAGCACAGCTGGGAACCTTGTCAGTGATCGGCGTAGGAGGCTACTTCGTCAAAATGGGAGAAAGAGGAAGGCCTTTCCCACCAATTACATCAAAATACTGAGACTTCTGTAATGGTGGATTCCAGCGGTGATGAATTAATAATGTGTGAGGAGGATGTACAAACAAATGAGGGTGAGGATGAGGCTGAGGATGATGACAATAACATCTTGCCACAGTAGAGTTCATTAACAGCACTGTTATCTTAGGTGCCTTAAGCCCATTGTTAGCTTGTTTTGTGGGGGCCCAAACAAACCAAGCACATCAGCCTCAAAAGTGGCACTCCTTGTCGCTGAAGTGCTTGGTTTGTTAAAGACCACATGTCCTTTTTAAGATCCAACATAAGGGTGGGTGAGAGGGCCCAAGGACAATTCCATCTTGCACCACTTTTCCTTTCAGCTACCGCTGTGTGCCAGTGTTACCTACATGTGCTATATACTGTTGTGTGCTTTGCAAAATTCTTAGGCACCCATTGATGATGCACATGACTCAGCACAACATTTTGACATCTGGTCTTGTCTACTGTAAAAGAATTGACCAGAATCCTGCTATCAACTATCAACATCCAAAGAATGGTGGAGGATTATTTAAAAAATTTTTGAATGCTATAAGGGCAACAGTTTTATTAACAAAGAACAACGTTGCTTGCAGAAGTAATGTAAGCATGGATGTCTAAATAGATGTGTATATGTATTACCTTCCACACTACTGCTGTTTCATCAGTACTCCACAAAGTGTTTGTAATCTGCACCTTACGTCAAAGGAACCCACTCTATTTTAATAATTTTTTTGTGAATTGTGGCTGTTTCGAAGCTCAGTGATGAACTTGCTTTTTGCTGTGAATTACAATGGCTCTTTTAAGTGCATTGTCTGGCACCCTGGATTGGTCTGGGTCTGATAAAAGCACGCAACCCGGGGAGGGGGCGGGGCATCAGCGCTCGTTGCCATGTGTTAGCTGTAGGATTACCACAGTTATCCAAGAAACAGGTGGAGCGATCAAATGAACCATAACTGATTTCATGATCCAAGGACAATTCCATCTTGCACCACTTTTCTTTATTGACACTGCTGTGTGGCAATGTTTCCCAGATGTGCTAGGAACTGGCGTGTGTTTGAGTAATTGTTCTGTCGCTTAGCATCCAGCCAGGTCGCTGCAGTCTTTGTTTGAAAGTGTATGAAAATAATATTGTGACCTGTGAGATGGTCCAAATTGACTGTAAATGACTTGAAATTAGTGTTATTAAGGTTAATAATAATGCAGGTGGAAAAAAAGCAATATTATATGAAAAAAAGAGGGATCAAAAGCCAAAACCAAAACTAAAACATGCATGGGCAGAATGTGTCTATATAAAACATAGTAGAAATGCACAGGCTCGGTTTTCTGAAAATTTGACCTACCCGAACTTTGGGGATCTGAGTAAGCTCGCGACCTGCTTGGTACTTTTGCGCGTCCTCGAATCTGAATCGAGGCAAAACGTTATCCTTGCGTTGTCAGATCTCGCAGGTTTGGGATTCCATAAATAGAGATGCTTACTGACCCCCGTGTTTTGGTTTTGGTTTTGGATCTGGATTACATTTGGGTTTTGGTTTTGGTTTTACCAAAACCGCCCTTGCGTGTTTTGGATTTGGATCTGTATTTTTTTAGAAAAATTGCTAAAATCACATAATTTTGCTGTTTTTTTTATCCTACATTATTATTAACATCACTAACACTAATTTCAAGCAATTTTCAGTCAGTTTTGACCACCTCACAGGTCACATTATTATTTTTATACACTTTTGGACCAATACTGCAGCTACCTGGCTGGATGGTAAGCAACACAGCAATGACTCAAACACACAGCAGTTCCTAGCACATCTAAGACACTTTGGCACACAGCAGTGGCAGAAAAGAAAAGTGGTGCAAGATGGAATTGTCCTTGGATCATGAAACCAGTTATGGTTCATTTGATCGCTCCACCTGTTTCTTGGATAAGTGAGGTAGAAGATGATTAATTTTCTGTCTCCCTCTTCTCCTTCTCCCCCTATATGTCTGTTTATTCAATGTAACACTGTTGAATTTGGCTGCAAATTCAGAAGACAAGACTGCTTGTCTTTCTATTCATCAATGACTCTTAGCAATGGAGCACTCGTCTTTGGGTGTATATTAGACCCTACACTTATTAGTGCAAATTAAGAAAAAAAGCCTGCAAGGACTTGTATATTACTATTTCAGCAATGACAAAATTACCAACGCAGCTCTTCTATTTGGGTGTGTATTAGACCCTACACTTAGTAGTGAAAATTCAGAAAAAAAGAGTGCAAATACTGGTATATTAGGTTTTCAGCAATGACCAAATGACCAACGCAGCTCTTCTATAAGGCTGTATATCAGACCCTACACTTTGTAGTGCAAATTCAGAAAAAATGAGTGCAATGACTGGTATATTAGGATTTCAGCAATGACCAAATGACGAACACAGCTCTTCTATAAGGGTGTATATCAGACCCTACACTTTGTAGTGCAAATTCAGAAAAAAAGAGTACAATGGCTGGGATATTAGGATTTCAACAATGACCAAATGACCAAAGCAGCTCTTCAATTTGGGTGTACATTAGACCCTACACTTTGTAGTGCAAATTCAGAAAAAAAGAGTGCAATGACTGGTATATTAGGATTTCAGCAATGACAAATTCAGCAATGGAGCTTTCTCTAACACTGCTACCACCCTCCTCTTTCTCTTCTATCACTTTGCCTGCCAAACTGCTCTATACTCTGTCCTACCCCTTCTCTGTCCCTCTCTCAAATGGCGCTAGATTGCGGTGGAGGGCGGTATTTATAGATTCCAAAACTCGCGAGATACGTGATCTGACTACGTCATGATGACATTTTGCCTCGTTTTGGAATCCGAATAGGGGTGAGAGTACCGAGCCGACTCGGCTCGGTACTCGGAACCCCAAAGTTCGGGTGGGTTCGGTTTTCACGAAACCGAGCCCGCCCATCTCTATCCATAAGTACCTCCCTCCCCAAGAGATCCAGCACCATTGCTCACACAGAAACAGGGGTAGCAGTGTTCCTGTCACTCTCCATTCTCCTGTGACATTGTTCAGTGCATTGCTCACATAGAACAGGGGTAGCACTGTTCTTGTCACTCTCCAGTCTCCAGTGCCATTGCTTAGTGTCATTGCTCATACAGAAACAGGAGGGGTAGAAGTGTTCTTGTCACTTGACAAAAATTGATTGGAAATTAAGGTTATTGAGGTTAATAATAATGTCAGGTCAGTGAACTTCTCTACAATACAGTACTTTTCAATACAATTTTATAAGCAAGACTAAAGGCAAAACACTCAGTGGGAGTGATTTACAAACATAAGAAATTTATGAAGCTGTTTTCTCTGGAGAATGGCTATTGTAGCTCTTCTCTCAATTAATAAATGGATTAACAGTAGAGATCAGAGATTTCTCCTGCCATACCCTATTCTACGCTGGTTACTGCAGTCCCCATAGACCTCAGTCTAACAAACTAACACCATCTTAACATAGCATTAACTAATCCTTTCAATGGGTTCTATCACCATTCATCACTACTGGAGAATCTGCTGTGGATCCATTACCGGGTTCCATCACTATGTGCATGCACAATCTTAGCAGCGCATGAGCAATAGCCACAGAGGGTCACTTCCTCATTTTGCTGGCAGCGTGTGTTGCAGTGAAGGTTTTTTTTTTATTTGGTTTTGTTGGTTAAGAAAGTGGGATTGAACCCTGGCATGATAAATAGCAGATGTGGCATATATAATTGAAAAATGCATAAATTATTATTAAAGGGACAATGTTTCTATTATTCGGACAGGGGCGATGCTTTTATTATTATAACGGGGGCAATAATTATATTATTATCACATTGGCAATTATTTTATTAGCATGGGACAAAGCTTTTATTATTAGAATGGGGACAATACTTATAGTACACATTTGTGGCACACAAAGTGCTAGTATTTGCATCCTTGTGCATGTTGGTACTTGTAATGCCATAAGAATTTAGACTAAATTTTGTACTTTTTTTCCCCACTCATTCTTACCCTGCACTAACTGTACTAAATTATACAAACAGTGTTTAGTTACCTCAGTAATACCTGTCATTACAAATCATTTAATTAATTAGAGTGGTCTGCATTTCTCTTCTTGATCATATAGAATTCTTCAATCTTTTTAGAACTTAACTGTAGCCATCACAATTCCGCTAATTAACCTAAATGATTAAATATTCAAACTATGCAAGATCTCTGGAATGTCAGCGCACATTCAGATATTTGCCATTCAAACATTTTCTTTTAAACTAGTAATAAAGATATCCAGATGTAATTTAGTAAATAACTAAAATCTAATTCTTCAGTAGATTGCAACAGATATTTTTGTCAGGAGTCTCTATAATTTAGGAATAAGGTAAAGCAATGTGGAGTATAAAATGTTTAACATTATTGATGCTAAATATGTCATATAACCTGCAGATTAACTCTGCAGGTATTATGCCCTAGGAATAATTTTAAAGCCTGTCCCTGTAAATCTTAAAGTCAATAATAAAAGACAGTTGAATATCCCAAAATTTCCATCCTCTCTCTTTCCTCAGCAGCCCAACTCCCCACCCCACCCATTAAACCCGCCTACTCACATTGCCTGATATGTTACTCTAATTATTGTATACATGTTTGTTAAATGGACAACCCACCAAACCACATTTAGAGCTCCATGGCTTTGTATTAGAAGTAAAAGAAGGATACAAATCCCACTGTCAAACTATGTAAATCCTTTGGCATCAGATGCTCACATGCCTAGTGTTCTTAACTGTGGTCCTTGTCAGTAAACAGGGTTGGGTACCTGCCATGCATGACATTTGGCATTGTCAATCTTTGACATTCACAATGACCAGGAGGAATTGTGACATGACAATCAGTTTTTGCTGAAGGAGAGTTTGCATGATCTATCATAGTCTCAGCTATCAATGGCATCTAAGTCTAGGATCCTATGTGTGCAATTAAAAGTAAAAAAAAAAAGCAGTGTAATAAGAGTGTAATCTGTATTAGCAGTGAAATAAAAGTAAATTGTTATGTATACGAAAAAAACATCTGGCTACTAATGTGAATGCCTGCTATTCATTGGACCATGTGATAATAAAATCTATTAATCATATACATGACTTTGAAATACAATTATCTAGGTACCAAGGATATGTAAGTTTAATCAATATAATATGGTTCCCTTGGTAAAATAGTTGTTATAGATATGTAAATTATATAGTATCAAAGCGTAATAATAGTCATGTCAATTAAATGATCTCTATAGGTTACAAGTAGCAATGATATTCTTAGATGTCATAGTAGCTATTTTGATCAACCGTCTTTTATCTTTTTAGGCTGTCTACAATTTTTCTAATATGCATTTTTGATAAACATTTTCTGATTGCTACAAAACATAAAGTATTGATATATAGCTAAACATAAAATATAGATTTTTTTTTATATTATACTTTGTGATATGTATATTTTCTTACTGGTCAACTTGTTTTAAGAACAAAACTAAAACAAAATGTAACTTTTAAAAACAATATGTAAAATGATACAAAATGGAAAAAAAAACAATAAAAATATAATAAATACACATATCACAATAATTCATATGCATTTTTAAGACTCACATAGGTAGGCCAAAGTACTAATATATTATTTCATATGTAGGCGTAATTATATGAATGGAAAGGTGTTTTTTTGCCTGCTTTTCCCTAAATAATGTCAGAAATAAATATATTATTATTTGACTATGACTTCAAAATAATGTACTGTCTGGTGAAAAAAATGGATCGGATCAACTAAAAAATAAAGTTATTTCTAGGAAAACTGATGTAGAGTAGCAATAGAATAGCTTTCCAGTCATGTTTATGACTGATACAATAAAAATATACTTCTTGTTGATAATTTCTTTACATTTCGGTTCAAGTGATAATGTTCACACATAGGGATCTATGCATCAAGCATATTTAACACTTAAAAGATTTGGAAATGACTGTTTCCTCATCTTTTAAGTATGGATGCTATGTATTGCGTGCCTAACGGAGCAGATTTCACAGAAATCTCCTCAGTTTAAGCAAATACTGTGTAGCATCACAGTCCCCATAGATTACTATGGGGACTGTGATGTTCAGCAATGCATGAAGCTTGGATAAGCTTTGCATTGTGCATTGTGTGTGTCCATCTCAGGATGGCGTTACCTGTCTTTTCCTATGGAATTCTGCTGAAGCCTCTCTGGCTTCGCAAAATCCGATAGAGTGGAAATGCTGTGCGCATTTTATATGTTACCATATAACAAAATCAACCAAAAAAGGATAGTTATCTGGTTCAATCATCTAATCACATTACCTTATGTGGTTATTATTCACATTAAAAAATGCAGTTCTGTGTATATAGGTCTTTTGCAGAGTATTTGCTGCAGAAACACCAGCACACGGGCATTCAGATCCTTGATGAAACATTTGCGAATAATAACCACATAAGGTAATGTGATTAGATGATTGAACCAGATAACTTCTATTTTTGGTTGATTTTGTTATATGGTAAAACAGTCACTTACTTATATTTGTGAAAATTATCATGGTGCATTATAAATCTGAACTCTTATTTTAATGATAAGATAAATATGTAACTTTATATAAAGGACATTTAGGCATAGATACCACACTAATATATAGTTTTGCGCTCCCAATCAAATATTGCAATACTGTCACGGGCACTAGGAGTCTTTACCCAGGGATCACCAGGTGATAGGCTTACCAGAGCAGTATAGGTGGTAATATGGTACTCTGGTAGCAGGGTGATCACGGAACAGGAAATAGCAGATGATGAGATGCTCAGGAAAGTCTATGACTAGCAGCACTGGCAATATGGAGGTAGTAATACACGAGGAACTGTATGGACAAAGGACACGTGAAGGTAGTCAGTGGTCTGCGGTAGCAAGTTGTACCACTGCTATAGTGAGGAGGAATGTCCAACAGAAACGAGGAGGTGATGAGAGTCAGCGGTCTGCGGATAGCAAGTTGTACCGCTGTCTGAGTGAAGGAATGGAATCCAAGTGGAGGTATCCGGGGAGTCAGTGGTCTGCGTTAGCAAGTTGTACCACTGCTATGTGAGAGGATACTGGAGCAGGTGAAACTGGAAACAGGGGTCAGTGGTCTGCCACTAGCAAGTTGTACCACTGAATATATATGTGAGGAGGTGCACGGGGAGAGACTGCAACACAATATATACACGGGCACCTTGACTTTGATCCACAGTAATATGCACAATATAAATGTATAAATGACTGAACAACACTGCCAATATAGAAAGTCTCTTGAAGTAATCCAGCATGAGATAACACAGTCAATGATGGCAATAGACTCAGCGGATAGTACACTCCAGAGGAGAACCAACACAGTCCAGCAAGGTATGCAATACACAGCACAGTCAATGGGAAGTATGCATACCGTGGTTCAGGAGAAGGCAGTCAGACAGAAGTGCAGAGATACCTGAACGGCAGGAGGCCGGCAGGATGCAAAGTCCCTGGATGGGTGAAGCGGTGGTCTAGCAGGTGCAGCGCACAGGTAGGTAGACCAGCAGGGAACCCAGGAAGGCGTGGAGAGCGGATCAGCAGTAGATGGATGCGTAGCGCTGAGAAGTAACAGCAGCGGGTCTCTGCGGGAACACGGAGGTAGCCAATAGCAACCAGCAGGTGCAGTAACGATGGGACACCAGAGCAGAGTTGAACTGGAACAGTTGATCACGGAGAGTAGCGGGTAGCAATAGTGGCAGCAGACTCAAGGAAACACGGGAGAGTTGACAAGGGCTGAAGACTGAAGCGCACAGAGGCGGCGGATAGGAATCAGCTAAACAGTCCCGATGAAACACAGACGGGTTGCAGGTTGAAGACTGTAGTGCACGGAGGCAGCGGATAGAAATCAGCCAAACAGTCACGATGATGAAACACAGACGAGTTGCAGGTTGAAGCCTGTAGTGCACGGAGGCAGCGGATAGGAATCAGCTGGCAGTCACAATCATGAACAGGTGAGTGGATGTAAATGAAAGACTATAGTGCACGGAGGCAGCGGATAGGCATCAGCTAACAGTCCCAATGATACAAGGTAGAGTTGAAGTGGTTAGAAGACTGTAGTGCACGGAGGCAGCGGATAGGAATCAGCTCACAGTCACGATGATACAGTAGATGGTAGAAGTGGTATGGGAACCACAGTAGTAGAAGTGGTTTGGAAACCACAGAGGTAGAAGTGGTTTGGAAACCACAGGAATCAGCTGGGCTGAATAAACGAGGAAACACAGGAACACCTTCAGAGACTCATGGGGAATGAGACTCCAAGATCAGGCAATGTGGTGATGACCACAGGTGCTTAATATAGGGAGGTTGCCTGATCTGCCAATTAAGTTAAAGGAACAAACACTGGAGGTATAGAAAGGGCTGCGCATGCGCAGTCCCTCAGGATGGAGGACGGCCACAGTTCCTAAATGTCCGGGAAGAAGCACTCACAGTCCGGTGAGTGACAGTACCCCCCCTTTTAAAGGTGGGCACAGAACGCCTGGAACCGGGCTTGTCCGGATTTTTGGAATAAAACTTCTTCAGAAGGGCAGGAGCATTAAGATCTTCAGCTTTGATCCATGAACGCTCTTCAGGACCAAAGCCCTTCCAATGAACGAGGAAACGGAGGACTCCTCGCGAAATTTTTGCATCCAATACCTCAGTAATCTCGAAATCCTCCTCCTGATGAACTTGAACTGGCTGCGGTGCTGAGGGAGGAGTCGAGAAACGGTTGATGATGAGAGGTTTGAGCAAGGACACATGGAAGGCATTGGAAATCCGAAGATTCTTAGGAAGAAGAAGTTTAACACATACTGGATTGATAACTTGAATGATCCTATATGGACCAATAAAACGAGGGGCGAATTTCATAGATGGAACCTTCAAACGAATATTTTTGGTAGATAACCAGACACGATCTCCAATTTTTAGTGGTGGAATAGCCCGCCTCTTCTTATCTGCGAAAGACTTATATTTATTAGATGTCTTCTTTAAACAGGTTTTGACCTGAGACCAGATATTTTTGAAGGTTTGACAAGCAGTCTCCACAGCAGGAACTTGGGTGGGCGGGAGGGCAGGAAATTCCGGAAAAGACGGATGGTGACCGTAGACCACAAAGAATGGAGTTTTGGATGATGACTCATGGTACATGTTGTTATGGGCGAATTCAGCCCAAGGGAGCAATTCTACCCAGTTGTCTTGGTTGGCTGAAGAGAACATCCTTATAAAAGTCTCAAGATCTTGATTGACTCGTTCCGTTTGTCCGTTAGATTGCGGATGGTAAGACGATGAGAGTGCTAATCGTATGCCCAAGGTTTTACAAAGGGCCCGCCAGAATCTGGAAACGAATTGTACTCCTCTATCCGACACAATCTCAGACGGACATCCATGGATGCGGAAGATTTCTTTAATGAAATGTTCAGCCAGAGTAGACGAGGAAGGTAAACCGGACAGAGGGACGAAATGGGCCATCTTCGAAAATCTGTCTACCACTACCCAAATAGTATTGTGATTCTTACTTGGTGGCAAATCAGTAACGAAATCCATACTAATATGGGTCCAAGGCTTGGACGGAATGGGTAGTGGTCGCAGCAACCCTGCTGGAGTTCTGCGGGAGGATTTGAACTGAGAACATAAATCACAGGAAGAAATAAACTCTTTGACGTCTCTCCTCATTGAAGGCCACCAGTAACTACGAGAGAGAATCTCAAAGGTCTTGTGTTCACCGGCGTGTCCAGAAAAACGAGAGGCATGGAACCACGAAAGGATTTTCCTCCTCAGAGTAGGAGGCACAAGGGTCTTCCCAAATGGTAGCATTTTGGTGGATGAAGCAGCCAGAGAAATACATTTGGGGTCTAGAATAGCATGGTTGGGAACCTCTTCTACATCAGAGGACGTCACAAAAGCTCGAGATAGAGCGTCAGCTTTCTTGTTCTTAGCGGCTGGTTTGAAGGTTATAATTAATTCAAAACGGGAAAAGAAAAGAGACCATCTTGCTTGACGAGGGTTCAAGCATTGAGCAGATTGCAAATATGACAAGTTCTTATGATCCGTGAAGATCGTCACCGGATGGCGAGCTCCTTCCAACAAGTATCTCCATTCCTCTAATGCAGCTTTGATGGCCAGCAACTCCTTGTCCCCGATAGTATAATTTTTCTCTGCGGGCAGAAGACCCCGAGAGTAGAAGGCACAAGGATGTAATTTTTGTTGCTCCGAGCGTTGGGAGAGAATAGCTCCTAAGCCCACATTAGAGGCATCTACTTCTAGGAAGAAGGGGAGTGTCACATCAGGCTGTCGCAGAATGGGAGCAGACGAGAAGGCCTCTTTGAGGATTTGAAAGGCTTGGAGAGCCTCAGATGACCATTGCTTAGTATTAGCCCCTTTCCGAGTTAGGGCCACAATGGGAGATGCAATGGATGAAAAGTCTTGAATGAAGCGTCTATAGTAATTGGCAAAACCTAAGAAACGCTGGATGGCACGAAGAGTAGTTGGCTGAGGCCAATGTAGTACAGCATTTACTTTGTCTGGATCCATCTTCAGGCCAACTCCGGAAACTATATACCCCAAGAATGGAATCTGGGGTAACTCGAATGAACATTTTTCCAATTTACAGAACAACGAGTTTTTCCGTAGTCTGGAGAGGACCTCTGCCACATGTTGGTGATGAGAAGGCAGGTCCTGTGAGAAGATCAATATGTCGTCTAGGTAGACAACGACACATACATATAATAAGTCCCGAAAGATCTCATTGATGAAACCCTGGAAAACAGCGGGGGCATTACACAGCCCGAAGGGCATTACTAAATATTCGTAATGCCCATCTCTGGTGTTAAACGCGGTCTTCCATTCGTCACCGGAACGGATTCTAATTAAATTGTAAGCACCACGAAGATCCAACTTAGTAAATATCCGAGCTCCCTTGATGCGATCAAATAGCTCAGTGATCAGCGGAATGGGATACCGATTCTTGATAGTAATGGCGTTAAGTCCACGAAAATCTATACAAGGGCGTAATGATCCATCCTTCTTTTTGACGAAGAAGAACCCAGCTCCAGCGGGAGAGGTGGAAGGTCGAATGAACCCACGCTGGAGATTCTCCTGTATGTACTCAGATGTGGCTTGAGTTTCAGGTAACGAGAGAGGATAGACCCGACCCCTGGGAGGAGTCTTGCCAGGTAGAAGGTCGATCGGACAATCCCAAGAACGATGAGGAGGAAGACGTTCAGACTGAGCTTTATCAAACACATCGGCAAATGAAGCATACTGAGGAGGGAGTCCCGGGGAGGAAGATGAGATGGAAGATCGCTGTACTTTAAGAGGAATAACTTGAGAGAGACAACGATGGTGACATTCAGACCCCCAAGACGTAACTTGAGGGGTGCGCCAGTCAATCTGGGGAGAGTGACACTGAAGCCATGGAAGGCCTAAGACAATCGGACTTGTCGTAACTGGAAGAATTAAAAACGAAATTTCTTCATGGTGTAGTACACCAATCTGAAGGGTTACTGGAGACGTACTCTGGGTGATGAGACCATTGATGAGGCGTGATCCATCTATAGCCGTCACAGTAATGGGTGTTTTTAAAGTGATCACTGGTAGGGACCATTGATTCACTAGTGATTTAGAAATGAAATTTCCTGCTGCTCCGGAATCAATCAATGCCTGTGACTCAAAGGATTTGGTAGCAAAGGAAATCGTAACATCAAAAGCGCAGACTTTAGATTTCATAGACAATGGAGAGGACTCCAGGGACCCTAACTTCACCTCTCCAGAACTAGTTAGGGCCTGGCATTTCCCGATCTCTTAGGGCAAGAGCTGAGCATATGCGTGGAATCAGCACAATAGATACAGAGTCTATTCTTTACTCTTCGTTTCCTTTCCTCTGAAGATAATTTCGAACGTCCTATCTCCATGGGAATCACAGAGGATGGAGCTGGACGAAATTGAGGGTTTAAACGAAGAGGTGCTTTGACAGCTGTTGTTTTCTCAGACTCTCTTTCACGAAATCTCATATCTACACGATGGCAAAGAGAGATCAAATCTTCTAGTGACGAAGGAAGCTCTTGGGTAGTCAGTGCATCTTTAATTTTATCGGAGAGCCCCTGCCAGAAGGCGGCAACTAATGCTTCAGTGTTCCACTGAAGTTCAGAGGCTAAGATCCTAAATTGAATGACATACTGTCCTACTGTATGGGAGCCTTGTCGCAAACGAAGAATGCTGGAAGCAGCGGAGGTCACACGACCTGGTTCATCGAACACACTTCGGAACGTGGAAATGAATTTGGCACTATCTTGTAGAATTGGATCGTTTCTTTCCCACAGGGGGGAGGCCCAAGCCAGGGCTTGTCCCGAAAACAATGAGATAAGATAGGCCACTCTGGAACGATGGGTAGAAAAATTTTGAGGTTGGAGTTCAAAATGGACTGAACATTGGTTAAGGAAACCTCTACAAGTTTTGGGGTCCCCGTCATATTTTGACGGAGTAGGCAGGTGAAGCGTAGGAGCTGTAGACACCTGGGATGGCACTGGGGAAACGGAGGAAAGCACAGGAGCTTCAATATTAGCTGTAACAGTCTGTCCAGATGTTCCTTGGGAGGTTAATGATTGGTAACATTGAAGTAACAGCTGTTGGCGAGCATCCTGTTGCTCCACACGGCTGACCAGATGCTGCAGCATCTCTTTAGCGGTAGGTTCCGTATCTGGGTCTGTCATGGCCTGATCTTACTGTCACGGGCACTAGGAGTCTTTACCCAGGGATCACCAGGTGATAGGCTTACCAGAGCAGTATAGGTGGTAATATGGTACTCTGGTAGCAGGGTGATCACGGAACAGGAAATAGCAGATGATGAGATGCTCAGGAAAGTCTATGACTAGCAGCACTGGCAATATGGAGGTAGTAATACACGAGGAACTGTATGGACAAAGGACACGTGAAGGTAGTCAGTGGTCTGCGGTAGCAAGTTGTACCACTGCTATAGTGAGGAGGAATGTCCAACAGAAACGAGGAGGTGATGAGAGTCAGCGGTCTGCGGATAGCAAGTTGTACCGCTGTCTGAGTGAAGGAATGGAATCCAAGTGGAGGTATCCGGGGAGTCAGTGGTCTGCGTTAGCAAGTTGTACCACTGCTATGTGAGAGGATACTGGAGCAGGTGAAACTGGAAACAGGGGTCAGTGGTCTGCCACTAGCAAGTTGTACCACTGAATATATATGTGAGGAGGTGCACGGGGAGAGACTGCAACACAATATATACACGGGCACCTTGACTTTGATCCACAGTAATATGCACAATATAAATGTATAAATGACTGAACAACACTGCCAATATAGAAAGTCTCTTGAAGTAATCCAGCATGAGATAACACAGTCAATGATGGCAATAGACTCAGCGGATAGTACACTCCAGAGGAGAACCAACACAGTCCAGCAAGGTATGCAATACACAGCACAGTCAATGGGAAGTATGCATACCGTGGTTCAGGAGAAGGCAGTCAGACAGAAGTGCAGAGATACCTGAATGGCAGGAGGCCGGCAGGATGCAAAGTCCCTGGATGGGTGAAGCGGTGGTCTAGCAGGTGCAGCGCACAGGTAGGTAGACCAGCAGGGAACCCAGGAAGGCGTGGAGAGCGGATCAGCAGTAGATGGATGCGTAGCGCTGAGAAGTAACAGCAGCGGGTCTCTGCGGGAACACGGAGGTAGCCAATAGCAACCAGCAGGTGCAGTAACGATGGGACACCAGAGCAGAGTTGAACTGGAACAGTTGATCACGGAGAGTAGCGGGTAGCAATAGTGGCAGCAGACTCAAGGAAACACGGGAGAGTTGACAAGGGCTGAAGACTGAAGCGCACAGAGGCGGCGGATAGGAATCAGCTAAACAGTCACGATGAAACACAGACGGGTTGCAGGTTGAAGACTGTAGTGCACGGAGGCAGCGGATAGAAATCAGCCAAACAGTCACGATGATGAAACACAGACGAGTTGCAGGTTGAAGCCTGTAGTGCACGGAGGCAGCGGATAGGAATCAGCTGGCAGTCACAATCATGAACAGGTGAGTGGATGTAAATGAAAGACTGTAGTGCACGGAGGCAGCGGATAGGCATCAGCTAACAGTCCCAATGATACAAGGTAGAGTTGAAGTGGTTAGAAGACTGTAGTGCACGGAGGCAGCGGATAGGAATCAGCTCACAGTCACGATGATACAGTAGATGGTAGAAGTGGTATGGGAACCACAGTAGTAGAAGTGGTTTGGAAACCACAGAGGTAGAAGTGGTTTGGAAACCACAGGAATCAGCTGGGCTGAATAAACGAGGAAACACAGGAACACCTTCAGAGACTCATGGGGAATGAGACTCCAAGATCAGGCAATGTGGTGATGACCACAGGTGCTTAATATAGGGAGGTTGCCTGATCTGCCAATTAAGTTAAAGGAACAAACACTGGAGGTATAGAAAGGGCTGCGCATGCGCAGTCCCTCAGGATGGAGGACGGCCACGGTTCCTAAATGTCCGGGAAGAAGCACTCACAGTCCGGTGAGTGACAAATACTGAACAAAAAGGAGCAGCATACGTAGATTAGAAAAAGCGTTCACCACTATATATGTTTATTGGATTTTTGTGTAAGAAACAAACAAAATGAACATAACAACAAACCCGTGGGTTCTTTAACAAATTACAAAATAACCCAATGTACTTGGTATGGAATCAAGTAATAAATATCAATTACAGTGCTGTAATGCAAATCAAAACAGTATCAAACAAAAGTTAGGTCAACATACAATTAAAGGAATTTAAAATGTGTAAAAATGCAAGCGAGATGATGCAGAACTATAAACAATATTTTGTGGCGACTGGAGAGCTCAAAACTGTCCGTCTGGAGCTAAGTCTTCAACAAAGACTGCAACATCTGGAATTGGTCCATCTTGAAAATGTTTCTAGTAGAATGAGTATTTCTTTTGGTACCTGTATCGTTCAACAAGGCAACCCAATTATGTATGATTGGGTATTCACTAGCTAACCAGGTTCTGGCTATAATAACTTTAACCAGGGCCAACAGATTAATCACATATTGAAATGATAGTTTATCTAAGAGGAGTTCAAGAGAGAGTCCTAATATACATCCATGGAGATCCATATTTCCAGTATGCTTTTACAAATTGTTTAATAAGAAGATTGCACACCCACTGGATATTAATCAGTGCATACAGATATAACTGTGCTCTGCACTAAAAATGCCCAGGCTAAACCTTTTTGGTATGTTAATTTAAGCAAGTCTAGAATATGTTTTTTGATTTAGTTGACCAACGTTGAATTCCTGAGCTGCAAGGTAAAAAAAAAAAACGTTTTCCAATCTTTATGGAACATGGAATTGGTGTTTTTTTTTATTCTTGGTTTTAGCAACATTTTTACCACCTGTGATGAGTATTCAATCCACTGCAAATTGAGACATTGTAGACTGTAGTAGAAAAGGGACCTGAAGCACAGGGGCCTCAAATATTTTGAATATTCTTTGGAAGTTACAACTGCGTGGACCACAGGAGTAAAAGCTATGAACTTCATTAACTTATGCAGAACTTTCTGGATTGCAAGTATTAGTAAAAACAAAAATCAAAGAAAAAAAATCCATTGCAGGTTCAATGTATCCTTTCCCTTCACCATTGCCTCAAACAGAAAATCTGACTTATGGTTGACACATCCATCTGTGGTATTCACCAATACTTCATAATTGTGTTAACACGATCATAATTCAATGACCACTTGTACTTGGAGATCCGTCTGCTTATGCTATCTGCCGGGATGTTTTCTTAAACTTAAATATAAGTTGTTGACAGTGCTTTCAAATTCTTGTTTGCCTTTTTACCTCTGTTTATCATAACATAGTTTTGTTGTAATGTAAGTTACATTTACTTTTATGTTCATCTGTAATTTTACAGCATGTCCAATAATTAATGGCAAATAACTTTTCAAAGCTTGAAACACTGCTCTTATGCATCATTATAACTTGACATATTCTGGCTGTAAAGACCCTATACTTTCTGGTCCAGGTAGTGAGCCCCACAGGAAAGAGTGCCAGTATCTGATGTTACTTCCATGCAGTTCATGTACTCCAGAGATTTACTTCACTTTATGCAAAAGTGTAAATAGTGCGTCAAAGTCCACCCTTCACTTTCCAGTAAATAAAGTTTCCATTTGATTCCTGAAATATTGCTTGGTTTAACCGCATTTATGGCTAAATCATGAGAGTGATGGGATATCAGGACTGTTTTTTTTATTACTTTTCACTTTTGTCTATGCAAAGATTTTTATTCCATTGCTTAGAGTGCTCCTGGAAATATGCCTCTCTGACAAACTGCAACAGGCAGGTGCAGGATCTCATTAAAATTTTAGGTTGAAAACTGGCCTCTTCAAACTCTGAGCTGGTGCAGAATGCAAGTCTTGTTGTGGTGTGAGAAAGGCTGAGTTCAGCAAAAACCAACTCACAAAATGCGCGTTTTAAACATGTATTTATCCTGCAGCGGATTTGAGCTTTGTAAATTACCTCCATGGGGTTTAATCTATTTATATTTCATGTAAATATAAAATTCTATATGCTTTAGAAATATTTGTGTGATTAATTTTTTTGCTTATGTAAATCCCTAAAAAACATTATTACATATTATAGTTGTCCCAAGTTTAGACATTCTATCCTAAGATATTTAATTATTAAACCATTTTAATCTGTAGACGTTGTAAATGTACAGAAACTTGACAAACAATTTTGAGAAAGTGATAGCTGCTAGTTATTCATAGGAGATAAAATGTAGCTATACGCATGAAAATTAAATTCAGTATGATCAAGGAAGAGAATAAAATATTCCCAAGGATGTAAAAATAGTCATTTTGCCAGATGGCAGTGAACTCAAAAGCCTCTTAGTAAATAGAGATACAGTAGAGAAAAATGTGTTATGAATAATACTGATATTGAAATGTGAAATGTCCTTTTTTCAAGTATATTAAATAGACTTTAGATAATAAACAAGTCATTTCAAAACCATTTGAGTTACACTAATATTATAGTATAGGTTATAAATAAGAGTTATATTAAACAACCCTTACTTTGATGATAGATTGACCTTTAAAATAATGAATCAAAAATAATAATTAATATATTTATAGAAACTAATAATAAACAAATGTTTGAAAAATATATATCCATCTATAAATCCAATTGCTATATGTGCATGTGCTATAAAAATAAACAAAAGTGTCTAGTGGATTTCTAGTAATAATTAGAAAACACTTGCACTGCTTTAACTATTCCAATCTATCAAATATGTTCTTAATACACATCATGCCTTAAAACCCATTAGAATATTATATAAAAGCAGCTGAGTATAAGTAGAATAGACATTTAGACCCAAAGCAGTCTGAGGGGTTCACCTTGAAAAACAAAATTCAGATGGGAATTGTCCCGTACACTTAATGGTCTGGAAGTGTTTTGTATCTCATTGATCAGACCCATTTTCACGTTTTTCATATGAGGCACATTTATAACTTTTGCTTTTTACTAACAACTTCATGTTTTTACAGGACACCTAGAACTTTGTTTTTTTATTTTTTACTTTATTTGTAATATAAAGGGAAATACAGAAACATCAGTTGTAAAAAAACACTGCTTTAAATATTCTGCCAAAGGTCACTTACACAAAAATAGGGAAACTACAATTTTTTACCACTAACTTTATTTATTTAATTTTATAGAATCTATTGGGCTGTCCCGACTATCATCTTTTATAAATCCAAAGTAAACTGGTATACTAAAAAGAATTGTTCCTGGCCACAAGACTGAACCTGTAATGGTTCCAACGAGGGACAACTGGATCCTGGTGGTTCACTGGAATTGACGTGACTTCAGCTAGGGGCGCGGAGCCTAACAAGTGAAATGGTGTTCACCAGTGATTCCCGCAAGGGAATATGGACTTCGCGGCTTCCACTTGCAAGTCACGGCCCCCTAGGAAGTTCCCAGCGCACCACGAGAGAGAGAGAGCTTAGACTGATGTAGGTAGTATGCGTTGCTACTGGCAACTGACGAGAAGATGAGGCAAGGCATGTTGCTAGGAGCGAATCTACCGGATAGCCTGCTGTGTTGCCACTGGAGATGGTAGTGATAATGAGGTGTAACCAACTCCAGGAGGGAATAGCGGAGTATACTGTGGCGTAGGAGCCTGGAGGTGCAGGAACTCGGAAAGGCTGAGTAGGAATCCCCGGGAACTTGAGACGACACAGGAGCTGTATTCAGTATGGGTGTCAGAGACTGACTGAAAGAACCAGCACAGATTTCAGGTCAGGAAGGCATTAAATAGTGTAGTTCAAATTAGGCAGCCAATAGAGGGCAGTAGAAGCAGAGAAAAGGTTTAGGACGTTCTGTGCATGCTCAGAAAAGTGAATGCCGATCCAGGAAGCAGAGAGACAGCGCTGGAGGAGAGCTGCAGCGTGGAACTAGGTAAGTGAAGCTCTGGAGAGGAATCAGGTGGGTGGGGACAGCGGAGACCCGGTTACACACGCCGGCTCCCGCGCTGGACAGCGGGAGTGCGGCGTGTGACAGAACCACTGGTTCTCACCGACTTTGGGAGTCCAGTGATGGTGGTGTAGTATGGTGAATGCAGCCGCCATCTGTATTGCCCACTTATAAATAACCATTTCAAGGTTGGCTTTTCAGATTTACCATATGGCTCATAGGTAAGAAGGAGCTTTTGAATGGTAAATCTGGCTTATAAATGTTGTACCATCTGAGTGAAAACTGTTAACTTTTCAGCCAAAATGGTATTCATCTACTTTCCAAACCAAAGGTCAAGGCAGACCCAAACTCTCTCTCAAATTACCAAGATGTTTAGAGGGGCATGGGAGCTGAGAGATGGTGCATCTCTCAGCTCCCATGCCCCTCCAAACATCTTGAGAGAATTGCCTACACTCATCTCACATGTTTCCTTTCTGCAAACAACCTATTGGATCCTCTTCAATCAGGCTTTTGCTCCCAACACTCCACAGAGACGGTGTTGACCATGGTTGTCAATGATCTGATCACAGCTAAAACTAAAGGTGATTATTCTCTTCTATTTCTCCTGGATCTCTGTGCCGCATTCGACACTGTTGACCACTCTCTCCTCATACAGATGCTACAGTCTCTAGGTCTGAACATCTAAAAAACATTTCCAGAATACGTACATATCTCACACAAGACACTGCACTGCAAAAACTTTGCATACACTTATCATCTCCCACATCAACCATTGTAATTCCCTTCTTCTTTGTCTTTCCAAAATCAGACTCGAGCCCCTACAATCTATTTTGGATGCAGCGGCTAGATTGAATTTCCTTGCAAATCATTTTTCCTCTGCTGAGTCACTCTGTCAGTCTCTACATTGGTTGCCTGTTTTTTAAAGAATTCAATATAAAACTCTTCTACTAACATACAAGGCCATCAACAAAATGTATATATATCTCCTATCTTGACTCCTCCGTTCTATACAAGATCTGTGTCTCTCTTCCACTCTCATTACTTCCTCCCATTCTTGGTTGCAGAACTTTTTTCGGTCTGCACCCACTTTATGGAATTCACTCCCTCGCACCACAAGACTTTCCACTAGTCTTCAAAACCTTCAAGCGTTCTCTGAAAACCCACCTCTTCAGACAAGCTTATAATATTTCTCTACCACCCTCTTTAATCTCCATAGGTTACCCTATTACCACCCTCTACACTGCTAACACAAGACAGCAACCCTCTGACCAACATAGTTGTGTGACTGATCAAACAGCCCACTAAATACTTTGTAACCTTTGCATTCTAGCTGGACAAATATTCAATATGATGTAGCACATATCCTTGTGTATCAAACCATTGTCCCATAGATTGTAAGCTTGCGAGCAGGGCCAGAAAGCTTACACAGCTTGCGGGCACTGCTTACAAAGGAACACTTTCACGTCATCGCGACCTCTATGACTGTTAATTTAAAGCAGCAATGTCGGGATCACGCAAGTTAAGTTTAAACACTTAACCTGACATTGTCGCTTTAAATTAACATTCATAGAGGTCGCAACGACGTAAAGTTGTAGTGCCGAAGAGCTGTCCATTCGGAATAACTTGCGGTCAGCATGCTGGTTCGAACAGAGATCTGCAGCATCGCTTTGAGGTAAGTCTGTTTATATTGAACTCATCTTTTCATAAATTCAGATTTTAGTTGTAGGTCTCCTCGGTGTCTGAATTTTCGGTACCATTAAAGCGTACCCAGTCCTAATTCTTTACAATTGTATTAAAAAAATGAAAAACAAATTGGGTAAATTAATAGCTATACTCAACCAGCCTGTAGCTGAGCTGGAGGCCTGTCAATGTCATGCATTTTAATGCCCTCTATGATCTCCATTGGCAGAATTTGCTTTAGCTCCTCTGTATTATACTGTATATACTGTGTTTTTCATTAACAGGGGAGGCCAACAGCCCATAGTTGCAGCAGCCACTCAGCCAGTTTCTTTTTAAGGTCACACGTAATGCCTGAAAACCTTTTTATGCAGTTGGACAAAGTCTACTTTAAGGGCCCCAATTCATAATATTACAGACACCTGCCCAAAGTTATTTTGTGGCTTATTGGAGTGCTGTCTCTCTGCGTCTACAATATATGATCGTAAAAGGGAATAATGTTACTTATTAGCACAGTTTTTATTGTATGAAAAACTGATTTTCCTGATAGAATTTGTTTTTGCAACCTGTCTAGCCTCATCGGCCCCTGCATCCTCTCAAACCTCCTGCCACTCCTCTGCCCCTTCCCGTCCTAATTGCTTATCTTGCTCCTCCACATTTTCACACCTTCTCCTGCTCCTGCTCTTGTCCCCAGCCTCTACAAAACAGAAGACAAATAACACTGGCAGGACTGAAAATATATAAAACAGCAACACAGGAGACAGCAAGGATAACAGAAAAATAATTTGCAAGACTACAAAATACCTCAAGTCAACGCTCAAATTTCTCAAATGACCAAGTACTTACAACCGAACAACAAATCAATGATCCTTCCTTACCACCTAGCTCCTCAGTCCCCTTATCAAATATAAGAAGGAAGTGGACAAGTTTTTATAATGTGTCTACACCAAAATCCTGAATGTTTTGATAGCCAATTTAAAACATCTTAGAATAAGTTATTTTTTTAAAACAAATCAGCACTTTTTTTACCAAACTGCCAATGATTTTATGTAAACCATTTGCGGTTTTGGGGGTTTAAAACTGCCACATATCACCAGACATTGCTGGTGGTTTTAGTTTTCATGCAAAAAAAACGTGGTGAAGTAAATCCTATGGTTTGGATGTGGAGACTGCTGGAGATGTGTGGTGATATGTGGTGGTATCAAAACTTCAAAAAGAAAACCCCCCACTGCTTAGTAAATTAACCCCTGTGTACCTAAAATAAACGCTCCATTTACTATATATTCACGCAGGCCTGGCACTACCACAAGGTGAACCTAGGAGGTTGCCTAAGGTACCAGTGCTTAAGGGGAACCTAAACCCTTAAATGAGTGACATATTTTCATTCATTTAATGTCATTATTGTTGGCCGCTAACATGAAGGGGCATCAGATGGCATCGTCTTACCTGTGAAGCTGCTGATTGCTGCTCCTCCATGTTGGTTATGCGCTGGGAGTGCAACACCGAGCAATGATGTCATGGACTGGCACCACACTCCACAGAGGAGAATATGCTTTTCTGTCCCCACAGTGTTTGATTGGATTGGGGTGCTGCCTAGGGTGTCCAGGGGACACGTGCCAGCCCTGTATTCATGACACATTTGGGAATTAAAAAAATTTTTTAAGTAAGTTTTAGATGATGGTTCCTTTTTACTGTTAAATAGGATAAAGAAGTGATAGATATTTACTTAATTTACAGAAATAGACTTGTTGCAAAAAACTTTTACAAATGACATATGGCAGAAATATAATCCAGAATTATGTGTCTATTTTGAATTGTTAAACATATGTTGCTTTTTAACTGTTATTTACAAATATAGTGCTTTTTTTCTCACATAAAATACCAAATAAGAATCTCTAACAAGGTGTCACTTTGGTATTTCATGGAGTGATATACCTAATCAATCAATCAATTAATTGATCATAATGTAAATGTAATTACATTTTCCAGTTGCAAAATTTGTGAATGCGAGCAAGGTATTTAAAAACTAGCTTACAAATAGCAAGGAGAGAACAGGAAATTGTTAATCAACTTATAAGAAGCTTTCACGCAGTTACAGTTTATAATATATGTGTTCTTACTTGCTACTATTTGTTTATTCCCATGTGTCAATATTATTAGTGCATTATTGCATCATAATGCTTCATAGTGTTCATATGGCTGTGGTTCAGCTACTAAGTTCTTCAGTGCTGACATCACTAAAAACTATGAGAATCTTTATAAGTATTGAGTTTACAGGTGTACTGGTGTTCACTAGCCTGCTAGTTTTGATATCCTGCTTTGCCTGTCTAGGATGTTTAATCTAACAATTACTCAATTAGTCACTGCTAGTTGTTAAGTCGACATTCAAAATGTCAACACTTTCAAAAATGTTGACACATTTGAAATGTCGACACTTGAAATGTCAACAAAATATTGACAGTCAAAATGTTGACTGTTGAGTATTGTGTTATTATTTGCTGATAACTTCTGTAGTCTAATTGTAGCGCAGGCAGATTGTAAATATGGGATAACACAATGGCTGCATGCTGCTGTAAAAAGCTGGGACAATCAGATTTTGTACAAGGTAATTTCTTAACCAGTTAGCTGATAAAACCTGTGTGTGCGGGGTTCAATAGGAGGATGCCAAAATATGAGGGTCCAAGGTTGTCATGCTGAGCTTCATTGCATTTAAAATTTTAGCTTGATTATGTTTTTTATTCTTCATATATAGATATATAAATGGCTTTGACAAGCAATGAATAGAAGATGGTTTAATAACTGTCCAGTGCATTAGCCCTAATAGGTCTGCAATTGTGGCTACTCTGAGTAATCACAGATTCCCCAAAATGACATCACTCAGCAAAACCTGCTATATATGTTTATATCATCAGGGGTTTGGTGTGAAATGACAACAGTCAGAATTTTAAATTTAATGAAGACTAGAATAATAAGCGATACTCTTTAAAAATGTTAGCATGTCAACAATGTCATTCTGTGCTATGCAAGTCTGCAAAGCTTGTTCTCTTGCTTGAATCAATTTCTTTGACATAATTCTAGGAGTCTGTGCTGCAATTCTTTAGCTTTTGGACATTGTTGTTTGTTGCTCTTTGACGATAGAATGAATTAGGTTTTACACTCCCAAATTTTTACGCCCCAGAATACTATTGCAACGTTAGTGCCATAATTGAAGTTTGTTTTGTGTCCTAGGAATTCCAAGTTCATTATTTTCACTTACTAGCCAAATAGAAGGTGGAACAAGAGATGGGATTCTTGTGTTTGGCTCCACCTATTTTTTTCTTGTAACATAATTTTCTTCAAAATATGCAACAAGTGGGGGTGCATTTTCAGGTAGAATGCTTTTTTTTTAAATCAGCTGGAATATCACCTGTTGGAAGAAATGCTAGTCCTTGCAAATGCCTCAGTTGTAATGTCAATTCACTGTTCTCTCCATATTCAGTTGCTGAACCAGAAGACTGAACACTCTTCCAAATATTTTTCTCCAAATGAAATCAACAACAGTTATGAGTACACCTTCCGAATTTCCTTTTTGCTGCATTAATGGCAGCTTCTCAAAATCAGTCATAATATATTTTAGAACTTAATATCATAGTCAGCTGTATAATCTTGTAAATCCTGTAAAAACCTTACCTAATATTATTTGCTTTTGCTCAAAAGCAGGCCATTCAGTAAAGGAACAAATCTTTGAGTCACCGCATTTGTTCCAACCATAGCAGGAATTGTGTAAAGTTGTCTAAGTAGTGTTGGACAAGATTTGAATGTACCATCTATAATCCATTTAGGGGCTTCTTTGAGGTTGCGTAAATTGTCTTTGAAAACAAAATAATTCTTTCATAGCCAATCATGTTATCTCTTCCTAGGAATTTAATGCCATTTATCACTCTTAAATTATTTGGCACATCGATTTCATCTAAGGACAGAGGATGCGCGGCATGACTTCTCTTTGGAACCTCTTAACAACTTGATACATCTCTGCATCTTTGTTAGGCATATATGTTGCACTTGTTGTAGGCATTCATGTTGTAACAGTCTTTATATTTTGAGCAGGGGACTCTTCTGTTTTTTTTTACATACTTTTTTTCTGCTCTTGATACATAGGGTTGGATTTGAAAAATCAACATAATGTTGACAGTCAAAATGTTGACACCATAATGTTAACATTTTAACTGTGTTGACATTATGGACATGTAGACATTATGGGCCTGAGTCATTAAGGAGAGTAAGGCAAATAAAAGGAGTAAATGTTCTCCGGGACAAACCATGTTTCAATTCAGGGGGTGCAAATGAGTTTATTATTTTGCACATAAGTTAAATACTGACTGTTTTTTCATGTAACACACAAATACTTGATAGCTTTATTTTTACACTGAAATTTAAAGTTGATCTAGGACATGTCCTACCCCAACTATAAATCTGTCCTTACATTTTAAATTTACCTCCCCCCTCCAATGCAACATGGTTTTGCCCATCTACAAAGCTACTCCTTCTTTATGCTTTGCTCTCCTTAATGACTCAGGCCTTATGACTGCTGACATTATAACTGTGTCAACATTATGACTGTCGACATTTTAACTACATTCTGGTACATTTTTGTGCATTTTTTCTGAGTGAAATCTATGTTCTCTTCCAAAAAGAATAGTACTATCAAAACCAGTATACTGTCCACTATTTCTTTTTGTGCAAAGTCAGTAACAGAGACCCCCTCTTTGCTTGTTCTTGGAAAACAAATAGCCTTTTCGATTACGTAACATATTTCCTTCCTGAGATGGCACTGAACAGCAAACTTATTTCGCTATCATTTTGTTTATGATTTTACCTTAAAATAGACCCCCGTTGTTTTGGCAGAAATGCATCAGTATTGCATCTTTCTGGTAGGAAAACCTGCACATTATATTTGCCTGTTTGGATTTTTATCAGTTCTAGTGTAAAATAATACATTTTGATTTTATTCTTTAAAAAACGTATTGCACTAGATATTTTTTTTATATTTACATGGCAATGATCCATATGGCAATATTCTCTTGATTTTGTCAAAACATCCCTACATACACTGTTGAGGAGCCATTGAGGCCTGAGTTATGTGAATAACCAAGACTGTTTCTAGTAAGTATGCTACCTGGAGGAGATTCACTATGGAATGTAGTTCACAGTTTCACACTTTATGATGAGTGATTCATAAGTTTTGGTCTTGTAAGTTTTCTTACACAGGGGAAGTCCCACTGTGAAAGAATAAAATGAAAAAACAAGAATCACAGACTACATATTTTGGATGCTTATTATATATGTATATTAATTCATACAATATTAAACTATTGTGTTTGTATAATATATCGAGAATCCTATTGGAGAACACCTGGTCAAGAGATCAAATATAAGTATTATTTATTTATACAGTATATTTATAATTGATATGTGGCAGATTGATAGGGCTCCAATCTTTTTATGTTCTGAGTGTTTTTATTATGATAATTATAGGCAGAGGAAGCCCTAGTGTTTGTGGGACCCTAGGCGAAAAACTAAAAGAGTTTTGTCTAGTATGAAATGTCAGTGTCGCCATTTCATACCCCAATTACGTTGATACTGATGCTGGCTTTCACCCTTTTGCATGGACTCTGACTACATTATCTAACTTCAGTAAAGAAATCTCACTCCAGATTCTTTTAAGTACCTTTCTAACACTTTACAGTTGCAAAGTCCAGCGAGTTCACCTCCTGATGACAGAATTTTCTGGTTTTCTTGGGGTTTCCGAGGCACACCGTAGTGCAGTGCCGTAACTAGACATTTTGGTGCCCTGGGCGAGACTGGGCATCGGCGCCCCCCATCTAAGTGGGAGTGGCATTTGACAAGTGGGTGTGGCCAACCTAATGTGGGTGTGGCTAGCACTTTACTGAAAGAATTTGTATATTATAATATATATATATATATATATATATATATATATATATATATGGTAATAATTGGTAGATGTTTTTCTATAAATAACGTGGTTTACTAGAGTCCCACTTTCCAACTGGGCGGGGGTGATGGAGGCCAGGTGGCTGCCATTGGGAGCTGTCTGTCACTGGCTCTTGTAATGGGACGGGGGTTGGGGGTGCAGCTATGAGACCCCCTCATACAATAACTCTGGACAGCTGTGAGGGGCAGCTAGGATTCTTCTCATACCGGCCAGCCAGCTCCTGTGACAGCTCAGCAACACCTGGGGACAGCCAGTAACAGCCCTGTAGGGCTAGAGGGGGACACTATCTCACTTCAAGGATTAGCCCAAGGGGGCGCAGCCGCCCGATACGTGCCTTCGTGCCCAGAGGAATCGCCGCTCTAATTCAGCTCTCCTACAAGCAACAATCCATTCCCGGCAATGCAGTGGAACGCATGTGCGTTCCAACAACAGGAAGTTCGGCATTTGGAACGCAAATGCGTTCCAAATGCCGAACTTCCTGCTTTCACATGCGTTCCACTGCATTGCCGGGAATGGATTGATGCTTGTAGGAGAGCTGAATTAGAGCGGCGATTCCTCTGGGCATGAAGGCACGTATCGGGCGGCTGCGCCTCCTTGGGCTTGCGCCCGGGGCGGTCGCACCGCCCGCACCGCCGTCGTTACGGCTCTGCCGTAGTGTGTTGATGTAGGGTGGAGGTCTAGCATCATTATGTTTTGTTTAGGAAAAAGTTAATAGGCTTACCTTTTAGTGCTTTTTTTCCTTGCAGGGTTTAATTGCTGGTGAGTGTTCTCTTTTTCTTATTTCTGTCATTGCCATTGTTATTGTTTTTGTTTCTTTTTCTTTCCCACTCTATTTAATAGGAAATTGACACAAACCATCAGACAGCATACCAAGATAATACAGCACAGAAGGAAAAATATAATATTATCTCTCCCCTCCCCCACACTACCACATGGCAAAACACAATATTATTATTATTATTATTATTATTATTAATTTTTATTTATAGGGCGCCACAAAGTATCCGTAGCACCGTACAAGGACAAACAATGGCACAGTACGGCCTATTAGAGACACATTCATCATAAATTGGAACTACTTTTTTAAGTGTTGTTGGGATCATATATTATCTTACCTGTTGAACTGTACTATATTATATGCACTGTTTATAAGGTTTTATATGTATTGTTATTATGGTCTCAAACATACCTGGTACAGTTATTTATTTGCGTGTTCTTGATAACTGTGAGAAAGTTTGACTGATGACTCAGGCCCTTAATGTCTGTGGGTTGTCATGGTACAAGTTGATGGAAGGAAGGTTACATAAGAAAGAAGCCTCTTTGAATATCTGTATTGTATTGTCACAGATAACATGCATGCAACATGACTTTTAGTGTATAGTGTAAGGGCACAGCTGAGGCAAGAGAAGTGTGTTTGGCTCCAAGTGGAAATTGGCACAGTTGTAAGAGTATAACAGTGTGAGTATAATTAGTGGGCATAGGGCAAGCAGTAATAAAGGAGGGTTTTCTGAGAATATTTAAAGATTGAACGTCTGCTTCATTAAGGCTCGTAAATGTCGATACATGCCATTGCGTAAAATCGCACTGAGCATGCCCAGAAATTAACCATACGTCAAAGAACACAGCTGTCACGGGCACTAGGAGTTGCTTACCCGAGTTTCACCAGATGGAACTCTGCTAGAGAGGCGGGGTTATGGCACGCACCTCAAAGCAGGCAGGTGAATGATTAGAGCGACACAACAGCAGGAGAGTAGAGATAGTCTGAGGAAGTCAGCGACTTGCAGCTATGGTTAGAGGAAAGTCAGCGACTTGGAGCAGTAAACTGGAGGCTGAAGATAATGTAGACACGAGGAGTGGACATGGATAGGTGATGGTAGGTAGAGGAGGAGTCAGTGGTCTGCATACAGCAAGTTGTACCACCGCTGTGATAGGAGGACTTGTCCAGGTGCAGGTAGGTAGCAGGGAAGTCAGTGGTCTGCGTGCAGCAAGTTGTACCACTGCTGTGAGAAGGAATGAGGACTTGTCCAGGTGCAGGAGAGTGAAGTTGAAAGGCAAACTGTGGCTGTATGGAAACAGCGCGAGTAGAGCAATGTCTTGTGAGGCAGAGATGGAAGGCACAATGAATAGTCTGTATGGAGTAGATGCCTTGCAGGGAGGAGAAGCTGGTCACAGCAGATATGCACAATAACGCTAAGTAGTAGCGTGAGGAGATATCGTAGCTTGAGTGAAAGCTTGTCCTAAATGAAGCAATGCAGTAACACAGTCTATATGGGTACTTGTACCCTGTGCAGCAAACAACAATGGATACAACTGGTATGCGAGCAATAGGCAATAGTCAATAGTCAGTAGAGCATACCCAGTTGTGTAGATCCGGAATCAGCTGAGAAGTGAAGCGTTGTAGCGGTATGGGAACCGCCGCTGAGTTGAGCAGGGAGCAGCGGTCTAAGCTGAAGCACGAGTAGAGCTGGAAGCAGTTTGGAAACTGCACACATGAGTAGAGCTGGAAGCAGTTTGGAAACTGCACACAGGAGTAGAGCTGGAAGCAGTTTGGAAACTGCACACAGGAGTAGAGCTGGAAGCAGTTTGGAAACTGCACACAGGAGTAGAGCTGGAAGCAGTTTGGAAACTGCACACAGGAGTAGAGCTGGAAGCAGTTTGGAAACTGCACACACCTATAGAAGTTCACTGGGAGTGAGACTTCAAGATCAGGCCACTACCTAAGGCTGCAGGTGCCTTAAGTAGGGAGGGGTGATTGATCCATCAATCACATTAGTGGTCAGGTGTAGTTGTTAAAGGGACCTGCGCATGCGCAGTGCGACAGGATGGCGGACGGCCGCGGTTCCACACAGGTGTGAGCGGGAAAGATGGAGAACCACGTACCAGAGTGGAGGCACTCACACTCCGGTGAGTGACAACAGCAATGCCCAATTCATCTTCAAGCATAAAAGACCCTTACTACAGCCTAAAATTTCAGGGGCGGAACTGTGAGAGGAATGGGCACATGTACGCAGTCAATGTACAGCAAGAGCGTGCCAAGCTTGAGCGCACGCATCAGCTTCCGATTCCAGGTTTGGGCATCTCAGGTATGTGTTTTTCAGTAGTAAAACTTGCACCAAATACAGGTCTGGTGTAAGTGCCGATTACTAACGATATGTGTGTATACATGCTAGAACATGTGTTTGCAATCAGCAGCAACTATAAAAATGCATGTTATGTATGGTAGACATTCATGACATCCTAATAAATATATTTTATGGAAAAAAGCAAAACATCTTTTTCATTTTTAATATCTTGTAATTAATAACTATGTTATTAACAGGTGACATTAATTGTTTAGTTTTTCTTTCTGTGCGTTCATTTGGGACTTTAAATTCCCCATATGTATTGGACATATTGTCTGTTAGAGCAGAGTGGCCCTAGACTGCTCCTTGTTGAATACGGGGGTGAATATGCCCACTTTATGTGCCTTTTTAAAAAAAGAGAGGCAGTTGGTTACATGAGCTAGTACAGAAGATGAGATGTCAGGAGAGGAGAGGTAGATTTGGGTGTCATCAGCATAGAGGTACTATGTTACGATGTCCATATTATGTTATACACTGACTGATGTATGTAACTGACTGATGTGTATAACTGACTGATGTATGTAACTACCTGATGTGTATAACTGACGGATGTGTGTAACTGACTGATGTGTGTAACTGACTGATGTGATGATGTGTTATACATCACATCCATCATTATCTCCCTTTATCACCCCAACTTCTGTTATGCCTCACCCTCTTCCTTATCGCCACTCATTATCTCCCAACTCTGTAATTCATTACTCCTTCATTATACCTCACAATCCTGTTATTCATACCCATTTCATTGTCGCCATTCATCACTATCCATGCCTGTTATTCATCACCCTCCTTCATTGTCCCACCTTCATTATCCCTCCACCCCTGTTATTCATCACCTACTTCTCCCTGTAATGCATCATCCCCCATCATTCCTATTCGTTCCATGCAGGTCCTCTGACCTTGCACAGTAACAGTGACAGGTTGAGGAGTTCCTGTCAGCATCTGACACAAGATGATGCAGCTCCCTCACACTGATAGCCTCCATAGCCGAGCAGAAAACCCTGACGCTGGAGCCTCCAGCATGTGGAACCCCAAACAGCTACCCAGCTATATTATGTGTTGAGCCAGCACTGATGTTACATCTTCATGCTTTTACTTTTAATATACTGAGTAAATCAATGACATTTTAGTTTCAACTAAACTCTCTAGAACATCTTTCCACAAAGCAAAATCTTATATTTTCCTTGTTTCATAAAAAGAAGTACATTATTAAATCTATTCTTCATTCCATATGGAATTCTCCAAAGTCTCCATGTTTAACTGAGTTGACCTTGGGCTTGGACACTGTGCAAAGTTAGCACACCTTGCTATTGATGCCATCTTTGTGTTATAATAATTAAGTATTTCTAAAAAAAAGCACAAATATTAATGAATAACAAAGCAACAAATAATTGCTTTTGCATTGCACTTCTAAATGTTTTCTTCATTCACAAGTAGCACTTTGCAATTTATCCATAAATATATCATACAATGTTAATAACAATTTCCAATAAATATTTAGAAGATATGATCTTTTCAAATGATGCATATCTATTTTCTTTTCTTTGTCAGTTTCTATTTTAGCTGCTTAGAAGTTGTTCTTTCACTTAGGATGTGTTGCCTGAAATAAGTACATTAATTTATAGCTATAATATTGTGTTCCAATTTAGTTATAGGAAATTTACACAATATTATATTCACAAACTATTCTTTAGACAACAAATAGTTTATATACTTTTCAATTACTTAACATAATATTAATAAAACATGTTAGAAAGACGTTTTCTTAGAGATGGTTAAAAATAGTTTTCATAAGGTTGCTTCATATAATCAGGATTATGTGAAATATATAAAAGCCCCGCAAATATCAAAGATAGTTTCACCGCCGGTTTTGTTCTAAGGGAGCCTTGTCAATCATGGAAGACTTCAAATAAATGTAAGAGACTTTTACGTCTAGATTTTAAACTCTATTCATCTGTCTACAGATATCAACAGTGCAATGGTACGATCACATCAAATAAGAAAATACAGTGGTATTCATTCGAGATGGAAGCAATATTTCCGTCATTTAGGCAGGCTGCTTTAAAATGATCATAGAGTGATAAGACCAAGAATTTTATACACTGTGAAACATAATTTCGTATCTCTGCATTACTTTAAAATTACTGAAAGGAAATTCAGTTGAAACATTTTTTATGCCTTTGCTTTTCTGATCAGTGTTGTTGAGCATCATGCAATGTATACATTCTAGATATAATTGAATATTATGAAGTCTATAAGCTTTGTGGCAGAATCTCCAGAAATCCACATATGTCATCATTGATTTTTCCTTGTTTTCTGGATCCTTAACAGAAATGTGCATTCATAAACCGTGACATAAAATGCCCTAAATAAGTATTGGGACAGAAGTCAAACTTGCCGATGCTCAGATTTCAAATGACTATGATGCAGTAATAAATCGCAACCTTTTATATATGTGCATACATTATTCATTGTTTTAGATTAGAGTGTTGTGTTTAATAACCCCATTTCATGGGGATAAGCATTGGGGCAATAGTTTTTCCTATTGGTCCAGTGTTTCTTGTTGCATGAATGAGAATTTTTGGATTTATAATTTGCTGTTCTAATTGGTGTTTGCCTTTGGAGACAGTAGACCTAAACCATTTTGAAGAATGGAGCATTGTTTATGATAGAAATACAAGTCATCTGAATGTTAAAATAAAAACAAGAGACATAATTATGAGCCTGCAAGCAGGAGATCACAGAATGCTCGACCACTAGAAAGCATGTAATACCCCATTAATTGACCACATATGCCACTGTTACCTTGGCTCTGTCCTGCCACTCATCAGTGCTCTCCTATATTACTTATAACAGGTCAAAAGGAGGAATATATAATTTAGTTTCCTTTTTTAAGTCTTCAGTAGTCAACAATAAAAAAAACTTTTCAGTCTATCTAAACTAATTGACAGTAAGGTATAAACTAGCTGTGCACATTTTCAAGGCTTCTTTTTCATAATGTGATACTCCAAATATAGCATAATATATACCAAATATAGGTACTCTCAGAACTGCCCACTACAATTAACATCCATACTCCTCATTAGGGACAGGTTGGGAAGTGAATTAAATCAAAATGTGTTTCATTTTTGAACTCTATTGACATGAACATAATACTTGCATATGTATTTGGAGGTGAGAGTTGATTTTATTATTTTAAAATCAAAGTAGATAATAACTAACTCCATTCTTCACAATGACAGTTTCCATCCATATCATCATTAACAGCAAGTTATTGGTAGAAGGATTTTCAAGTTCAGGCTAAAGCTATATGAAAGAAAGAGCTCACGCATTATTTTTCTTAATCACTCAATCTTTCCTCATATAGAAACAATTAGGATAAGTATTATATGGAACTGGTGTTACTATCCTTGGCATGCAGATGGCAGTTAGTGAGGGCTGCATTTTAGATTGATCTATCCGATGGGTGCCATCAGACCAAAAACAAGGTTGTTTTGAGAAGGACTACCATCTCTGTTCGACTGCTGGACCCATTGAGGTCAACTGTTATTGCTGTTGCCTTCTCTGTTCGGCTGCTAAGTCCACTGAGCCTTAATATAAGTTGGCAGACGATCCTGACTAACCAGCTGTATCAAGTACACATAATTTTGATAGCCAAGGGCAACTTACCTGTCTGCTGTCACTTAGTCTCCTGTCACTTAATCAGCTGTTGTGAGATGATTGATGGATAATTCAATCTACACTATGAAATCAGCACAGCTGGGGAAAGTGCAGCTTAGTACCTACAAGACCGATGATTTAGCATACTGCCTTTACTTTTTTGGGAGGAAGCATTGTCATACTATTACAAACCTTTTTGCTATATTTAAAGTTTATACATAGAGCTGAAATGTCAGTTTTAAATTCCCGACGGAATAGATTATATGGGAAATTCCACGTGGAATTTTTGAGGTGAATTTCAACCAAGGAAAGGAGAAATTCTGTACCCAAATGAAGTGAATATTCTGCAAAACAGAAAATGTTGATCATATTTATTGTTAATTCTACATTTTTGCAAAAACAGCTTTGTAAATTATTTTTTGTAGCTTCGTAATTATTTTATTGTCTCTATACTGTGGCAATTCTTCTGTATGGTTCTGTATGTTTATGTAAACAAAGTACAAAATGAAAGATGATTTCACATCTAATATATTTTTTGCACTATTAGGTTTAAATTATTGTGACAAAACGAGTTTGACAACACCTTAACCAGCCTGTCTCTCGTATCTCACACAATGTGGCGCATAACATGTACTTTTTATATCCGTTTTGTTTTCCCCAACTCACCAGAGTACAACTGCAGAGTCCAATTACAGGTGGAAAAGGGAACATTGTAAATATGCAAATTGTTTATTGTATCTTGTTGATATTGCAGTGAAGCTGTTATTCATAGTCATTAAAATGAAGCCAAGTGGGATATGTGTAAGGATCAGGTTGCAGAATACAGGTGAGGGTAAAGACCAATTAGTATCCATTGTCCTCCACAGGACTAGCCCAGACATTTTATCTGGAACCCAGCAGAAGAGCATCTGTGGAAGCACATCTACACTCCCCCTTCAACCCCCTGATCCAGCAACCGCCAATGTTTAAGAGGAGAGAGCCAGGGGAACACACTGTGGTAATTTGATCCTAGATATAAGGAGCCACTCCAGGGGAGGAGGGTTGTTGTTCAGTCAGAGGATTGAATGCTGTAAGCTGCAGGGTGGCTGGTTTTTGAGTTGCCATTCTCTACCAGTGGACTACATCTGCAGAACCATGGGGCTTCATGTCAGGACAGCCAGGTGACTTTAATTCCTTAAGCTAGTGGGGTAAGGGACAGATTATGTGGTAAACCTGCCTCTCATTTATTTACTGTTTGTATATAATATTCTAGTGTTGTTTTAATTGCAATAATTTTACTGTTGTACTTTTCTAACTGCATTTGCCTTAGTGACTATAGGAACCTTAGGTACTGGCATAGTAAGGCACCCTTGGGTGGCCAGCCAGTGTGAAGTGGGTAAATTTGGGCCAGATAAACCCGGTATCCTCATAATAATGCATACAATTTATTGCATGAATATGATGGAAGCTATGGACCTAATGCTATTTATTATTTTGGATATCATCATCCATGAAAGCTTATACTCGCATAACTGACAGGGCAATGACACGGTGTGCAGCGTCAGCACTACAGAACTTCTTTCATGTTTCATGACACCTAAAAACACATTTTAACAAATATCCAGTTTGCGGTTTGAACCTCCCCTTTTACCAAGAAGGGTAACAGTGCTGGTGGAGCTGAATTCTACTGAACTTCTGGGCTCATCCACATGTCTGGAATGTTAGTTTGCCTGCTTAAAATTTGTCCTCACTGGAGTATAGGAGAATAGTTATTATAATGGGATGGTATATGTATAGGTTTTTCTGCATAGTGAACCTCTGCTGTACATGTCCTCTATCAGGAACTAGGGAGTATGTTTGCCAGCATTGTTTTCTGCTTTTGCTATTTAAAAGGATAATAAATAATATACTTATATTGAATAAGATGTGGTCTAGATATAATCTTCCTTTTATCTTCCCAAAGTAATGTCCAGGTTTATTCTGGCAAAAATTTTAAAAAAAAACTATAATAGTGTAATTCTGTTGATACTAATAAATAAATATCTTAACCAGTCACCATAAAATTTATAAGGTGGAACTGTGATGGATGAAGTGAGAAACAGTCTTCATACTTCTCCACAGTGTAACACTTGAGCAAACTTCCATAATGTCACCCCCTAGTGGTGAAAAACCTACCAGAGGTTACTCCTTCAATAAGTTTTATAAGAAATTTTTCATCTCAAAATGTCCTTTTCCCTTTTATTTTTTTATTTTTTTTCATAATGAAGGGAACAAATGAAAAGAAAAACATCTGGCATAGTATTGTTTGAGATATATACACACTTTGATTTCAACAATCATAAAAAGTTAAAATTTCTCCATACAGAAAAAGAAAGATGCAAGTGCTCCTACCATAGTGTTTGGATAACAATCACAGTATATCAATTAATATGCACAAGGTAATTGAAGAAATTGATAATTGAATCCAGTCCAGATGGAACTTTGATAAAGTCACCTTGATAAAGACTGCATTTTAGGTTAAAACAAGTGGGAGGACATGAATTAAGCTGCACCAACCAGCTAACCTACCATCCTGTTCCATCTAGACTGGATTCAATTATCAGTTTCTTCAACTACCCTGGGCACATTAAGGTCAATTGAAATATTGCAATTGTTATCCAGATACAAAATACAAAACAAAATCAGTTAAATTAAATGCAAACATTATTTGTTTTTCCCTTTAAAAATCAATTAGGCAATGTAAATAGACAGCCATGATTTCATATAATATAACAGCCATACTAGTGAATGGAGTACTATTAGCTAGATAGGTCAATCGGTAATCAGAAGGACCTACATAGTACTGCTGATTGTCACCATCATCACTGCATTCGTGCCCCCCCCCCTCCCACAGCATCTGCAAGAGATTCACCTCCTGACCGGTATATATAGAATTTTGTCCAGGTCTACTTTAGTCGCAACTATGTGAACACACACTTACTGTATTGGGCTTGCCCGCCTCTTTACTCCTGTTGCGCCTCTCCATTCGTAAGGAGTCAGAAGCGTAACAAAATATAACAAAATCTGCATATGGAATTTTGGTGCACATGCACAGCATGGAAAAGCATAAAAACAGATGTACACCCACTGTATATGAGCCCCTGAATGTGGCAAATATCCTTCTAATTTGCTAGATATGTAATACCCTGTAAATCACAGCTATATTACCAATGAAAAACAAGCATTTTGGCGCTAGAATGTATTAGAATGCCTCAGGAGATTCTTGGGAAACCACCCTATGCCTTCAATCCAGGAGAAGGTAACATTCATAAATATCTCCATTGCCACAACCTGTACTAGGTGTTCACCTACTGCATACTCTTTAAAAAAGTGTTGTTCTAATATAAGGTGTTTGGAACTGGTATGAATGGCCACGAGGGCCTGCAAGTGTTCACCATATTCTTCCTTAAACCATGGTTTTCGGTATGGCTTGTTGGGTTTTGATTAATACAGGGATATTTACCAGATCTGGTGAATGTGTCCTACTGCAGTAACATGAAAGGAAACTAGAGGCATAAGGTAAAATCTAACTGCCCAGAAAGGAAAATGTGTAATGATAAAAAAATTTAACAGACATTATACATATTCTGTTGTCAACCTGTAGGCTCAGTGATCTTGAATGTACATAATAAGTTCCATCATTAAGAAGAATGGCATGTGTTTGCTCTGGTCTCCACACTAGCAACTCTTACCTGGCTAATAAGTCTAGGGTATGAGGGCTGGTCTGCGCACAATATGTGAGTAAATATTTCTGTACAGGTACGATTAAGCCCATGCAAGCTTTTTGAGTAGATGAAGGCATTTGCCCATACAACGCCATGCTTATGAAGGGCCAAGACTCAATACCAGTCATCCTCCTCTGAGCTCTCTCTTACTATGTAAAAAAGGGCCGGGTGTAGTTACCAATGGAAGTGTTGTGTACTGCATGATACCAAAGGCCCAGAGTGTAAGTCCCTCTTGTAGGTGAGTACATGCTTTATCTTCTCTTAGCAGGGCCTCCTCCCCTCCTACCATGTGGCTAAGGATTTCCCAATGTAAAAGGCACTCATTGCAGTTGCTCAAGCTGTTGTCCTGTTAGAATTATTCATGGAAATGTTAATAGCATATAGCAATTCATTTGTAAAAAGCAGAAGTCAAATGTATCTATTGGTTACCCAGGGAACCAAGTATTAGTTGTTTTCTAAGTTTTGTTTTATAATCTGGGTTCGTTTAAATCCACCTTGTGTTCGTTCCTTAAATACAACTACTCCCCTATTTGATTCTGTCTCTTCTTTTTATCATCAGACATCAAGGTGTAGTGTAAAGAATGTTGCAGACACACACACACCTTTGCCTTACCCTGATCTTGGCACGCAGACAAGACAAACAAAAAAACTTTGGAGAACTTGCATACTTCTTACTAGCAGAATGGAAAAGACAATTATTCTAGCAATTTAGAAAACCTTTATAACATTTATAATTTATACAACAGGTAGTTTACGTTGAGAAAAACGAAACAAAACAATTCACACTACAGTTTTAAACCCGTATTAGCTTCAAAAGGATCATGCCATGCTTTACTAGCCATTTATTAGAGTTACAATTGCAGTTTAACATTGCAAAGTACGATAAACACATTTATATCTTGCATTTGTATATGACTGTTTAGCTTTTAATTACTCTGCGCTGCATGTGGAATCTGCTTCTTATAGCTCTGTGTCTTTCTCACACAACATGAGTTAGCTCTAGTAAATCACAGGATTTAAACTTGTAAGAAACACTTTTTTTCAGTTTACTGAAGTTCAGTTAAAAAAAAACCATAAGACATAAAAACAGTATAAGAATGTTGCAACCAATCACATATATATATATATATATATATATATATATATATATATATATATACATTTAACACTTAACCTGCGGGGTCCCGAAATTGCCACTTTAAATTAACATTTTCCTAGGTAGCACTGTTAACTGACGAGGAACTCAACTGCTGGAAAGCTGTGTATTCGGAATGAGTTGCTGTCAGGATGCGTGGATCGGTAATGTGCATATTCGGTTTTTAGGTAAGTCTGTTTATATTCCAATCTTTTTTTTTCCAATTGGATTTTCTATGCAGGGATCCTGCTTGTCGGGTTTGTGGTACTCAAGAAAACGTTACCAAACCCTGCTGCTAATCCCCCTCACAGGAAAACAACTTTTTTTTTCGACTTGATAGAGATAGATCTCACTGAATGACCCGCAACAACAAGTTGGGGGGGGGGGGGGCTTTATGCTGCTAAGCGTCAAAAAAGCAAAACCACACTCTATTTCTCCAGTAAATATACCAGTAGATAGTTCCGAATTATATTTTACTCGGCCTATATACTAGTAATATATATATATATATATATATATATATATATACACATATATGTATACACATACACACATATTATTATTGTTATTATTATTATTATTATTATTAATAATTTATTTATAAGGCGCCGCAGATTCCCTCGTGCCGGATACAGAGGCAAGTGACGAATAGATTAGGATATACATGTCAGTAGCACAGATGTGTGTGAGTAATGCTATGGGGACTCATACAGAGTGTAGCAAAAGACGTGACAGGACATACGAGGGGCAGGAGACAGACGTGGGACAATAGGTAGAGAGGACCACACACACACACACACACACACACACACACATTAATAACAACCAGTAGCCACTACTCTGACTGAAACAAATTGATCAGTAAACTATTCTAGATGACTGACCCTTACTATTCCATTGTTTTCACTGTCCCTCTTTCATTCTGTCTAATGTTGTATTCGGTAGTTAAACATTAAAGGGTATTTTTCTCTGATCAGAGCACTGCAGCTAATATCCTCCCTACACTCTATCTGTTCTAAAATGGCAGATGAGAACAGGGGAGAGGGCTATGGGAGGGCTATATTGCGAGATTTGCAATGTTTTTTCCCCGGAAACAATATTTTTTCCTCATTTCCAGATACGATTTTGGCGCAAAGAATCGAGCCTTGTTCCGAGTCTACTCGGATCCTCAAGATTCAGATGTCAGATTTCTCTGAATCCAAACTGCTCATCTCTATTATTAATATTAATTAATATGATGGAGGATTACATCATTTTCATTTACAAGGAGAGTAGAAACTGAATGTAAAAATATTAAAAGTTTATTTAACCAATTGGTGAGAACAAGGAATTGCACATTTCAGCATTGTTCTGACGATTTCACAAAAAACATAGGCTTTTGACACAATAACTCTGCCTTATTAATACATCATAAAAACATAAAAACAGCTACAGCTTTAGCCGTAGATGGCATTAGAGACATATCTAACATATGTGTGGTTAATATAATAATAAAAAGAGGAATATATCATAAATGTAATATTTCCAACACTATGAAAGGGAAACAGAGTAGTTAGAAAAAATGGGATAAAAATAAAAGCAAATTGGGAAACATTGTTTTACATTTTGTAACACATATCAATATAATTTTTGGTCTTCAGTTTCCCTTAACACCCATTTCTAAATGCACATCGCAGGACTTTTTGTAATATACTGTGGAAAGTACATGTTTAGGAGTAGGCAAATTGATGTAGATCAAACGATATAAAGACAAGTGCTTTTCAAGCTTCAGACCTTAATCACCTCTGAGAGAATACTAACATTACCTTGTACTACATTCCTAATGCTTACAGTGGTTGAAATAGACTGAAATTGAACATCACTGGTTCCTACAAAAAATAATTAATCATCATTCATCAACAGGATGCTCTTTCTCCTCACTCTTTCTCTTCTTTATTTTATATATATATATATATATATATATATATATATATATATATATATATCAATATCAAAAACAATAGATAATACAGCGCGTAACTCTGGATAGACCAAAAAGTTCAATTAAACACCAAATTGACAATGGAATTCCTATGTTCAGGAGGCAGCCAAATTCCCACAAGGCCAGATGGTGAACTGGAATAAATCTATAACAAAACAAATAGGGAGGGGTGCCACATAGTATAATACTGTATATCAATAATATACAGTATTATACTATGTGGTGCGCCTCACTATTTGTTTCGTTTTATATATATATATATATATATATATAATATAAATGTCTAGTGGCGCGTGTTAGTCTATCTGTGTGTGTGTGTGGAAAAAATAAAACCAAGCTGCAGCGCCACCTGCTGGGCGGAGTTATACACTGACCTACTAAATTCTTAGTGTGTGTGGGAAAAAAATTCAGAAAGGGCTGAAATTTGGTATACTAAGATGTTTTTAATTTGTTAATTTAATTTGTTAATTGTTAAAAGTGTTTATAAAGATTTCAAAAATATATATATATATTTCTTGAAGGAGAAGTGACAGTTGGGAGTGGTTGGTGGTTGCCGGGGGTAACAGTGGGGAGTGATTGGTGGTTGAGGCCTGGGCTATGGCCCAAATGCATGGCAAGAACCTTTTTAACACCTTAAGTAGCTTGATTTGACTAGAATGCATGAGTATCATGCACGGGTTAACTTGTATATATATATATATATATATATATATATATATATATATAATGACCAAAGTGGGAATTTTGATGTTCTGGTATGGAAATTTGAAATGAATGGCGGGGGGCCGGAGGGCCACCTAGGCCTCCAGAAGCATTAGGGATTTTGTTAATTTTAGATGCAAGGCCCACATATTATATTATTTCTAGCCCTAACGCACTTATTAAGTATTCAGATTTTCAATTTCTTGCTATAACATGCATGTCAAGTATTTACATTTTCAGCACACTTCTTTTTGCTGTAGCTGATTTAACCCTCCCTATCTGTGGCCCAGCATGCTAACGTTTGCCTGAGGATTTTACTGTTATATTTCAAGTTGGTAGATCAGTGTTTGGGAGATGGAGCTTACAGACATTTTTCACTGGCATATACTTTCAAGGGTCAAGGAAGCTGTGTGTTCTTGTTTACAAGACTCTGACAATTAATATGCCCTCCTCTCTCTTTGTTAAGGATGTCTGAAGGCTCCGTGTAATAGAACTGGCACCATCAACTTCAGTGAAGATGAAAAAAAGTGTTTTGTACATAAATGGATAGTGAAAGTAGATGTCTTATTGGCTACAAGCTGTGCTGCCCTTGCTTAACCTTACCCACAGTGAGATGCAGAACATATATTTGATTTTCTACTGATGGGCATACAAGAATAATAACAAAAGAGTGATATGGGAATTAAAAAGCCGCCATTGTAAAACTATAAATATTTGAAGTTTCCATCTAATACATGGCATACTTGCAAGGATAACAGAATGAATGGAAAAAGGAATCCCTCCCCACATAATGGTCTTCTCATTAGAGATGGGCAGGCTCGGTTCCCCGAGAACCGAACCCGCCCGAACCTATCCGAGTACCGAGCCAAGCAGGCTCGGTACTCTCCCGCCCGCTCGGATTCCAAATCGAGACCGAACGTCATCGTGACGTTGTCGGATCTCGGGGCTCGGTTCTCACGATATTTGAAAATTATAAATACCTGCCTCCATAGCAATCCATCGCCATTTGACAAAGGGAGAGAGCAGGGTGTAGTCACAGGCTGATTAGAGCAGGGACAGAGAATACAATTCTGATTACAATTCTGATTACAATTCTGATAACAATTGATAGAGAAGAGAGGAGGATAGAGGAGTTTTTTCTTTTCCAATATTTGGCACTACAAGTGCTTTTGGGGTGTCCCCCATTCTTTTGCATTAATATTTCTGGCTGTCAAAAGTCCTGTTTGTCAGAAGTCTCAAAAACAATATTTAGCACTCCCAAGTGCTTTTGGGGTGTCCCCCATTCTTTTGCATTAATATTTCTGGCTGTCAAAAGTCCTATTTTTCAGCAGTCTAAAAAAATAATATTTAGCACTCCAAGTGCTTTTGGTTTGTCAACCATTCTTTTACGATAATATTTCTGGCTGTCAAAAGTACTATTTGTCAGCAGTCTCCAAAAATAATATTTAGCACTTCCAAGTGCTTTTGGGGTGTCCCCCATTCTTTTGCATTAATATTTCTGGCTGTCAAAAGTCCTATTTGTCAGCAGTATCTAAAACAATTTGTAGCATTACAAGTGCTTTGGGCTCATAATGGATTCAAAGCAGTCCACATATGAGCAGAATGAGCAACCAGGTTCTGTCACCAGTCCTGATGGTAGTGTTCCCAGTACGTCATCTGGGAAAGGCGATGTCAAACTACACAGTCTTTTGAAATCAGTCAAAAAAACACACACCAAAATTTTTTTTACCATGTTGAAGGGAAAAAGAAGTGTAACTGAGAAAAAGTTAACTGCCGATATTTTTTTTTTTGCCAACATGCCATTCTACACACGCAGTGGCAAAGAAAGAATGAGGCCTTTGCCTTTCTCTATTAGTGGCAGATCAAAAAATGTTACTGAGCCTTCTTCTTGTACGGACACTCGTGACAAAGCAAAACCAAGTAATTTGGTGTCTAAAAGTGGTGCACAAGTACTGTTACGCGTGAAAGCCGAGCTGCAAGAAAACAGTAAGGCATTAGAGGATAATGTATGCTCTGAATCAGAAATGACACCAATCCCTGTGGAGAGTCCATCCTGTCTAATCGTGAGCATTCTGTTAGTGACAGTGTACCCATAAAGAAGGTTCCTTTCAGCAGTTCTGCTGATGTGTGCCTTAACAGCCCAAGTGTAGTCGGGGATACACCAATTGAGGATGCCACTTTTGAATTAGAAGAGGATGAGGGGGAGATTTGTGTAGGCGACGTGGGCACTAATGATGGTGATGATGATGATTATGATGCAGACAGATACCAAATTGCCTTTCTCAATTTCTATTTTTAGTCTAGACTCTATAACGGCTGAATAGTTTTCTATTTTACTCCTAGTGGAGAGGGGATCTGATGCAGACAGATACCTAACTACTGTGGTCCATTTATTTTTACTTTCTAATTCCACAGTCTATGCAGGCTGCTTTTTTTGTATTCAACTACAAGTGGAGGGCGGGGGGGGGGGGCATAGATAGCCACCAAACTACCGTGGTCCATTTATTTTTACTTTCTAATTCCACAGTCTATGCAAGCTGCTTTTTTTCTATTCAACTACAAGTGGAGGGCGGGGGGGCATAGATAGCCACCAAACTACCGTGGTCCATTTATTTTTACTTTCTAATTCCACAGTCTATGCAAGCTGCTTTTTTTCTATTCAACTACAAGTGGAGGGCGGGGGGGGGGGCATAGATAGCCACCGAACTACCGTGGTCCATTTAGTTTTACTTTCTAATTCCACAGTCTATGCAGGCTGCTTTTTTTCTATTCAACTACAAGTGGAGGGTGTAATATACACCCAAGGACGATGGCTGCATTGCCAATAATCACAGATGGAGGAGGTAGACAACCAGGTTTGTCTGTATAATTTGCAGGCAAGTGTTCGCATTAAGGACGGCCTACCTAAACTGTTTTTTTCATAATTTATTACCTTTAGAATAACCTCACTTATCCAAGAAACTAGTGGAGCACTAAATTAGGTTATTTTAGACCAACATTTTTTTATTTTTTCAAAAATGGCAAAACAAAACCAACCGAAACCAAAACACGCAATGATGGTTTGGCAAAACCAAAACCAAAACCAAAACACGACGGTAAGCCAGATCCAAAACCAAAACCAAAACACGGGGGTCAATGAGCATCTCTACTTTTTATAGCTAATTTTTACTAGCCGTACTGAACAATAAATGAAGAGCAAGAGCCTTTCTTCTCTAATCCCATCAGCACTCAGCTTACAAGTCTACCTCTTTCATGAGTGCCCTAAGCTGATTATCTAACGGTTGGAGTGCTCCAGAAGCATGGTGTCCACCAGCCATGCTGATGCACTCTAACCTTTCTGTCCCCATGCTGCAAAAATGTAATATTTTTCTGTAGCTGTATTGTGTGTGTGCATGCTCAGAGACACACGCACTGCCTGTGAGGGTAAGCTGCAGTGTGTCAGGTGACATATACAGTCACTTGGACGCTATGCCTCTCACAGCTAGCTTGAGACAAATTGGGAGCATAAGTGCCAGCATATCATACAGGCACATACCGCCTCACTTTGAGCACTGTATATATATATATATATAAAATGCCGACAAGTGAGGAACATTGATTATATTGTTACAATGACACTTGTCAAAGCATGAGCTTTATTAGGCTGCAATTGAACAGCTCTTGAAGATGATGTGCTGGAAACAGGAAAAATTGGCAAGCGTAAGGATCTGAGCAACTTTGACAAGAGCCAAATAGTGATGGCTAGTTGACAAGGTCATAGCATGTCCAAACGGCAGGTCTTGTGGGGTGTTCCCAGTATGCAGTGGTTAGTATCTACCAAAAGGGGTCCAAGGAAGAACAACCGGTAAATCAGTGACCGTGTCAAGGGTGCCCAAAGCTCAAAAATGTACATACGGAGTGGTGGCTTGCCCATCTGGTCCAAACCCAGAGAAGACAGCTCCTTGTGAGCAATCTGTTGGCTCAAGTCCCATATGACACTTTCCCTGCCTCAGCTTCTCCTTCAAATGCTACTGCCAGAAAAAATTCCCTTTTCTGATAGTCACGCTGATTATGAGTCAACAACACTGCAGCACACCAATGTAAAAGTTTATGAACTCTGGTCAGGCTTAAAAGAATTGCCCAAATATACTACTGACATCTCTAACGTGTCTCAATCAGATACACCCTGTCTTAATAGAATGGTGGAAGATTACTTTAATGATAAAGTACAAGTTAACATCTTAGACAGTCCCTTTGAATTCTGGGGGGGGGGGGAGACAGAAAATTTGGAGCCCCTTATACAAACCAGTTATGGTGTACTTAAGCTGCTCATCCTCCAGTGTAAAAAGTGTTTAGCGCATCTAGGAGCATTGTGAGTGATCATTGGAGGGGAACTACATCCCAAAAATGTAGAAAAACTGGTGTTCAAAATGAACTACAAATTGTATGAATAATACTGTTCTTACCACCAATTATCCTCTCCAATGTATTTGCTGCTGACCCTCTCTAATGTGTGATGCATGCTGCCTAACAGGTACCTACTTGGTGTATCTGCTATATTCAAAGGGAAATGTAATTAATGTAGACATCTTCAATGATGATAATGAGGGTGATGGTGATGATTGGTTACCATTGAGGTGGCCACTGTTATCCAAATACCCGTGATTCATTTGTTAACATCCCTATTTAATCTCCATTTGAACAACCAAAGACCAAAATGTTGGCTTTTGTGGGGGCTCAAACAAATTAAGCACTTAAGGCACAAAAGGGGCAGCGCCTGTTGCTAGAGTGCTTGGTTTGTTAACCTATGTGCATGTCCTTTTCAACATATGGGTGGATGGCCCCAAGGACAATACCATTTTTGTTCGATTTTAGCTATTCCACTTTTCCCTAAGAATCTTCTGAATCCTTCATTATAGTACATTTCTGCACCAAAATTCTTTGTAACTCATTACAATGCCATGCTTTCAACATGTTACTAGTGCTACCAACTGCCAACTGACTGCTGTTTGGGTGACCAATATGCCAAATTATATCTCTTTATTTCACAGAATGTGGACTTTTTAAATTCAATTGCATTGTCTTCTCAAGACAGATGTTTGGCAACCAAAAATGCATCAGTGTGAGTTATACATACTCTGTAAAGGCCAACTATTGCCCAAGAATTGTCTGGTTTACATACTTCTTACACTTCACTAATATAATATATTTTACACTACATTAATATAACATATATGTATTATTTATACATTCCATATTTATATACATGCCATATTGATATACATGACATATTTTATACATTACATATTTATATATTTGCAAATATATATATATATGAATGACGAGTCCCCTTGTTTGATTCACAAGGGCAGAATTGCGGCACATACTAATGGAACCAGAATGGAATCAGAGTGCTGGAATCAGACTGCACTGTCAGAGCTGGATTAATAGCAAGACTGTAACAATATAGCTAGCAAGACTGTAAACTGCTAGGGACCAGGTTGGCATCTGAAATACAACATTGCACGGGCAACAGGTAAGGACTCCAGGAAGTCCTTTTATAGCTGTTGTTGATTCCTGATTGTAGACTGCAGTTAGCTGGGCAGAAGCAGCACTCTGAGTTGCTGAGATGAATCAGGTGACAATATCCAAGGTGGCAGCTCCCATGGACTGGTTTTGGAAGGAATCTGAAATGGAGGCTGTTAACACCTGATTGGCTGAGAGAAATCATGTGACCGAATCCAAGATGTCCACGCCCATAATCTGATTCTGGAAGGACTAATTGCCACTAATTTTAGCCAGCCAGATCGCTGCAGACTTTGGACAAAACTGGTGAAAATTGGGACAGTTGTTAAGGGATCATTAGCAAATAGACAGTCAATGATTGGACATTAATGATTATATGAATAGTAATATTGGATCAAAAACAGATCAAAATGACATTATTTTGTAGTAAAAACCACAAATGCAGCGTAGAACAGACACTGATTTCGAAACCAAAACACGAGGGTCAGCGCACATCTCTTTATATATATATATATATCCCAACGTTTCAGTATAATACTTTCCTCAGGGATACCCCTGAGGAAAGTATTATACTGATACGTTGCAATGGATTAAATACACCCTTTTGATACAAACTACAATTTGTCTTAACCCATGGAATGCCGCCTCACGTGGAATTTATTTATTGTACTATCCATACAAGTGAAGTACCGAGGAAGGTAACAGGGTAATGTACAGATGCTATTAGCAAAAAGCGCCTTGGCGTGGCGGATGGCTTAAACATACATTTGCAAATGTGTGCAACAAAGACTTTTGCATTTTTATCTACAGTAGAAATGGCAGATCTGTTGTTGGCTATAGCAGTGTGCTGGGGGAAAAAATGTTGTGTGTATGTTCCTTGCAGGATAACCCCACCCTTTCAAGCACCTGTTATGGCCTATAAATTGATTTGAGCAGCTTCCACTTTTGTATTTGTCTGAGAGGCATGTTGGTGTCAGTAGCTGAGAGGGGGTACTGGCACTGAATTGCTGTTTGGAGGCTTCTGGGGTACCTCTTTGGTAAGTTGGCTCTCAATTTAAAAACACATATGTATGGCCCAAATATATGGGACTCTCATTGTTTAGAGTAGGACCATCCTATTAGCAAAAACGCCTTGGCGTGGCGGATGGCTTAAACATACATTTGCAAATGTGTGCAACAAAGACTTTTGCATTATTATCTACAGTAGAAATGGCAGATCTGTTGCTGGCTATAGCAGTGTGCTGGGGGAAAAAATGTTGTGTGTATGTTCCTTGCAGGATAACCCCACCCTTTCAAGCACCTGTTATGGCCTATAAATTGATTTGAGCAGCTTCCACTTTTGTATTTGCTATTTATGAGTGCCAAGCACCTGAATATGATATATTTATATATATATATATATATATATATATATATATATATATATGTATGTATATATATATATATATATATATATATATATATATATATACATGCATATGTATATATAGACATGCATGGAAAGTGAAACTAAGAATGTACGTGATGAAGATATACCATAATAAGTATATACAGTTTTATCAGCTTAGACTTAACATGGTAATTATGCTACATTCTGAGCCCATTTCAGAAAATAATAATAAATGTTAGATTAATTTGTTAACCGCTGGTTTACTGACTGATGTGTTTTGTTATTTAACATATTTTTAATTATCATTCCTGATATCGGCTTAGCTTCTGAATTAGACAGATAAATGGGTAATTCCATGAAGCCATCCATAATGCTCAATGTGTTCCAAGTGTCATCAAAATCAAGCTAAACTTTCATCATCAATCTGAATGGTAAAAAAATTACTATAATTCTCATATTTATAAAATCTCTTTGACATAATATAAATGAGCTTATTAGAACAATGCCGAGGGAAATTGATTGGCAGCCTTTTTTTCTTCTCATGCCTACTAGTGTAAGAAGATGAATTTAAACAGAATATTACTGAAACAATCAGCACAGCCCAGGGAAAAAAAACATCCACAGGCAAGGATTTATGATTAACTTATTTTTGTCATTGGCTCAATAATGTCATGCCTGTCATCAATAGCTTAACAAGATTGTAGAATTTCTGCTTTGAACAGATCATGCATAAGTAGTAGTGAGGAAATACCCCACTCATTACATGAGACAAATTATCATTTTTATGTTATTTTCCCAAGTCCCGAATGATCATAACATGAGCACTTTGATACATGCATCTGATTATTGGTTTATGAAAATTTACTCTCCCCGATATAATTTAAAACCCCTTCTTATTCAATTCGCTCTTTTAAAGAGAATCTCAGCATCTCAGTTTATACACGTAGATTTAAGAAATGTTTACTGGTAGACCCTGGTAGCTATTATCTAGCTGACAGGTTCCAAAGGCAAACAATAAAAGTTCAAGTGCATAGAGGTATTGCTAAGTTTCCAAAAGACATGGAGGCCAGACCTAGCAATGCTTGCTGGTGTTAAAGCTATACAGTCATGGCCAAACCTTTTTGGCAGATGTTGCTATGATATACTGAAGTAAAAGTACAAACATGTCATAAGTGTAAAAGGCTTTTATTGACAATTACATTAAGTTTATGTAAAGAGTCAATATTTGCAGTAATGACACTTCTTTTTGAAGACGTCTGCAATGCACATGCTGCCAATCAACTTCTAGGCCACATACTGACTGCTTGGAGTTTGTCAGAATTTGTGGGTTTTTGTTTGTCCACCCACCTCTTGAGGATTGACCACAAGTTCACAATGGGATTAAGGTCTGGGGAGTTTCCTGGCCATGGACCCAAAATTTTAATGTTTTGATTCCCGAGCCACTTAGTTATCACTTTTGCCTAATGGCAAGGTGCTCCATCATGCTGGAAAAAGCATTGTTCGCAACCAAACTGTTCTTGGATGGTTGGGAGAAGTTGCTCTTGGAGGATGCTATGTTACGATTCTTTATTCATGGCTGTGTTCTTAGGCAAGATTGTGAGTAAGCCCACTCCTTTGGCTGAGAAGCAACATCACACATGAATGGTCTCAGGATGCTTTACTGTTGGAATGACACAGGACTGATGGTTGCGCTCATCTTTCCTTCTCCGGATAAACATTTTTCCAGATGCTCCAAACAATCTGAAAGGGGATTCATCAGAGAAAATGACTTTACCACAGTCCTCAGCAGTCCAATTCTTGTACCTTTTGCAGAATATCAATCTGTCCCTGATGTTTTTCTTTGCCTCACCGTGCATGCAGGTGCACTCACACCTACCTGCTGACATTCCTGAGCAAGCTCTGCACTGGTGGTCCCCCCGATCCCGCAGCTGATTCAACTTTAGGAGACAGTCCTGGTGCTTGCTGAATGTTCTTGGGCACCCTGAAGCCTTCTTCACAACTATTGTACTTCTCTCCTTGAAGTTCTTGATGATACAATAAATGGTTGATTTAGGTGCAATCTTACTACCAGCAATATCCTTGCCTGTGAAGCCCTTTTTGTGCAAAGCAATGATGACTGCACATGTTTCCTTACAGATAACCAAGCTTAACAGAGGAATAACAATGATTTCAAGCCCCACCATGCTTTTAAAGATTCCAGTCTGTTATTCTAACTCAGTCAGCATGACAGTGTGATCTCCAACCTTGTCCTCGTCAACAATCTTACCTATGTTAATGAGAGAATCACTGACCCAATTTTGTCCTTTTGTGGCAGGGCTGAAATGCAATGGAAATGTTGTTTTGGGGATAAAGTTCTTTGTCATGGCAAAGAGGGACTTTGAAATTAATTGCAATTCATCTGATCACTCTTCATGACATTCTGGTGTATATGCAAATTGCCATCATAAAAACTGAGGCAGCAGACTTTGTGAAATATAATATTTGTGTAATTCTCAAAACTTTTGGCCATGACTGTACTCAAGTTGATGTTTCGCATCAGTATAGTTACAATAGTTTAATGTAAAGTGTTGAAAAATGACCCAGGCCACTATATATGAGACTATGAGCATGGAGCCTCCTAGCAACTCTCTCGGCACAATCAGAAAAAAAGAGGGAGAATCCTGCCTTGGCTGTACTAGCTCAAAAAGCACAAGCAGCTGTAGGAAAAAAGAGGAAAATTGCTAGTCTCCAAACAAACACATGAGATCAAGCAAAAAACAGCGCTAAAGTGCTGAGCAAAACAATAGTAAAAAGTATGTATATCAAAAAACCAGGGCAGAAGACTAAGGACGACCTCTTAAAAAACAAAACATACAATTTATTCAAATATCAATATATAAAAACAGACCAACATAACCCTCCTATAGATATTCAGCAATGTCTGCAATAGAAAGTGTCTCTAGTCAATAGGGACCTAATGAAACACATGGGTATATTGTGATAATTGTCACAGTCAGTATCCGGAATATACATTTATATAAAGAGTACAGTTCTACTACACCACCCTCCCCCACCTGCACAGTTATCCAGTCAATACACAACCTCTCCTCTGGCTACCTTAACAACCCTAACTTTTTCATGCACTCATACTCCACATGCTGCTAGCAAACTTGTACTTGACACTGCCAGGTGAGTGCCAGAGGAAAGGTTAAAATTAAAAAGTGAGAACGTAATGAGAGAAAATAGAAAAAAAGATTAGATTATATAAGGAAAATAGGATGAGAGTGTGAATATATGAAATTTTATTCCCAAGACAGTGTGTTGGAGAATGCTGAGACTTGCCTAAAAAAGGGCTGGTTGTAACACCTACATTAATATTGGTGCAACAAATTCTAAGCAAGGGAATTCTTATGGTTATTTCTCTTTGTCTAATTTTTAAATGGGCACATAGCAAATGCACAGACAAGTAGATATAAAGCTAGACTGCTTCTATAGACTATGATGGGAAGGTGTGTCACAGTAAGTTTTTAATGCAATTTTAAAACCACCATCAATCAGATCTGGTTTTCAAACACAAACTGCAGTTTTTATTGATCACATCCAAAGTGTGATTTGCAAACTGATCAAACATTTCTATGCTTCCAATTTGATTAACGAATTATCCAGGCTGGCTGGAATTTTGTCACACATGGGGGCATATTCAATTCTCGGCGGAAATGCCAAAAATCTAGCGCTCCACGCACTATTACTGTTATTACGGTAATAGTGCGCGTAAAAACCGTTATTACAGTAGTTTTCTCGCTGGATTTCAGCTCGCAGCTCCCTGAGCCGCGAGCTGAAATCCAGCTTACTATTACCGTAATAACGGTAATAGTTTTAACGCCACAGAAAACGGTGAGAATTGAATATGCCCCATGGAGACAGAAATCTATGGAAATGTAAAGTTTTTATAAAATTTTAAAATACACAAGAATTCAAAATGGTTTGGAAGTGGTTAGGCTGTAGATGTATATCCAAATAGCTCACAATTAGCTGAGAGTCCCAAACTCAAGATAGCACATTAGTAGCGATGTGTCAGGAACTCAAGATAGCACTCTGATAACAAGAATGCAGGAACACAAGATCACACTGTGGTAGCAATGTGCAGGAACACAGTATTGTAGTGCCCCAAAATATTCTATATGTGTGTATGGTCCCTTTAAAAAAGGACTGTGCAAGCTCAGGAAGCATAGAACCCAGGAGTTTCCCTGCTCCTGCTGCTTATTGGTTCATGCAGCTGTCAGTCAAGAAAGGACAGACTGAGACGGATATTAATCCTGCAAGATTTGGGGTGTGTGTCGTGCAAGGAACTTCTGTGGAGAGAAAGAAGAAGTTTGATGCGAGGTGCTATGTAAACTAAAACATAAAACAGACAAGCAAAAGGCTGGTTGGAGTTTAACAGCAGCTATACTGACAAGTTTTCCGGACAAGACAGCAACAGAGATATCAGCAGTCAAGTGTGCTGGGGTGAATCTATAATCTATACCCTATAAGAGTGGGACTTTGTACTGTTCGAGGCATAACAGTAGTGAGGAACAAGAGTACAGCTCTAGGTTTAAATCATACTTACCAACTTTGAACAGTTGGTTTCCGGGAGCCTGTCATGGGAGGTGGGCGTGTTGGGGGCGGGGATCCAAAATGCTGCGATTCCCCGGGACCCGTCACATCATGACGCAAAACGCATCATTTGACAGCGGGGGGCGGGGTCAAATGCCACGATTGCCCGGGAATCGCAGCATTTGGGAGCTAATTCTGCCCACTTCACTAGGAAGTGGGCACTTCCTAGCGAAGTGGGCAGAATTCGGGAGATTGCCACACTCACCCGGAAGTCCGGGAGACTCTCGCAAAATGCGGGAGTCTCCCGGACATTCCGGGAGAGTTGGCAAGTATGGTTTAAATCCTCAGAATGTATGTGGAACACTTGTATTATTAACCAGAGGAACTAAGAAAGAGAGAGTCACAAAATAATAGAATCTGTGTAACAGCGTGGTACTACAAGTCACAGAGAGAGACAAAGAAGAGAAACAGGAGAGGCACTCCAGTCCCCAAAGAAATAATTAATGTGTTTGTTTTAAGGAATTGTGTTTGTTAACCACCACCATTATGAGACAGTAAATGCAGCATCAAGAATCAGACATTTTGTTTGGAACAGAGACTGAATTATCTGTCAGAACTTTATTTGGATTAGTATGATAACAAGACTGAGCCTGCATTGGAGTACCATTTAAACACAAAGAACAATAATCTTGTGACTATTTGATACAGTTCACTTCTGAGGTTCACTGCATCCCTTCATACATTTGTTAACAGAATTAAAGACTGTTTTACTTCACTTTAATTTCAAGTAAAAGACTGAGATATTGTGGGAAACCTTATTTTTATTTGGCTTAATTGCTATGCTATCTGTCTATTACAGTGATTTTATATCTATTTTTAAGTGTCTATGCTAAATGCATTGTCTATCCCATGTATATTGAATGTATTATTTCTAAGTTGCCTTTTCCACCTTAACCTCTTTGATCCAGAAATAAAAGGTTACATTTTCTTGCTGTCGACTATTGAGTTGGGAGTGAGCAAGTCATACCAGTACCATTGTCCCTCTGACATCCATAATCATTCTAATACCAACCGAATCTAAACTGTGAGGATGGAGGAAGAACAGCATCGAAAAAAAAGAAGTACCGTATTTCCCCATGTATAAGACGCTCCCATGTATAAGACGCACCTTAATTGCCGGCAGCCTTAGCTGTCACAAAGTGTGCTGAGTGTGCTGAGATTGCCGGGGCCTTGTGCTGGCGGCTGCGCACTATGTGCAGGTCCGTTTGGCAGAGACAGGCAGGAAGAGTGTAACCATAGAAAATATATAATGATGTTTCTCTGCGTGGCCTATCCACAAAGCTGCCTTTCCTCTTAAAATGCACAATCTCCAATTTATGCAGTAATAATGGTTTAAATATAAAAGTATTAAGAGAAATGGGCGCTACCGGATATCACATAAAAAAAACAAATAGGATCAAAACCTGTCCTATTATAGACTGTGAAATGATCTTATAATATCTAACACATAGAATCCAAAACACATAGAGCAATAACAGTAAAAAACCAATTTACATGGTAAAAAACACCCAAAAAAGTCTGTATAGTTCAATTACTGTGTGTATTCATTCTTCTCTGTTGCTCCAAATCTTTTATGGTCGCTGGTCAGATGAATGAGCATGTGAAAAAAAAGTAATAAACAAACATAGTGCAACCTGTATATATATCAAAAAATATAAAGGAGACAAAATCCTTTAAAACCCGTGTGGGAATGTTGTAAATGGAAACACCACGTGTGCTGGCCAGCTGCTCTGATTGTGTTTTAAACACAATCAGAGCAGCCAGCCAGCAAACTCTCCCTGACGGTCTCTGCCGAACAGACCTGCACATAGTGTGCAGCTGCCGGCAGCAAGCCCCTGCAATCGCCACCCCGCCTCCACTGTACCGCTGCCCCCCTGGATCCTCCCGCTACCACTGTATAAAACACGCCCAGTTTTTAGACCCCAAATTTTTGGAAAAAAGGTGTGTCTTATACATGGGGAAATACGGTAAGTCCTTGCATTGTAGTCACTCCATTCCTCCAGAGTGTTACAGTATAGCACTTTGGTATCAGAGTATCAGTAGCACATAGATAGCAGAGTGCCAGTGACTCTGGCTTGTAGACTGATACCACCCTGTTCCACATTACTCACATAATGTGTGTCACGAACAAGGTAGTTGGAAGGCCTTACCTGCTGGTATTAGCGCTGCTACACAAGGAGGTGCGGAGTCTAACCACGCCCCAGGTGTTCACCAGGGAACCCCGCAAGGAGTTTTGGACTTAGCCGCTGAGACGTGTCGGTCGCGGTTCTCCCAGGTAGCTACCAGCGAGGTAACGTGAACAAACGTAGCGAACAGTCCGAGGTCGAATCCGTGCAGGCAACGAAGTACAGAGGGGTCAGGCAGGAGAATAGTCAGGAAGCCGAAGGTCAGAACCAGGAGATCAAAACAGGTACCAAGGAGAATCCGAAGAGTAGTCAAGCAGGCAAAGGTCAAATCCAGGAGATGCAGGCAGGAGGTATAGGTAATAAGCAGGGGAGCCTAGAGACAAGCTATGAGACTAGATACTCTGACACCCTAGTGATGCCAGAGTCTGGTTTAAATACTGGCGCCAGTCTTGCCATTGGTGGAGTGGAGATCGGCGGTCAGCTGATCTGACCGCCGACAGGAACTGCTGTTTAGCGTCTCCGTTGCCTAGCAACAGGATGCGATGTTCGGGCGCGTGTAGAGAAGGTGTCCGTCCCGGCACCAGGTAAGAATGCGGGACGGCGCCTGACAATGTGGATTATAGCATGTACTTTTTATAGCCCTTGCATTTGTTCCCAAGTTCAACAGAATACCACTGCAGTGGCTAATTACATGTGGATGAGGGGACATTGTAGCTCATTGTAAATATGTATATTGTGTATTGTATATTGATGATGTGACAGTGTGGTTGTTAATCATTGTCCTTCAAGTCACTCCAGGGGGGGGAGGTGGTGGTCATTCTGGGATTTCATTCATGTAAGGTGTAAGGTCTGGTTTTTGAGTTGCCGTTCTCTACCACATTCTACATATGCAGCTGAGAGAGATCCATGGGTCATCAAGTCTGGTTCCAGGTGACTGTAACACATTAAGCTAGTGGGGTAAGGGACAGATGATGTGGTAAACCTGCCTGGCATTTATTTACTGTGTGTAGATAATAATCTAGTAATTGTTTTCATTACAATAAATGTATTGATTTACTTTCTAACTGCATTTGCCTGAGTGACTATATGAATCCTAGAAGGTACTGGGTAGACTTCCCTGGCATAGGAAGGCATCCGTGGGTGGCCAGCCAGAGTGAAGTGGGTAGCATTGGGCCAGAAAACCCGGTATCTTCACAACACACATTTTAGGAAGCTTATTTTTGTTCGTCACAGGCGTGCTACAAGTTTACTTGTTGATGGTGATGATTACCAACAAACCTCCCTATCGCACTAGGAAAAATCCTATGAATTCCAGATGGAAATCAGACTTCTTTCTCAATCTCAAATGTTAAATATAATGGCTTCACATCTGGAGATAGGTGCACCCTACACAAATTCAAGGAAGTAGAGAAAACAACTAGAAAACACCTTATGTGTTTTAGGGGCACTCAGAGGATAATGGAAATATATAAAACTGTATAGATTAAGTGATGCATATAACCTCCATGAATTTACTAGTATCTATATTGGCGAATATGATTATCTCTATTCAATAGAAGATTTCCTTATCACACAGGACACCTGACTCTTAAAGGGATACCTGCCCCATATATAAACGAAGTTGATGTGATCTGGGGACTAACCCCATATTATTGATATTGAGGGGAAATATAGTACTCAGCCACACGTATCCTAAAATTTTTTTTTGCTCAGCACCCACTCCTGCAAATTGAGATATATTATTGGAGAGACATCGCATTTTCGATAGATTACCTATCGATTTTAACAGAGTTCTATTTTGGTTCATTTTGTCAATTACTTGGTTTTAATATTTCACTACTTCTATTCATACTCAAGTTATACTATTTTAATTTATATTAATAAAATTTGATTACGTTTTATATATTTCCATTATCCTCTGAGTGCCTCTAAAACACAAAAGGTGTTTTCTAGTTGTTTTCGCTACTGATGGTGATGATTGTCACATCTGTGCTCTGGGTGCATCTGTATGCTGTATTTTTAGTTGTCCATATTAAAAGATTTCAATAAACATATTCTTGTGGCTACTGTGTGGGCACATTTTAGCATTGACAGGAAATTTAGGAGCTTTGTTAACCATCATGTTTAAAATGCTTGCACAATCTCGCCAATAAGAACCATGTCTACAAAAATGTAATCTTTGGTCTTTTTACCAAACTGCGGCTTGATATATCACATTGTTTATATGTATCCAGGACATAAAAACCTGGTGAGTAGAAAAATTAAACTTGATGTGAAATTTTTACTTTTCTGAATGGCAAAATTTGAAAACCACACAACGGGACACACTTTAAATTGTGGTTTTGGAAAAACTGTACTTTGATAACATCCTTATGTTTTTAGAGTCACTTCAATTTAGAAATCTGTATGTTTACCATAAGTAGTCATTTTTTAATTGTTAAATATTACTTTATACGTAAAAATATTTTTGGGGTATTCTTTGAAGATAATTGACGTGTAAAAAAATAAGTACGAGCTATATATGGGATCATTTATCTAGATTCCAGGTTTCAAATTAGCAAAATGATAAAAAAAACACAAAATTTGATTTTGCCAATAATAAATGTCATACACTCAGGTACAAACACGGAGCGCCTCTTCCTTCAGTCTCTCTGATGAGTGCTGCTACACAATTTAATGAGGAAGGTAATGTAAGGGACAGCATGGGAAAATATAGTATTATCCTCCAAATTATGAAAAAAATCCTTAGCCATGAACTTTTAAGTCCCAGGCATTCTGGATAAAAGACTCTGTACCTATACTAACCTTCTACATTCTATCTCTTATACACAATATTAATATTGTAAAATAGCAAATAAAGCTAGATTCTGTAGATCATTTTAACTACTTTGGAAACAACTAATGTTAGCTGAAGATAATTCAGTTTGCAAAATCATTTGATTTTCACAGCATAGTAAAAGGTATTTATAAAGTTACTTAAAAGTGTAATGTTTCAACCAACTATAAATTAAATTGTTATTGCTAAACTTTACCTTGTATTAGGTACTCTGTATACAGCTAAAGAGATGGCCATTAAAAGTAATTAAATGAACATTGCCTATGTATCAGCTAATTATTGAGATTTAGCTCAACTGCATTATTCTAATTCTGTAATGCACACAGATTAAGCTGTTCCATACAATAGATTTCAGCAGGTATCAAGATTCATTTGCAAGATGCTGCTGTGGGTATCTGTTAAACAAGGTAGATTATACCGACCCATAATGTGACTGTATAGATGTTACAGCAAGAGTAAATGATACAGAGAAACTAAACTGCTTGAAGTGATAGGACTTCACTGTTACAGATAATGTTTCTACATTCCGACCCCTAAGAATTATTATTGTGAAACCAGGCAGAACTCATAAGAGATCAGGGGTTTGAAGTACAGGAACCCTTACAGTGAAATGAATCAGGAAGTGTCTTTAGAACCTATGCTACCTGAGCAACCAGGTCAAAGAAGCGTTTTTTGTTTTTTATTTAATGAAGATCTCTTACCATGGCATGTATTTTACAATAGTAGATCACATTCATGGTCTCCAAAGAATCTGAGCAGTTATAAGTAACATTCAGAAATTCACTAGAAAGTCATTGATTTCACTTTATTGTCCTAATTAGCCATTTGTATAGTTCTATAATTAAATATGTGCCTTTCTCATCAAGTTTTTCACTTTAGTAATGATACCACTGCGCCACAAACAGGCTCCATGCTGTTTGGTTTGGGACTTATTCATAGCATTTAATTGGTCACCCAGTGGTTAGCCAATAACCCCTTCTATGGGAAGCAACACTCTGAATGCTGTTAATGGGCTAGAGGCACAGTGATTGCCTCCTGGTACTCAGCAGTACTGGGAATAAAGCAATTTCCTCCACTGTGTTGTGTGCCCAATAGCTAATCCTCTTCACTTCAGAAATGCACACTATTTGGTTATAAGTATTTGTGCTGCCTTACTTACCGCTGGGTTGCTAATAGGCAGTGATTCTTCAATGCTCCTTCAGTGAAGTTACAGTCAGTTTGCTGACTGCTAATTAAAATAAGTTTGCACTCCGAGACTGCAACAAAAGGTAGCGAGGTCAACATGTTTCTAAGAGTCCTCTTATATTTCATAATGTGTACTTTAAGGTCAAGATTACATTTATCAGCAGATCTATTAATATAGCCACAATGACCACTGACAGTTTAATCTGCAAACCACGCAGAGCCCTTGTTAGCTCCCACCTCAGTGATTCTACACTGAGATGGGAGCTAACAAGGGCACAGTGTCAAAGAAAAGAGCAACTAAAAAAGACATTAAGAATGTATCAAATAAACTAGTGAAAATGTATTATTTTTATACATGTTTTATTATGTACTGCAAACAGAGCTAACTTTTCATGTAAAAAATATTTGTATTTGTATTGTGAGACGTTTCACAACACACATTTTTATATTATGTGAAATATGGTTTACATATAGATGAGCAAATTTCACAAATCAAAGTTCTTTTATCTGTTTACTAAGCAATACATATAAAAAGTTAAAGAATTAAAATGGCATTTATAATTTTTTATTTACTTAAAGTGGGAATATTATCAAAATACATTTGAATATTATTTGTAACAGGAAAAACACCCACAGATTGCATCATAATGTATTTAATTCAAAGTAATATTCATCATCTATATCTGTGTATATATATATATATATATATGCATATATATTAATAGAAACCTAAAATTATACTTTTGGTATGTTTACATTTTGTGATGTAGCTGTCATTTACGTTCTCAAATTTACAACTCATTGTACTGCACAGTGCAAAGGTACTATAAATAATTGTAAAATAGTTACAAATAGAATGTGTATAATGTAGTGTACATGCACTCTCAAATCTGGGGTACCCTTCAATTCAGCTGACCCATACTCTTCCAAAAAGGATATTTTCTGTAACATTACTCCCGTCTTCCTTATCAATTGAATTATATATGGGATACTGTACTCCATTTTGTAAATAATAATAGTACTAGAGGCTCCATGCCCATATACAACATGAATACGCAGGCTGAGCACTTCTGTACAGACAGTGGAACTCTGATGTGACTTCTAAAATTCATAATAATTTACTGTAGGGGTACAGTCAGGGCCGCCATCACGGGGGTACAGGGAGTACAGCAGTATGGGGCCTGACAGCAGTATGGGGTCCCAAAAGCCCTGGGTCCAAAGAGATTTATTAGTGGAGGGGCCTCCTCAGTGAATTGAGGGATGTAGGAGGCACATCTGCCTCCACTCCCCACATGTTGCTATTTGATCCAGTTTCAGACCCCCAAGTGCGCATTTCCCAGGCAGAGAGGTGCAAAAAGACAGACAGGATCCTTGCAGTGTTGCTGACATCATCTGATTAATGATGTCACAATGCTGTCAATGGTGAGGAGCCAAAATTAGCCAGCAATAAGAAGCAGGTAAGCAGAGAGGTAAGTAAATTACTGCACGGGTTAGATAGAACTATGGATGGTGGGTGATTAGAGACAATGAGGGTAGGCAAATGTTCTGTAAAGGACAACTTAAAACTTGGGATAGAGTGAGAAAAGGAAGGAGGGGGCCCGGTCTGTTACATTTGTATTGGGCCCCACAATTTCTGAATGCCAGAGTCCAGGGGGTAAATGTATCAAGCTGAGAGATTTCCGGCGGGTTTGAAAAGCCAATCAGATTCTAGCTATCATTTATTTAGTACATTCTACAAAATGATAGCTAGAATCTGATTGGTTGCTATAGGCAACATCTCCACTACACATATCTCAAACCCGCCGTAAAACTCTCAGCTTAATACATTTACCCCCAGGTGTGGCTGGAGAGAAATAAACAATCTCTAAACATAAACTGGATAACAGGTAAGTTACAGGAATAAAGAAAGACACTTACCATGCAATAGATTACTAGGCATAGGCAAATGCTGCAAACAAGGTGCTTAAGGAATCCAGGTAAATTGTGAGTTTGGAATGATGGTAGAAGGTAGAACTAAAGTTACACAAGAACAAACAATGGTGAGCAGAATGTCCAAGGCACAGGTTAAGTCAAACAATGACCAGCAAGATGCATGGTGAAGAGCAGGAATTATCATCCACCCTTGCCTTTAAATCAATAGTCAGCCTCCACCCCTACTACAGTAAGAGCCTTCCTCCCACACTTTCCTTCTACCATCTGGCTCTGTAGATTTCAGAGAAAGACTCTTCTGTCTGACTCTCTTATTTCCTTGCTGTCAGCACACAATTGATCTCTAAATAAACAGCAGTAAAATCACAGCAATATAAATAGTCTCTTTCACCCTGTCCAACCATATCCAAGGGATTTGCAGCCTACATCCTATCTACATGCTAAAATGACAGCCGAGAACTGGGTGGAGCGAAATATATACAATATATCGATCCAAAACTTGCGAGATCTGACATTTTGCCAGAAAGTATTTTGCCTTGTTTTCAGATCCGATTTTGGAGCACAAAACCATGTAGTGTGCTGGTATGACTCGGATCAACAACATAGAATCTTGACGTATTTCTCAGAATCTGAACCGCTTATCTCTAACTAGTGCTGCTTTAGCTTCAAGCTGTCGCCAATATGTGTATGGCCACCAAAACAATGGCGCTTGTGAAATCCATTTTATCCAAAATGACACACTTTGTTGATACGATATTAGGATCGTTTATATAGAATATTGCACATAAAGTTATTTGACTAACATAGTTGCAATAGGTTATTGAATGAGATGTATTTTCTGTGTGTGTATTTAATATCACTTCTTTATGTTCACCTGTTTTTCTCCTTGCTCATGAGCGGAAGTGATATAATGTTGAGGGTGGAGGTATCTGTGTGCCTCAGTTTATGATGTCTGATTGCTCCATTCCTGATTGGTTCTGGACTAATTAGTGATACTATTTAAACTGCCTTCTTGATATTTCCCATATCCCCTGAGGAAGTCAAAAAGACAAAACGCATTGGAGACTTATCTAGGGTTTACCTTTGGAATCTAAATTCTTCCTAGTGGTTGTTGGACTCCTGTCCTGAGATTCCTCCCATGATGGATATATTCACTTTAGAGATTTACATCTCAGATATTTTAATTTACAAGCACTGTAATGTCTTTTATCTTTTGCAAGCTTTGAGAATTTTATTGGCAGTTCCTCTTTCTGACGGTTTAATACTATGTGCATTAGCAATTACTTTGCCTGGTACACACACATCTATGTTGAAAACGTTGCACACTATTGTTTAAAACGTATTACACCATATTGTTTTTAGTTTGTGGAGTTTTAGCCTCTTGATCTTTTCAGGAATCAAGTCTTCTATATGAATGTAATCCTATAAATCTGAATAAGATGAACTCATTTTGATTTCCACATATGCAACAAATACTTTTTTCTTATAATCCTTTGGTCTTTCAGTACTCTATTTACGGATTACTGTTATTTATACATGTTACACAATGTTTGGTGCTTTTATTTTCTGTTGGTTATTTTAGATACCGCACCTTTAAACAGGTGCAAAAGATAAGAAAGAGCTTTTCTGTTTGTGTTTTTTTTGTGTTTACACAATTCACTGATTGCTTTGGGTTGTCAATTAGTGCCATAAACTTTATATTAGTTTGTTTTATATATTGTTTCGATTTTACAGTTATTTAGACCCACTATAATTCAACACATTATCTTAAACGCAATAGTTTTTCAGCTGTAAATATGTACTAGATTATGACAAGCAAGGTTGACATTAGAAATTGTTGGGTCCAGTAGAAATTAAACAGGCAGGTTCCCCACCCCCCTGATGAAAAGCAACAGTGGAGGGGACATGACCAGCATGCAGAGGCAAGTTGAAGTGAAAAAAATATAAATAATTGTTCTCTGACAAACATAAGTTGAAAGAAAATAATAAAGTTTTCACTTATTGTAAGATTAATAATTGGTCTTAAGCTGATTTTCACTGTCCTGAAAGTCTGAGGAGAAAGAGTAAGATTGGAGAAGATGAGGAGAAGTGTAGGTGACACATACTAGTAGGTTAATTGGCAGCTACCAAATTGACGCTAGTCTTTCTGTCTGTCTCCAATGGGGCAGGGACTGATGTGAGTGAGTTCTCTGTACAGCGCTGCGGAATTAGTGGCGCTACATAAATAAATAAATGATGATGATGATGATGATGCTGGACAGCAGAGGGATGGACAGGACAATGAGGACTTCAGATTGGCAGAAATGCAGCCAAAGACAGCAATGCCAATGATGCTCCTTGCCTTCTACTAAGTTCTTAGTAGTTTTATCTATGTTTAGATTGAGGACGATCCTCTGAATTGTTAATTATTTTTCTTCTTAACATTTCAGCATTAGCGGTAGCCGATTTACTGAATATTTAGTTCAGTCGGCCATCTTTGAGGTGACTTTGTGCTATGGAAATAATATTGTCAATTTTTTTCCTTCTCCATGGCAGCCACCATTTTGTTGGTGGATTATCAACTTTAAATAGCCGGGAATTTTCTGCCCATAACTGCTGGCTTGTTTTCTTTCACAGGATGGCACTCAATTAACTAATTATGAATGCTATAAAAGACTATTAATTTCTGATGAAGTGCTGGGCACGAAACATGTATGGTGGTCTTGCTGCAAGTTTTTTTATCGTGTTTCGCTGGTTGGTTCGGACCTGTGGCAGCGCTTTTTGTGACAATACAGATAACCCTATTTTTATTTATTATTGACTTTACTGTTTGTTCCTTGGATTCATATGCTGATGTGGGACGACATCAGGAAAATTACAGATAAGCCTTTTTGAATTCTATTAAATGTACACAGATTATATAAGAACTGTACACATATTAGATAAGTGCTCTCTGGTTCTATTTGGATATATATATATTGCCTTTAAAAGCTGTGTGCAGGTAAGCTTTAAGCCCAGATAAAATAGCATAGCATTTGATCATGTTAGGACTGACCAGATTGGGAAGACTTTGGCGTGAGTTGGTCAGCTTAACATATATTGCAATATGTGGAACTAACATTCCCTGTTTTTATTATAGAACAGTATTTAGTACAGCATTAATCATGTGTTTGGAGAGTGCAGAGTATTCCTGTTTTTATATATATATATATATATATATATATATATATATATATATTTATATATATATATATTAGTTTCCATGTGTAGTGCAAGGTCTGCCAGTTTGTCTAGAAAATTTTATTTTTACAGGAGGAGATCTCGGAGGGGTGGAGGGCCCTGAGCTAGTATCTTGCCTAGAGCTGCATGGAGTCTTAGTCCCACTCTGTTTGGCAATTTGTCACATGGGTGCAATTATGTTCTGAAGACTATCCATCCCTAATTTTCAGCAAGTAGTCAGCACATGAGTGATGGAGCTCTGTTAATGCTAGCAATTTTCCAGCTGCAAAATGGCTAACTTTAAAAGCACCTGTCTAACACTCCTTTGCTTTAAAATTGTTAGGGACACTGCTACATGATGCTCTACACTTTTAAAAAAGAATTATCAGGTAGACCTGTAATGAGAACTGGGCAGTGCGAATCACAAATCGTAAATGCGCTAGAACATTTTAAAAACATGGATTTTGCCACTATTAGCATATTTTGAATTGACATTCAACCAAATTATAGTTAATAGAACTGATGGGGCTTTATATACATCAGGTATTCAGCTCCTGTGCATGCAACTATAGTTGCTGACTAGTATGATTTCCACTAATGGGCAACACAAGGGCAAGAGTGATCAGACAAGCCAGGTACATTGTTATCATTTGAAACAGTATTAATCAAATCAGGCAAGTTTCCAGCCACTGCGACTCCTTTCGGCCCTGGCCACAGTGTTGAGCTTATTTTGAAATTTCATATATTTAGTCATTGCAAGCAGCACAGTTTAGTTTTTTGGTGGAGACTGAAGAAGGAAAAGCTCTGAGCCATACCAGAAGATGGTGGCAAATCCTTGAGGATGGTGGTGTCCGTCAAGTCAAGATAGAAGACTCGAGCAGAGAGAGAGAGAGAGCTGTGGACAGATCATTGAAAATAAGCTAGAAGATTTCCCAAAGATGAGTCACAGGCATGAAAGCTAAAGCAGTGGGCGAGGGCAAAAGAGCTATCACAGTTCTAACCTGCTGCCAATGAAAGTTGCTAGAAAAAAGGTAAGGTCTTTGGACACCACCTGATTAATTTGGGTCCATTGTCAGCAGATTAATTCAGTTATTGAGCCTATGACAATCAGATTAATAAGGGTGCTAGGTCTATTGGCACTAGATTAATTCAGGTTAAGAACCTGTGGATACCAGGTTAGGTCAAGAGCCTGTGTGCACCAGTTTAATTCAAGTCTTAGGCCTGTGGCATCAGTGAGGCCTTGGACCTGTGTCCTCAGTAGTGAGGCACTAGGCCTGTGGACCCTTTCAAGCGTCCTGTGGTGTAATAGGTTTTTTTTCCCCTTAACTGCTCCCCTTTCCCACAGCTCGTGCTCTTTCTCTCCTCATACACTGGATCACCAGGTAGTTCCACTAGACACCAGGTGGACAAAGGTGTAGTCCACTTGGTCATGCAACTTGGCACCACACCATGGAGATATCTTTCCCACCTTTTTAGTGTACAAAAATGTGGTGGGGTCCAGGCTTGCTTGGGGGCCCATGTCTACCTATGTAGTAGCTATGCCCCTGTTACAGTGAGGGTGAAATGGGAGCAGACATTCAGCAAACAGTAATATAATGTGACACCTAGGAGATAGGAGTAAGAGGGATTGAAATAGTGTGTTGAGCTGGTTGTACCGAAAAAAGAGACAGGACTTTCCCTGTGTGTGTGTGTCTGGGATTTGTTCTCATTCTGCAGGAAAAGAGGAAGTGAGAAAATAGTTAAAAAGGGCTGAGAGTGTCAGAAAACTCAGGCTGAAGTTCAGAGAGAGTTGTAAAGAGAATGATACAGTTACCTGGAGGGACAGCTATAGTAGAGAGTGAGAGTGCAAGGAGAGTGTCCACCCTGACAGACAGAAACATGGAGAGGAGAATGTGACAACCAAAGAATGAAAGTGATGCAAAACTTTATAAGTGAGGAGATTGTCAGTTACAATGTGTACTTCCTTTCCCTGCCTCTATAAATGACACCCTCATTACTAATCTACCACCACTCTCTTGCACCTTTACAACTATGCCCCTCCTAATAATAATCTATCGCCCCTCTACTGTTTCTACAACTATAACCCCTCCTAATACTAATCTATCACCCCTACTACAGCTATACCCTCTGCCTGAGCCTGCCTGGGCCCAAAACAGGGTGCAAAAAATCTGTACGAGCACCTATATAGTATTCCCTAAGGAGTTGATGTACCAGGACCCAAAATTAATCTTTACGGCCATGCGTGCAGGTGCATAACTGGACAAAGTTGTTATGAAGTGGCCAGATCAAAGCATACATGCCTAAGAAGACATTGCCCAGGTAAGGACCAATCAACAATGAAGTGGTTGAACATTAGGGTAATTCAGGTAATCATTTCTCTATTTTCTGTCAAGTGGCAGAGGTGGTTGGCTCCTTATCCTTTTTTTAAAAAAAAAATACTTGCACCATTCCATTAATTTTTTCCCTGATAGGCAGGTTTGGTGACAGAATGAAGCATTTCATTATTACATTTACTACCACTGAATGAAGAGTTTGCGCAAGCCTGTCTCCCTTTGAAATGTGGCCAAAAAATTGGCAATTTTTCACTTGTAGCAGAGATTCAGTAAGGTGGCTATAAAATAATTGTCTCTTTATTTGATATTTTAAACACACTTTTCATTTTGCATGCTTAACATCATATTATCTGCAATGGCTGCTAATTCTTCACCACCTAAAACAGCATCCTCTGTCTGTGTTTCATCCTCACCAAGGGTCATTTGTTTACTTTCTTGTTCACCACGAGCACACATACAACTTGATGATGTACGCGTATGTGATTGTTAGGTTGTAGAGGGCAGCAGCTGATTGCTCTGATCACTCTCATTATCCTACTGCATGAAGCTTAATGATTGCTCTAACATGAACATAATAGGTAAAATGTTGCTAATGCCACAATCATCCATGCTAACAAATTTGTTTGCCTCATTAAAGGTGCACAGCAGTTTACAAATGAACTCTATTATTTGTCAATGCCTTGGGTAAAAAAGACATTTCCCACACATTTTGGATGTGACATAATATATTCATTGGCCTTTCTTTGCTCCTCCAGTCTCTCAAGCATAGCAAGTGTAGTATTAAATCTAGATAGGAAATCACATGTGAGCTGATGCTATAGTAAATTGTTACATCTTTGTAAGGTGGTAACATTTTTTTTTTTTTGCACAATATGTTCTGCTATAATAAGCACTAACTTCTTTGTACTATTAAGATAAGCACATGAGCAAAACAAGGGATGTGCACAGGCAGTACTAATATTCATCACATTTTCAGATGTCAGTTTTTCAATCTTTAGTTTTTTTGGAGCACAACCAGTGGTCAATTTCACAATATATGGCTTTTGTTTGTTCTATTGGATTTCTTGTCCAAAGTGAATAAATGTATGGTGGCATGGAAATGCTTAAATTTTCCTTTATTTAAAAGTGTGGAAGTCTATGGCGAAAGGATGTTGATGGCGATGATGATGGAGTAGGACATGTGCATAATCTTATTTTGGACACATTGTACTATATATTGACCCTGGCCATAGCCACTGAACCACATATCTATTATGACATGGTTGGTAACCGGTTCATATTGGCACATAAAGTGGTTAAAGCTTTAGCTGAAAAATGCTACTGTCTAGGTTCTTGAAATCTCAACTCCGCACAAGGGATCAATTTCTGAAATAACAGAGATCCAGAAACTTGTAAGTTATCATTTCTAAAGCTATCATTTTTGTATGTGCACATTTATGGAGAGTGCTCTAGAATGCTGCACTTTTTTCCTGTCTATTGCTTCCACAATGACTGGCAGTGATAGCTGTGGCTTGTTTGGTGTCTTCCTGTGGAATTGATGCCGAATGTGAACATAGAGCTAGCCTGATATAATTTTCTTAAGAGACACGTTCATGTTATCCAAGTCTAAAAATTTTCCAAACAGACAACTTTTGTTTTATAATGGTAGCTGGTATTTTAGGTGATGTTAGTTCTCACACAACTGAATGAAATATTGGTGGTGTATGACGGCTTACATTAAATATTGCTGCTTTTCTGTTGTTTATAAAAAAAATTGAATAACAGTGTCACTCACCAGACTGTGAGTGCTTCTTCCCGTGTGTTTAGGAACCGTGGCCGTCCACCATCCTGAGGGTCTGCGCATGCGCAGCCCTTTCAAAACCTTCAGTACCTGTTCCTTTAACTTAATTGGCTGATCAGGCAACACTCCCTATTTAAAGCACCTGCTGTCCATACCTCGTTGCCTGATCTTGGAGTCTCATTCCCCATGAGCCTCTGAAGGTGTTCCTGTGTTTCCTCGTGTATTCAGCGCTGCTGAGTCCTGTGGTTTCCAGACCACTTCTACTCCTGTGGTTTCCAGACCACTTCAACTCTCCTGTGTTTCATCGTGACTGTTAGCTGATTCCTATCCGCTGCCTCCGTGCACTACAGTCTTCAGACCACTTCAACTCACCTGTGTTTCATCGTGTCTGTTAGCTGATTCCAATCCGCTGCCTCCGTGCACTACAGTCCTCAGACCACTCCAACTCTCCTGTGTTTCATTGTGACTGTTGCTGATTCCTATCCGCTGCCTCCGTGCACTACAGTCCTCAGACTACTTCAACTCTCCTGTGTTTCATCGTGACTGTTTGGCCGATTCCTATCTGCTGCCTCCGTGCGCTACAGTCTTCAGCTCATCTCAACTCTCCCGTGTTTCCTCGAGACTGCTACAACTGATTCCTATCCGCTGCTCTCCGTGCTCAACAGTTCCAGCTCAGCTCTACTCTCCCGTGTTTCATCGTGGCTGCACCCGCTGGTTGCTATCCGCTACCTCCGTGTACCTGCAGAGTCCTGCTGGCTGCTACTCCTCAGTTCTACTCGTGTCTGCAGCAGCTGATCCGCTCTCCGTGCTTCTCAGTGTTCCTGCTGGTGTCTACTCGCCAGTCTGCATCGGATCTGCGCCTCACTGCTTTCATCTCGTCTAGACCATCGCTACTCTTCAGGGTCCTCCAGGAGTCCAGTTCTACATACTACTGCTTCCTGAGTTTTGTTCCCCTGCTGGTCTACCTACCTGTGCGCTGCACCTACTTGATTACCGCTTCACCCTCCAGGGACTTCGCATCCTGCCGGCCTCCAGCCATTCAGGTATCTCTGCACTCCTGTCTGACAGCCTGCTCCTGAACCACGGTATGCATACTTCTCATTGACTGTGCTGGTGTATTGCATATCTTGCTAGACTGAGTTGTTCTCCTCTGGAGCTTACTATCCGCTGAGACTTTTGCCATCATTGACTGTGTTATCTTTTGCCCGGATAGTTTCTATGACTTTGTATTATTGCAGTGCTGTTCAGTCATTACTATATTGTGCATGTCATTGTGGATCAAGTTCAAGGTGCCCGTGTATCCTCTGTATTGCAGTCTCTCCCCGTGCTCCTCCTCACATATATATTCAGTGGTACAACTTGCTAGAGGCAGACCACTGATTCCTGTTTCCAGTGTCACCTGTTCCAGTGTCCTCTCACATAGCAGTGGTACAACTTGCTAACGCAGACCACTGACTCCCCGGATACCTTCACCTGGATCCCATTCCTTCACCCAGACAGCGGTACAACTTGCTAAACGCAGACCGCTGACTCTCATCACCTCCTCGTTTCTGTTGGACATTCCTCCTTACTATAGCAGTGGTACAACTTGCTACCGCAGACCACTGACTACCCTTACGTGTCCTTTGTCCATTCAGATCCTCGTGTATTACTACATATATATTACCAGTGCTGCTAGTCATAGACTTTCCCGAGCATCTCTATCATCTGCTGTCTCCTGTTCCGTGATCACCCCGCTACCAGAGTACCATATTACCATCTATACTCCTCTGGTAAGCTTATCATCTGGTGATCCCTGGGTAAAGACTCCTAGTGCCCGTGACAGTAAGATCAGGCCATGACAGACCCAGATACGGAACCTACAGCCAAAGAGATGCTGCAGCATCTGGTCACCCGTGTGGAGCAACAGGATGCTCGCCAACAGCTGTTACTTCAATGCTACCAGTCGTTAGCCTCCCAAGGAACATCTGGACAGACCGTTACAGCTAATGTTGAAGCTCCTGTGCTTTCCTCCGTTTCCCCAGTGCCATCCCAGGTGTCTACGGCTTCCACGCTTCACCTGCCTACTCCGTCAAAGTATGATGGAGACCCCAAAACTTGTAGGGGTTTTCTCAACCAATGCTCAGTTCATTTTGAGCTCCAACCTCAAAATTTTTCTACCCATCGTTCCAGAGTGGCCTATCTTATCTCATTGTTTTCTGGACAAGCTCTGGCTTGGGCTTCCCCTCTGTGGGAGAGAAACGATCCTGTATTACTAGATAGTGCCAAATTCATTTCTATGTTCCGAAGTGTGTTCAATGAACCAGGTCGTGTGACCTCCGCTGCTTCCAGCATTCTTCGTTTACGTCAGGGTTCTCATACAGTAGGCCAGTACATCATTCAATTTAGGATATTAGCCTCTGAACTTCAGTGGAACACTGAAGCATTAATTGCCGCCTTCTGGCAGGGGCTCTCCGATAAAATTAAAGATGCACTGACTACCCAAGAGCTTCCTACGTCATTAGAAGATTTGATCTCTCTTTGCCTTCGTGTAGACATGAGGTTTCGTGAAAGAGAATCTGAGAAAACAACTTCAGCTAAAGCACCTCTTCGCTCAATCCCTCAATTTCGTCCAGCTTCACCTTCTGTGATTCCCATGGAGATAGGACGTTCCAAATTAACTTCAGAGGAGAGGAACCGAAGAGTAAAGAATAGACTTTGTATCTATTGTGCTGATTCCACACATATGCTCAGTTCTTGCCCTAAGAAATCGGGAAATGCCAGGCCCTAACTAGTTCTGGAGAGGTGAAGTTAGGGTCCCTGGAGTCCTCTCCATCTTCTACGAAATTAAAAGTCTGCGCTTTTGATGTTACGATTTCCTTTGCTACCAAATCCTTTGAGTCTCAAGCACTGATTGATTCTGGAGCAGCAGGAAATTTCATTTCTAAATCCCTAGTGAATCAATGGTCCCTACCAGTGATTACTTTGAAAACACCGATTACTGTGACTGCTATAGATGGATCACGTCTCATCAATGGTCTCATCACCCAGAGTACGTCTCCAGTAACGCTTCAGATTGGTGTGCTACACCATGAAGAGATTTCGTTTTTAATTCTTCCTGTTACGACAAGTCCGATTGTCTTAGGCCTTCCATGGCTTCAATGTCATTCTCCCCAGATTGATTGGCGCACTCCTCAAGTTACGTCTTGGGGAGCTGAATGTCATCATCGTTGTCTTTCTCAAGTCATTCCTCTTAAAATACAGCAATCTTCCATCTCATCTTCCTTACCGGGACTCACTCCTCAGTATGCTTCATTTGCCGATGTTTTTGATAAAGCTCAGTCTGAACGTCTTCCTCCTCATCGTTCATGGGATTGTCCGATCGATCTTCTACCTGGCAAGACTCCTCCTAGGGGTCGGGTCTATCCACTTTCGTTACCTGAAACTCAAGCTACATCTGATTACATCCAGGAGAATCTCCAGCGAGGGTTTATTCGACCTTCCTCCTCTCCCGCTGGAGCCGGGTTCTTCTTCGTAAAAAAGAAGGATGGATCACTACGCCCCTGCATAGATTTTCGTGGACTCAATGCCATTACTATTAAAAATCGGTATCCCATTCCGTTGATCACTGAGTTATTTGATCGCATCAAGGGAGCTCGGATCTTTACCAAGTTGGATCTTCGTGGTGCCTATAATTTAATTAGAATCCGGCCCGGTGACGAATGGAAGACAGCGTTCAACACCAGAGATGGGCATTATGAATATCTAGTAATGCCTTTCGGGTTGTGTAATGCCCCCGCTGTCTTCCAGGGCTTCGTTAATGAGATCTTTCGGGACTTGTTATATGTATGTGTCGTTGTCTACCTGGACGACATATTGATCTTTTCACAGGACCTGCCTTCTCATCACCAACATGTGGCAGAGGTCCTTTCCAGACTCCGGAAAAATTCATTATTCTGCAAACTAGAAAAATGTTCATTCGAGTTGCCCCAGATTCCATTTTTGGGGTATATTGTTTCCGGAGTTGGCCTGAAAATGGATCCAGAAAAGGTGACTGCTGTATTACATTGGCCCCAGCCAACTACTCTTCGTGCTATCCAGCGTTTTTTAGGTTTTGCCAATTACTATAGACGCTTCATTCAAGACTTCTCGTCCATTGCATCTCCTATTGTGGCCCTGACTCGTAAAGGGGCCAATACTAAGCAATGGTCATCCGAGGCCCTCCAAGCCTTTCAATTTCTTAAAGAGTCCTTCTCCTCTGCTCCCATTCTTCGACAGCCTGATGTGACACTTCCCTTCTTCCTAGAAGTAGATGCCTCTAATGTTGGCTTAGGAGCCATTCTCTCCCATCGATCGGAGCAACAAAAATTCCATCCTTGTGCCTTTTACTCTCGGGGTCTCCTGCCTGCGGAGAGGAATTACACTATCGGGGACAAGGAGTTGCTGGCTATCAAAGTAGCATTAGAGGAGTGGAGATACTTGTTGGAGGGGGCTCGTCACCCTGTGACGATTTTCACGGATCATAAGAACTTGTCATATCTACAGTCTGCCCAATACTTGAATCCTCATCAAGCAAGATGGTCTCTTTTCTTTTCCCGTTTCGAATTAATCATAACCTTCAAACCAGCTGCCAAGAACAAGAAAGCTGACGCTCTATCTCGAGGTTTTGTGACGTCCTCTGACGTTGAAGAGGTTCCCAACCATTCTATACTAGACCCCAAATGTATCTCGCTGGCTGCTTCTTCCACTAAAGTGCTACCATTTGGGAAGACCCTCGTGCCTCCTACTCTTAGGAGGAAAATCCTTTCGTGGTTCCATTCTTCTCGTTTTTCTGGACATGCTGGTGAACGCAAGTCCTTTGAGATTCTCTCTCGAAGTTACTGGTGCCCCTCGATGAGGAGAGACGTCAAAGAGTTTGTTGCTTCTTGTGAATTGTGTTCTCAGTTTAAATCCTCCCAACGAACTCCAGCGGGGTTGCTGCAACCACTACCCATTCCGTCCAAGCCCTGGACCCATATTAGTATGGACTTTGTTACTGATCTGCCATCTAGTAAAAATTGTAATACTATTTGGGTAGTGGTAGACAGATTTTCGAAGATGGCTCATTTTGTCCCTTTGTCTGGTTTGCCTTCCTCGTCTACTCTGGCTGAACATTTCGTTAAGGAAATCATTCGTATTCATGGATGTCCGTCTGAGATTGTGTCAGATAGAGGAGTACAATTCGTTTCCAGATTCTGGCGGGCCCTTTGTAAAACCTTGGGCATACGATTAGCACTCTCATCTTCTTACCATCCGCAATCAAACGGACAAACTGAACGGGTCAATCAAGATCTCGAGACCTTTATAAGGATGTTCTCATCAGCCAATCAAGACAACTGGGTAGAATTGCTTCCTTGGGCTGAATTCGCTCATAACAACATGTACCATGAGTCATCGTCCAAAACTCCATTCTTTGTGGTTTACGGTCACCATCCGTCTTTTCCGGAATTTCCTGCCCTCCCTCCCACCCAAGTTCCTGCCGTAGAGACTGTTTGTCAGACCTTCAAAAATATTTGGTCTCAGGTCAAAACCTGTTTAAAGAAGACATCTGCCAAATATAAGTCTTTTGCAGATAAGAAGAGGCGGGCTATTCCACCACTGAAAATTGGAGATCGTGTCTGGTTATCTACCAAAAATATTCGTTTGAAGGTCCCATCGATGAAATTCGCTCCCCGTTTTATTGGTCCATATAGGATCATTCAAGTGATAAATCCAGTTTGTTTCAAACTTCTACTTCCTCAGAACCTTCGTATTTCCAATGCCTTCCATGTGTCCTTGCTCAAACCTCTCATCATCAACCGTTTCTCGGCTCCTCCTTCAGCACCTCAGCCAGTTCAAGTTCATCAGGAGGAAGATTTCGAGATTACTCATGTATTGGACGCAAAAATTTCGCGAGGAGTTCTCCGTTTCCTCGTTCATTGGAAGGGCTTTGGTCCTGAGGAGCGTTCATGGATCAAAGCTGAAGATCTCAACGCCCCAGCTCTTCTTAAGAAGTTTTATTCCAAAAATCCGGACAAGCCCGGTTCCAGGCGTTCTGTGCCCACCTTTAAAAGGGGGGGTACTGTCACTCACCAGACTGTGAGTGCTTCTTCCCGTGTGTTTAGGAACCGTGGCCGTCCACCATCCTGAGGGTCTGCGCATGCGCAGCCCTTTCAAAACCTTCAGTACCTGTTCCTTTAACTTAATTGGCTGATCAGGCAACACTCCCTATTTAAAGCACCTGCTGTCCATACCTCGTTGCCTGATCTTGGAGTCTCATTCCCCATGAGCCTCTGAAGGTGTTCCTGTGTTTCCTTGTGTATTCAGCGCTGCTGATTCCTGTGGTTTCCAGACCACTTCTACTCCTGTGGTTTCCAGACCACTTCAACTCTCCTGTGTTTCATCGTGACTGTTAGCTGATTCCTATCCGCTGCCTCCGTGCACTACAGTCTTCAGACCACTTCAACTCACCTGTGTTTCATCGTGTCTGTTAGCTGATTCCAATCCGCTGCCTCCGTGCACTACAGTCCTCAGACCACTCCAACTCTCCTGTGTTTCATTGTGACTGTTGCTGATTCCTATCCGCTGCCTCCGTGCACTACAGTCCTCAGACTACTTCAACTCTCCTGTGTTTCATCGTGACTCTTTGGCCGATTCCTATCTGCTGCCTCCGTGCGCTACAGTCTTCAGCTCATCTCAACTCTCCCGTGTTTCCTCGAGACTGCTACAACTGATTCCTATCCGCTGCTCTCCGTGCTCAACAGTTCCAGCTCAGCTCTACTCTCCCGTGTTTCATCGTGGCTGCACCCGCTGGTTGCTATCCGCTACCTCCGTGTACCTGCAGAGTCCTGCTGGCTGCTACTCCTCAGTTCTACTCATGTCTGCAGCAGCTGATCCGCTCTCCGTGCTTCTCAGTGTTCCTGCTGGTGTCTACTCGCCAGTCTGCATCGGATCTGCGCCTCACTGCTTTCATCTCGTCTAGACCATCGCTACTCTTCAGGATCCTCCAGGAGTCCAGTTCTACATACTACTGCTTCCTGAGTTTTGTTCCCCTGCTGGTCTACCTACCTGTGTGCTGCACCTACTTGATTACCGCTTCACCCTCCAGGGACTTCGCATCCTGCCGGCCTCCAGCCGTTCAGGTATCTCTGCACTCCTGTCTGACAGCCTGCTCCTGAACCACGGTATGCATACTTCTCATTGACTGTGCTGGTGTATTGCATATCTTGCTGGACTGAGTTGTTCTCCTCTGGAGCTTACTATCCGCTGAGACTTTTGCCATCATTGACTGTGTTATCTTTTGCCCGGATAGTTTCTATGACTTTGTATTATTGCAGTGCTGTTCAGTCATTACTATATTGTGCATGTCATTGTGGATCAAGTTCAAGGTGCCCGTGTATCCTCTGTATTGCAGTCTCTCCCCATGCTCCTCCTCACATATATATTCAGTGGTACAACTTGCTAGAGGCAGACCACTGATTCCTGTTTCCAGTGTCACCTGTTCCAGTGTCCTCTCACATAGCAGTGGTACAACTTGCTAACGCAGACCACTGACTCCCCGGATACCTTCACCTGGATCCCATTCCTTCACCCAGACAGCGGTACAACTTGATAAACGCAGACCGCTGACTCTCATCACCTCCTCGTTTCTGTTGGACATTCCTCCTCACTATAGCAGTGGTACAACTTGCTACCGCAGACCACTGACTACCCTCACGTGTCCTTTGTCCATTCAGTTCCTCGTGTATTACTACATATATATTACCAGTGCTGCTAGTCATAGACTTTCCCGAGCATCTCTATCATCTGCTGTCTCCTGTTCCGTGATCACCCCGCTACCAGAGTACCATATTACCATCTATACTCCTCTGGTAAGCTTATCACCTGGTGATCCCTGGGTAAAGACTCCTAGTGCCCGTGACAAACAGCTAGTGAGTATAATCGTATTAAAATCAATTTTGCTTCTATCATTATGTGCTGGATAGGTTAAGGATCAGATTGATGGCTTCTTGTGATAGTCCCCAGCGTGGTTCAGTATAGTTATTTTTCATAAGTAAATGGTTTATTTTAGTGAAACAGGTATTTATATATACTTAAAAGGCACAATAAAGGAGAGACTTCTGGATCCTTCACTGTCTGCGTAGTTTGACTGTAATAATGTGAAGGTGTTCAACAGGGACTCTCGCAAGGAGGTTTGGCCTTAGCCGCTTCAACCCCGCAGGTTGCACTTCTCCCTGGGTGAGCACCACGCAAGACCGGTTGGAGATGATGTTAGGAGGTAGGGTAGTGGAGGTACAGGTTACCAGGATTTCCAGGTAGATGTGAAGCAGGAGTGCTGGATACCTGGAAAGGTTAGAAGCTGCAGGTACAGGCTACCGGGGTTTCCAGGTTAGCTCAGAAGCAGGGGTGTTGGATATTTGGAACTGCGGGTCAGAAAAGCCTGTTTTAGATGTGTAGCTAGAGATGCTGGGTTTCAAGTATAACAGTCTACTGCAGGTGCAGGTTGTCTGGATGACCAGATTTAGCTGGGAAGCTGGAGGCGCTGGATTCCTAGTATACCAGGTAACTGCAGGGAGCCAAATAATCCTCAACTGAGCAGACTGAAGAACAAGAACATCTGAAACCTAGAGAAAGACACAGGTGCCTTACGTAGCAAGAAAAGGCAAGGGGAGGAATAATTAATCAGCCTATGAATGAATGACAGAAGAGATAAATGACAGTGCTGCACATGCACAGACCCTAATCCAAGGTGGCACCTGTCACTGATCAGACGCTGCTCAGCACCAAAGGAAGCAGCTGGGAGCCAAAGGTAGGTGTACCAGACCCTGGCAGGCCAGTCTGCAAGTCCCGAGAGTGACAAAAAGGTTTGTTTGTGTATTTATTTATACTTTTGCAAGAATAGCCAGGTCTGCCCGTCCACTGGGGAGTTTTCTATAGTACTGAAAAATACTTGAAGTGTTTAAAATTATTATTATTATTATTATTATTATTCAAAATATCATATAGATATTATGTTTGTTTTATAAGCATTGTTTTGACTTTAATACTGTTGTAACTAAACAACTAAGGTATAATTAATTAGATTAAAGCATACTTGATATGTTATGATGTATAAATATAGAGATTAGCTTTATCTGCAAAACCTCTGAAGAAGTCATTTTATGAGATGAAATGTATAAGGTGACATAATTAATTCTCAAGATCAGTACAGCAGGTACGGCAATACACAGATGTTTAATTGAGAAGCAAATATTTGTGGCAGTTATATATCTTGAGCATGAATGGAATGGTAAGAAAGAAGAAATACTCATTTTTTATTTTCTTTATATTTTATTTGTAACCAGGATACAAAATACAGCACACAAATATAAATAGCAAAACTACATTATTGGTACATTGAAACAGCAAGGTTTATGAAATTAAGTTTGTTATAATGATGGACTATATAATATAGGGGCAGCACGGTGGCTTAGTGGTTAGCACCTCTGTCTCTCAGCACTGGGGCCATCAGTTCGATTCCTAACCATGGCCTTCTCTGTGTGGAGTTTGTATGTTCTCACCGTATTTGCATGGGCTTCCTCCAGGTGCTCCAGTTTCCTCCCACACTCCAAAAACATACCAGTAGGTTAATTAGCTGCTATCAAAATCTGTGTGTGTTAGGGAATTTAGACTGTAAGCTCCAATGGGGCAGGGACTGATGCGAGTGAGTTCTCTGTACAGCACTGCAGAATTAGTGGCACTATATAAACTTACACCCTACTGATTTCATTATTTAACATTTTGAAAACACAACAATACTATATGTTGCATTTATGGTGCAAAGTGTTGAAGACAATCATAAGAAACCACACTAAGTTTTATGTTTTAAATGCAAGGAATTTTATAAGCAAGTCAATTCATATTTTTACATATAAATTCTGCTTATAGAAATATGTATACTGTACCATTTTACACTGATTTTATCTTTTTTTAACTAGTAAGGAATTGGCATTCTCCCTTTAACACATTGCCTTTTCTTACTCCTGTAAGTGCCTTCAAAAGAATATTTCTTGTTCATTATTTCAAGTGATGTATGGCTTGCATTGGCTTGCATTTGTTTGGTTGGAGGTTTTCTTGAAGCTTGTTTATAAGTTTGTAGATAATGGAGAATTGGGAGAATTCCAATGACAAATTATACTTTTTCTCCCAGTGTAACAATTTTTGGGGTTGGTGGGAAACAGTTGGTAGGGCACCTTCTGAATTAGAGCAACATCTAGTTACTTCTTCATTATCGCTGATTGCAAGCAATTGTCATTTCGTTTTGCATATTTTTTTAAATTGCCACCAAAATGTTTAAAAAAATACAATGGTTGCAGGGTTGTGGGGTATTTGAGCACTTCTATTAGTACTTGAAAATTTGTGTTTTGCATCAGTCAGTGTGTGGTTACAAAAATGCCCTTGTTGAGATGCCAATGAACAGCCTGTGCATTTCTACATCTATATAAATATTGGCACGAGTGACAATTGCAGAAAAAGAGTGTTTTACATGATCAAAATGCATTGGTTAATATCACAATGCACATTTGTCTTGTTATACCATGACAGGTAATAGTGCTAATAACAAGCATACCATGTGTGTTTTGTGGCAGTTAATGTGTTTGGAAACATATTTGCTCACAGCGCATTGCCTTCATATTTTTAAATGTAGAAAGCTAAAGGTGCTAATGATAAGTGCAGGAAAAAATGTGCTTTGCATCAGTTAGTGTATTGTAGTAAGGGTTGTAATGTGTAATAAAAGAGAAAATATGAATCTGTCAGCTATGTAGCAAATGCTGTGACCACACACGTGTACAGTAGTCTAGGCTACTAATAGTCACAGTAGCCTAGAGAGCTTCAACATATGTTTCCTTATAGTACAATCTAGTAAGAATTAGTGTCCTAAGGGATGTAAGATTTTCGATAAGCCAAAGGGCATGTGAAATGTTATTGTGTGGAATTAATTAGTCACTTTTTTCTCTTTTTAATTTGGACCAATTCACAAATAAATTCACTGGCAGTCAACCAAAACTTTGAATAACAAAATTGATTTGCCCATCTCTACTTATGAGGTAAATAAAATGTTAAATATCAAACTTCATGTGATTGTACTGTTAAAAACACGCATACAGTTGCAGCAGATTTCAGTGCACATTCTGTGGCACAAAGTATATCATAGATATAGCAGAATGTCATAGCATGTCACAAATTTAACTATTCATTATAGTGGCAAATGTAGTATATTTACCAAAATGTTGAATCAAATGAAAACAGAAGGTGGGATTCATGGGTCATCTACATATATTATAAGATATGGAACTTGATTTGTTTGTATTAAAATTATAAACCAAAATTGTGACATGCGCCAAACCTGGCAACAATTCAGATTTTCGTGCGACAGTCCTGACTTTTGGCGGTAAAGATGGCATGGCTTGTTGGAAAGGAGCATTCTGTTGCTTCAAATTGGCTTGGCATGTCATGATTGTCCAGTTAGGAATGTTGGGAGGTATGTATGGTCTTTTAAATGAGTGGACACATGTTACTCACTTCTGCATGTAATTATTAAAAAAACTATTGTTTACAAAAAAGGCCTGCATTTAGCAGATACATAAATAGCCGAGACAATCTGAAAAACATATATGCATTATGTTTTAGTTTTGCTACATAGTAATAATAATAACAATAACAATAACAATAATAATAGTAATAATAATAATAATAATACTAATAATAATTATTATTATTATTATTATTATTATTAGGGACTGATTAAAGGTTCAGGCTGCCATAGGCGAATATGCTAGTAGCACCCCCTCACTTTCCATGCCAGGATAATAAGCAGTAGATAAAATTAAAGTTGTCCATAATTTAAAATCTGCCTTTGTTAACCCCTCACCAATGTTTACATTTGCTTGTTTTTGAAAAAGTTCCAATTGGCTTTTTAAACAGATCAAAGCAATCTTTGTCACTCACTTTGTTTCAATTAAAATCAGAAATGCAGCGCAACAGAGGTGTAAACGAGTGTCACTGAGGATGAAGCTTATCCTCAAGCACTAGCCTGACTCATTTTGCTGGAGATTCAATTCGGCACAAAGTGTCTCCGGAACATCTCTGGAGACACATCACTCCGATGCTATGGCAAGAATTTCCACCTATTTTTGCCGTACCCCAGAGAGACTCCTACTGTAATGGGTGCCATTGCATGACTTTACATTAAGAATACATCAAGATTAAATCCTTAATACATTTTTCTTATATGTTTTCTTTTTACTTTTGATAACAAATATGTCCTTACATTCTTACATTTTAAAATGAATTTCAGTTTACACCTCTCAATGTTTGTGCCCCCGCCCCCAAATCTTTGCCCCCTTGGCTGCAGCCTACACAGCCTATTGGTTAGTCAGGCCCTGATTATAAGTAATAGTAGTACTAATAGTATTAATAGTTATAGATTTCAATAGCCTGCAGCTTAGCTGAATTCAAAGTGGAGTCCCTTTATCACAGGTAAATGAGAAGTTCAACTGCCAAATTTTAGCTATTTTTTCAGTTGAAAAAAACCCCAATGGTTATGTATGATGTGTTCACATGAAATGGCTTTGTTTCTCTCTACTTATTTGCATTACTGGCATACTATGCCTTTTCTATTATCCTTAATTTAATATTAATGCAATCTAACAAAAATAAACGCACTGATGGGATTGAATGAATAAAATGGCAACCATAGTTTATACATGTACATTTTACTCCATGCTGCTTTTTCACACTTTCATCTCCTAGTTAATAGAAAATTGAGTTACATAAAGTAATTTGTCTGTGATTATGAGCAGAACCAAACACAGCACAGTAGAACGGTTTCATGGTTTATTAGATTTAAACTAAACACAGAAACCTTTGAGTGGACTTCAATTACAAATATTCAATAATTTTTTTTAATGAAAGAATTAAACAGTCATAATTTTACCATATAAATAAGTAACTAATGTAAAACGGTGCACATAGGAAAACACCAATACTATGTTCTTAAATTCTTTAAGACATTACTATATATTTTATATATATATACATATCACGCTACTAACACTAACACTGCCATACAGAATACAATACAATGTGAGAAACTAGTGGAGTTATTTAAAAATGTAGCTAATATTAAAAGGGTGAAATGGTTTGACCATGTTTGAGTCAGATCTCGTAGTTGATTCAACAATATCGTGATATAGCATGATTTTTTTTACACATAATAATGGGAATTCTGAGCCATAATATCACATTATTATATAGCATAATATTATGTCTCTCAATTCACACTATTGTGTGGTGGGTTTCTGCCATTCAAGCTTCTATTTGCTCATGATTTGCGATCTGGCATAGAGCATAGTAAAAAGCAGAAGTAGAACTGCATAGATTTCTGGGTATAAAGGTATATTTATTAAACTGTTATAATACATTTTCTCTTTTATTTATGTGCAAAAAAAAAATCTGTGATATTTTTCAACAATGCACAAAAATACTGCAGGCTTAGGACAAAATCTTGTCATCTGATTATGACATCGGAATGTTGATGTAAAAATAGATCCTCAACTGTTGATTATAATTATGGCAAGATAAAAAAAACAAGACATACTAAAGTCATCAATATATGTCTGAAAATTCTAATTTATCTTCTTGGCTATTCTATTACTTAAATATGTAATTATTTTTTAATAAAAATAAATAAATTAAAAAAAATTACCTATTATTTCAAATAGGATCTTAGTTTTGAAAATAGTGTTCCAATTTGTATGGTAAGGTAATCCCCTCAATTGTCCTTATTTTAAAAGGTAAAAACAGGATCTTGACAGAACTTGTAAGGAATGCAGGACTATATTATAGTAATCAAAAAGCAGTAGCCTGCATGGGGATTGTATATCGCTGTCTCTTAATGTTTACTATAATAGCAGCTTCTGACCAATCCCTAGCAAAGTAATTCCTTCTCCTCATACAATGTTCTCAGATATTGGCTACTGTTTTATTAAGCACTATAAAGCAAAGTTGGATTCAACATAAGGCAGCCTAGGCCAGAGCTTATAGCCCATAGCACCCACTTTATTTTATTTTGTAGCTCCAATTCACCCAGTGCAGTGCTCAGACTGTACTGGAACTTTGGTCTTTAGTCTCTCTCCTAAAAGAGAAGGGTCTCATTACTACCCATCCCCGGAGCTATAAGGCCCCTTGGGGGACATGGATCTTTAGGGTCCCTTTTTTTAAAGCTTGGGGCATCTTTAATGCCCTACCCGCAGAGGCTAGGTTATTGAGGCCCACATTTGCGCAAAGTTTATAAAGGCCCCTTTCTCTCTGAGGTTGTCCGAAGCTACCCTCAGGGAAATGAGTATTCAGATCCCCCCCCCCCCAAAAGAAGGGAGCAACACACAAACCCCTCTAAGACATGACGAAAAAACACAGAAATAAAAAAGTGCACAATGCGTTGAGGGATAGTATCAATAGATTAAAAAGTGCAAGTGTCCATGGCCGGTAGGTATAACAATTTTTTTTGCATGGCCATAAGGCAAGGGCATAGAAATAAAAGTATTACCAGGAACAAAAATTGTGTGTGCCTGTGTCTTACTGTTTACAAAGGTTGGGTGTGCATCCCTCCAATAATGCATTTTCAGGCACCCCTGGTCCTAATTGCTGGAGGCACATACAGCATTTTGGGCTCCTGAAAACCAGCCTCTTGTCTGAATCAAGGAAGTGTGTGCATCCAACATAGGGTGCAACCTAATAATGCTGTCTGCATGCAAACTTTGGACCGAACTATCAATCCTGTCAACTTTTAACTTGTCGACCTAATAATATTGTTGACGTAATGTTGTTCAGTTTCTGACTGTTGAAATTAAGTGACTAGTTACCGATTATTCTAGTAAATGATGAGAAGTTTACATACTCTAGCAACAACTCTGCTATAAAGTTCAGCAATATGGGCAAGGAGGACTCCCTCTATGGCTCTATGCAATAGAATTAAGCAATATTCTTGTTTTAATATATGCTGGCTTATCTACTTAACTATTATTATTTTTTATTTTTTTTATCTCGTATTTGCCATGCTGGAAATCATGGAGCTGGCAAGGTGTCTTTATGTACATCTATGAGGTATCCCCCACAACTGTATTAGTACATTTTTAATAGATTATTGATCCATGTAGCTGTTTTCGTACTATGGAAAAAAAACAATAAATAAACTTCATTTAACAAAAAGAAAGTCAAGGGGCTGGGGACAGGTGAAATAGTCAGAGGCATGCAAGAAATCTGGACATGCAGCAAACAAACAAGGTCAGGAATGTAATCCGAACTCCAAACTGGATCACTTGTGTATTATAAGATAATGTAACAGGCTCAGAACTAAATGGTTAGTCTCAGAACTAAGTGGGGGGGTGTTTTGCCCATCTAAAGTTATAAAAGTATGGTTTAATTTCCAATGAACCTAAAAGGATAGTCCCTTATAGCTTCACTGAAGCAAAGACAGGAAAGATATCCATCTTGTCTAAGACTTTATGCATTAACTTATTTACTTTACGTCTTTAAAATAAAACTACAGCATGTATGTATCACAGTAACTTTCATTTCATGCAAGATCAACATTCTTATTCATATAGGGAATACCAAGCCATTTAATTAGTAGTTTTGGAAAAAGCATATTGGCATTTTCAGTCATAGGTGTATACACAGCTGTTTTACTTTCTTTTTACAGATAACCTCTCTGTAAACTAACAGGTTTCTTTTCAGAAAGGCTAAAAGTGGAAAGAGAACATAATGATGTATACATGAGATTTTATTTTACTCCTTGCTTCACATGTCATCTGTTCGAATGTAAAATGCAAGGATTGACTAACCTGGTTGACTTCTTTTTTGTTCTGCTCCTTCTATCAAATTGATTCATGTGTAGAGGAAAGGAAAGATATAAGATGTCTATAAACGATAGTAAAGAGATTCAACTAACGGAGACAAATCTAATTTCCCTTCATGTTTGAAAATGTTCACCTTGGCACGCAGTAAGCACAATCTCCTGTCATCATCAAAGAGCTTATATAAGTCACATTCCCATGAGCAACATTTTGCTTTTAAATCCCCAAGAGAAAATACACAGTGGTCTCTGTTCCAAAATATAGATAGTTGTGTCTTGATGTCTGTTCAGTGTGGTATAGCAAAATTGCACTATACAAATATAGCATTTTGTTAATAGATTTCATAATTTTTATCTTTAATAATTCTGTTAATTGCAGCAGAGAGCTACCAAGTAAACTGACCAATGTGATTCTCCTAAGTACTTTTTAATTCATGAATCCGCAGGTTTCAATAATCATTAGACTTTTGCAAATTCAGACATCCCAAATGATTTTTGAATTTCTAAAAAGTGAAATATCCCATGGTAGTAGGAATCTTTAAACTCCTAGGACTAGATTTACTAAACTGCGGGTTTGAAAAAGTGGAAATCTTGCCTATAGAAACCATCAGGTTATAGCTGTCGTTTTGTAGATGGTACTAAATAAATGATAACTAGAATCTAATTGGTTTCTCTAGGCAACATCTTCACTTTTTTAAACACGCAGTTTATTAAATATACCCCCTAGTCCATATAGATCTGTTTGCCATTTTTCTGCAAGATACTGGCTGTGAAGCATTGTATGTAGTTAGTAGAGATTACCAAATCTAGGTGGTTTCGGATTTCGATACAGTAGTGATGTTTTACCTATTCACAAATCTTTTATTCCTCTTTTAGGTAGACAAAGAGAAGGTTTACAAACATGCTAAATGGGAAAGAAACTTCATTCCTAATGTAAATGTTTTAGTGTATTGTTTTTCATTGAATTTGCTGGTCAAAAAACTATTTTAAATTACAGTGTTGGTTTTTATTCCACAAATATTCCCTTTTGAGCAAACTTCAAGCTATTCAGTTGATAAGTAGCCTAACTTTGCAAAAAAAGTAGTTAGGTGAAGAAGCATAGTGTGGGCATAGTGGAGAATCTGTTGATGGTCACACTTAATGTCACTGACAAGAAATACAATTCTGTTCTAAATGTACAATCATCATCAGTGGCAAAGCCTGGAAGGAGCAGTTGGAGCATGTGCTCTGGGCACTAGATATGATGAGGGATGACATTGAGTGTGAGTGACTAATAGACTGTCTGTGGCACCCTACAGATTCTTGTTTTTGTTTTGCTTTTATGCTTTTTTAAAAATGTTTTAATCAATTTTGTGGTTGGGGGTCCCTGGTCTGGTCAGGTGTCAGCCTCCTGCACTTACTGGTTCAAATTCCTGTCTGGTAGGAGCCCTAGGTTGACAGAAAGGGTGCACAGCTAGTCAGGTTAGGGGGTTGATACACTCCTCCTCCCTGATGCTCCAGCTGTCTCCCTGTTTGTCCCTCCATTTTCTTTTTTTCTCCCATCCACTCCCCATGCTCATCCCCCTCCCCTTCTGTTCTGTCCCTTCCTTTCCATTCCTCTCCTGATTCTCATTTTCCCATGTGCTCCTCTTCTTCCATAGCCACTGCATGGGCAAGCCCAGCAGGTATGTGTGATGGTGGACTATTACTCTAATGTGTGGTGGGTGTAATAATGTATTGTAGGGTAGTGGTAATAACGTAATGTAGTTGCACCATTAATGTAGTAAGGATATTAAGGCAATGTAAGTTCTTTCAGGGGCCATTAATGTAATATAGTAGCTGGATGGGGCTTTTGATTTACTGTGGGGTCTATATTTATTAAATTTGGAAGCTATTAATGTAATGAAGGGGTTATATGGTTGGGACTAATATGTAATGTGAGATCTAGGTATTTTATGTGGGCCCTATAACTTAATTATGTGGCTGGTTGGGGGGAAGGAAGCCTATTTATGAAATGTACATGCTGTTCATTTAATGATAGGGCTAGTTGGGGCAAGGCTACCTATTTCTTAAATGCGTGTGTTATTTATTTTATATATTTATTTGTTGGACTGTTTGGGGGAAGGTAGGCCTATATTATTCCCTCACAGATTAACTTTCCAGGGAGTGAATAGTAACTTTCCAAACCAAGACCCACCATTATAGGATGCAGCCATGCAGCAACAGACCTTGAGACTCTAGCAGCATTAGGTAGTCAAAGCTAAAAGACAGGTAGGAGATATCAGGACAGTGTGCATACTGTCCTGATTTTGATTGGACAATGCTGAGTTTTCCACATATGCCTTCCCCACATAGTCTTCCACCATTCTCCTCTTTTCACATATGACCTCCACCCTCCTATATGTATGCCATAATATGTGAACATCCTGTTCAGCTTTCTAGATTTTTAAACTGGTTCTAAAATTTGAGAAATTCCAACGTATTTTTGAATTTTAGAATCAGTTTTCCAACTGGTTTGAGAATCTGTCAGCAATGTGCACAGAGGCTGGGATAGAAACAGTGTCAGACTGTCTCTGACCTAGGTGTTTTACCTTGCTATTAGCACTGTGAGGGCTTAACTAATCACGCATTGCCTATAACAGCGTTAGTGCTCTGTACCAGTTTATAGTTTCCTGTTATTAGCCATACTAATTTTGACCATTCTTGTATGCCACCTGTTCCAACCTTTGCTTCTTACTGTTTATACTGTCTTCTGCTTGTTACTGTTCAATCTGTTTGCTGCTCTCACAGACTTTGGCTTGTGTCTCTCATGATTTTGTTAGCCATTTGCTATGATTGATATTTAATGTTTACTGGTTATGGCATGGTTCCTATTCCTAATACCATAAACCTAGGTTATTATATGCATTTACTATTTGCAGCATTTGTCTCGTATAGTCTCTATTTGCACTCATGCATGTATAAATCTCATACTATTTTACACATGTACAGAAGACCTCTGGGCAACTGAGTATCAGTGAGTACATAATTCTATACAAAATAGGTGCTGCTATTGGTGAAGACCTCACTAGGAGTATGTGACATTTACAAGTTTTGCACATGGTGGCTTTTGCATATTATTCCACCTTTCTGCACACCAAGGCTCACTTCCAATTTGGAGAGGCATCTCCTGAGAATGTAAAGTAAGCGTGAACTTTGAGGTGCCAAGAGGGGTCCATCCAGGTGCACTGGTATGAAACAAGATAATCCCTGAAGAAGTCCAAACCGCCCTGCAGGGCATGGACAAGATGTATCTCAGAATACGAAAGCAGCATCTCCGGAGGTTCTGCAGAACCAAGAGGGTGTCCTTTGAAGAGATCGCCCTGAAACAAATACTGTTGCAGAGGCTGATGAAGTGGGAAAGGGCTCACTCTAAAGAAATAGAGGATTCCGAAAAAAGAGAATAAAGCCATGGACACAGCTCAAAAACCCCCCATTGTATCACAGACAAGTGCACCAAATGGTACACCAGCTAGGCTGCAAGATTGCCTGGCAGTGTTGGGGGAAAGGTCAACCACCCAGGAAAGAGCTGGAGGGCAAATGGTGTTGTTGGGGGTAAATATTGAGGTTCCCAGCAGTTCGGAGGAAGGTAACAAGAAGAAGAGCACAGTTGGACTACAACAAAGTCCTGAATTTCAGAGAAACAGGGACAGAGATCGATACCCACCTCCAGATATTTGAAAACTTAATGGGAGTACACGGAATTGAGGAATAGGAATGGTCCAAATACGTTGGACCCAGTCTGTCTGGAAAAGCCTTGGAGGCTTACCAAGTGCTGTGTCCATAAGAATGTGGAGCATATAACGTGGTAAACAGGGCTTTGCTGGCAAAACTTCAAGTTAATGCGGACACCAACAGATATAACTTTAAACAAAGGTGGGTCTCAAAAGTACTAGGAGTTTGTCAGCCAGCCAAAAAAGTCCTTTTGGAAAATGGCTGGAGGGGAAAGGGGCACAACACACCAAAGAACTGGTCATGTTGGAACAGCTGACCATCAAGATGGTCCCTGAAATCTGGGAGTGGCTAGCAGACTGCAAGCCAGAGATCAATGAGTAGGCAGCCAGACTGGCAGACTATTACATGGCCAGCCGAGCCCCAAGTAGAGCTCCTAGTGTGCCCAGACCAGCAACTGTGAGTAGTGGAAGCTGGTCTACCCCAACCAGATCAGTGTGGGCTGGGGCCCCTTTTAATAAGGAGAACCCTGCCAGGATTCATCATGAGGAACCAGACAGACCCAGACCCTGTGACCTGAACCCGAAAATGTGTTTATAATGTGATCAAATGGGACACTTTCAGAGGGAATGTCTGTGCAACAGAACCCAGTTCCCAAAAGCCAGATCTACCCAAGTGGCAATCGTTCAATATGCTTTTGAGGACCTGGAGATTGGCCTTGAGACAAAGGTTCCTTGTCTTGATGTGCCAGAGGCATGGGACAGGGTGTACCACGTAAACTTGGTACTTAGATGAAAAGGCAAAGCCCTAGGAACATGCAAGATGTGGGGGACTACAAGGTCCAAGGGTTTCTGACCGTGTAGAACCCCAGGTAATAAAGAAGTCCCAGCTCCTGGAAGGCCAACAAGTGAGGATGTTTTCAACTGTGGGGGGGTCACCTCTTAGTCACCTAGTTGGCACGAGTGCACTTAGATTGGGGAGCAGGGTTTGGGGAATGATTTGGTTCAGGGATTAATTACCTACTTCATGCAGGCCATGAACCATAGCCAGAGCCATGCCAGGGTCCAACCAAAAACCAACACAGCCAAGATGGACCCTGCTAGGCCCACCCCAACCACCAGGGCCAGAAATCTGAGGCAGCATCTGTGGTGAGTACCCCAGACATATCTGATTCTGCACCAGAAATTGACTTGAAGAGGTTGACTGCAGGGAATTCATGCAGGCACAACTGACTGACCCATCTCTAGCCAAGTTGAGGAGTGCAGTTGAGACTTGGGGAAGGGAGAAAGCAGGTAGCAAGATAGTGTGGGACAAAGAACTGCTATATCTGGTAATTAACCCCATATCAGATCAGGATTTGGTTATCTAGGGAAAACAGCTAGTTGAACCACAAGCTTACCAGGCCCAATTGCTAGCGATCGCCCATGACATTCCAGCAGCAGGGCACTTTGGGACCAGGAAAATGTTGACCTGGGTGTTAAAGACCCTTTTTCTGGCCTTGAGTCACCCAAGATGTTAAACAGCACAGAGCCTCCTGCAGTATATGCCAAAGTTAGGAAAGGCCCAGTACTGCCCCTGTCAATTATCGAAGAACCATTTGCCCGGGTTGATATTGACATAGTAGGCACATTAGCCATTCCCAGTTACACTGGGAAAAGGTTCAGCCTGACACTGGTGGACTTCGCCACCAGCTACCCAGAGGCAGTTGTGCTGTCATCCACTGATGCAGAGCATGTGACCCAGGCTGTGGTAGATATATTCAGCAGGGTCAGATATCCCCAAGAGGTAATGACTGAACAGGTTAGTCAATTCCAAGGGATAGGCAGGTACATTATTTGAGGCACAGAGTAGGCGGAGAAATCATTCGGCCGAAACCAGAAAAAGTAGAGGTTATTGTTATGTGGGCTTGACCCACCAACCAATGGCAGGTATGAGCGTTCCTTGGGATCGCAAGGTACTGCCGGAAATTTGTGCCCCAATAAAGTACTATTGCCAGACCCCTGACCGACTTAACCCAAAAAAAATACTCTAGTCAGATAAGGTATACCCCAGAATGGGAGGGGGCTTTTGAGGCCCTAAAGGCAGTCTTAATCTAGTCCCCAGTATAAGCAGCCTCAGACTTCATTAAAAGGTTTCTGGTACAGATGGATGCTTCTGGGTATGGACTCGGTGCTGTGCTTAGTCAAGTGGAGGAGGATGGGCAGGAACACCCAATAGTTTACCTATCCAGGAAAGTAGTGGACCGGGAGGTGGCTTATGCCACCATAGAAAAGGAGTGTCTGGCCATAGTGTGGGCCTTCAAGAAGTTGCAACCTTATATTTATAGGCAGGAGTTTATCATTATCACAGAACACAACCCCCAATATTGGTTTCAGAACCCCTCTGGGGAAAAATGGTAGGTTACTGAAATGGAGTTTGGCATTACAAAATTATAACTTTTGTAATCTCTCATAAAAAGGAAAGAAGAACACGCCAATGCCGACGACCTATCCAAAAAGGAGGAGGAGAACCCAACACCCAGAGGCCCATCGGGCCAAGAACAAGATAAAGGGGTATATTTACTAAACTGCGGGTTTGAAAAAGTGGAGATGTTGCCAATAGCAACGAATGAGATTCTAGCTTTCATTTATTTATTGAATTCTACAAAATGATATTTACAATCTGATTGGTTGCTATGGGCAACATCTCCACTTTTTTAAACCCGCAGTTTAGTAAATATACCCACAAAAGTCCAACACCAAGACTCGGGCTGTTCTCTTGATTTAATAAGGGGGAAGTATGTGATGAGACCTGGTAACATTAGGGCAATATCAGTCCAACCCAGTCTGTCAGTCAATGGGCCCACTTATTGCTATTAAAGGAATGGGGGAGGTTTTCACAGAAAGTATGGAACAGCTGGAGCCCCTGTGACATCACAAGCAGTGGAATGGGTTAAAAACAGCAGCGTCTGGCCCCTATCTAAAATCAAGAGGTAGGATTCTGGTATTGACTGAACACTGATCTAAGCACGTCGTATACAGAAGACAGAATGGAGCTTCTCCTGATGTCACACTGGTTTATCCTCAGTTATGGTTTACATTAATCATGAGAGTATAAGGGCATGTCTTTATTACACGTAACACTTTTGAATGCTTACTTTTTTTTTTTCATTGCTCAAATTGTGTCTAGGAATGCACTTTTCTGCTGAAGTGCAAAAGGACAGCACATAGTACATCCAATTATAGGTATGGGGACCAGGGCTGATGTCGTCTAGCTCTGAGCTGGTGCAAAAATCATTCCTTTTTGAGTAATGAAATGGCTGTGTGTCCTTTATAAAGCAAGGAATGCTCCAAAAATGTGCTTTTTATTTCATTTTCATAATCTCACTCCACAAAATGATAAATTGTTTTAGTACTGCTCTACAAAACTAAAATTAATACTCCATACTTACCAGGGAACAACTTCAGTCCTCCTATTGGCCAACTTGTTAATTTATCTTAGCAGAATAAAATGTTCTATCATCATCAACATCATCAACATGTATTTCTATGGTGCCAGCAATTTCCGTAGTGCTTTAAAATTATATTCCAAAATTGTTTTCCGATTATTATTTACTCTTAGTTTTGCTGTGAACAAAAATAGAGAATAATGTAGACAAAAATACAAAAATATGTTTTTAATAAGAAATATTTTGTATGTAATTTAATATGTATCTACTGTAAAATTCTACATTCCTTCTGAAGTGTAAAACATTTGAAGCCATTTTTCAGAAGAAAATCCCCTCAGTGATATATAGTAAAATTGCAGCTTAGAAAACTTTTCTACATTACAGATTTTATTCACTGCTACTTTTCAAGTTTAATTCTTGTTGTTTCAGTGCTGAAAGAAAAATCACCTATATACGGTACTTCAGGTCTAATTTAGAGGGTTTAATTCACAGTTTAAGAAAAATTCACAATGATATTACATGTATCCTTTATTCTTATTTTGTGTGTCATATTTTCCAATGTATAAGAACTACATTTTGTTATCTGAACTTGCTTTTTGGTGAATTCATTAATATATGCTGCTGCACATTAACAGATATTTAAAGAGCAAATCAGGCCCCTATTTGCCTTTTCTACATATACAAGGCTGTGTATTAATGAGCTGAATAATATACATATAATAACTTTAGTGTTTAGGATCAACTAATAATATGTTTGCCACTCTCTATTTTCAATCTTCTGCAGCAAGTTGCCATTTTATGAGAAAGGATTCTCTCTGAGCAGACACAGAGTGAATGACAATTTAGCAAAATTTCTGTGCAGAATGAACTGAGAAGATCCCCTAATATAAAGGGCCCTGTCTAGGGATGCCACAGTAACTCAAACAATTTCGTTCTCCTCCATTTGACCACTAGAAGGGGCTTCAACTGTCTGTAATGGAGCGGGCAGATAAGACTTTACTTTTTTAACAGAACTGCAATGTAATGTAAACTTACCACTGAGCAATATATTTTACCTTCATGGTACATATCTAAAGATTATTTTTGGGGGTTAGGTAGTCCTTTAAAAATAAAATATATATGCTAACTTCATGGATCCAATTTTTTCAGTTATTTAATGAACACATATACACTGTGTGATGTTTTTCTAGGCTTAGGGGTATTTTTTAAAGAGATTGGCAAATAGTTTGGCTGACTCTGGAATTCAGGTGATTTTCAGAGATTTGTCTTCAGTGAAATAATTGACAAATCATTCATGAGTCAACAAATATTTGACAACCATTTAACCACATTGGAGAATCAGACCAATCACAGTGCACAAAACATAAAGAGATGAGTCAGCAAGCCAGATGCCTATAGCCTTATGAAAGGAGCTTATAGCCCCTCAGAACTCATTCTTTCAGGATTGTACTAGAGGAAGATGTCTGTGTATGATCATTGTGACTGTTACTCTAATAATCGATACTACTATAATAATACTGTAGCATTAAAGTACAAAAAAATTTGACAGAATAACCTTACATCTATCATCAATTTATATGTATGAACATTATATAATTCTTGCAGTATGAGTTCCTTATATCAATTTACTGTTCCTTTTTTAGAATCCAACCACATCAAATAACCCTCCTGACATTTATAAAGTAAATAATAACTAATAGTACAAAAAAATAATCAAATTATCTGCTGTGCTGTCATGAAGGCTTATCAGGTTGCCAGGCTTTATTCTGAGGAGAGATATCCTATAAATAAATCAAGTGCCATCTCATAGCTTAATAATAAAATATAACCTTAATTAAAATATAGTTAAGCGCATACATGTAAAATAAATTCTTAAAGGTGTATCTGGATAGTGCATTTAAGGTTATTTAGAGATATAAGCAGCATTGGCTGTTGTTATGTAACTCAGAAGTGCTTTGTCTTACAGCATAGTTGCTCTGTCCAGAACTCAAAAGTGAAGAAACAGCGATATGGGAAGCCACTCTTTGCTGCTCGTTATTTAGCTTTGTTAGGGGTATGGATTCAAGCATTTTTCAGGGGGAATATATAGAACTGACTTCATTAACAATGAACTATTGCTTATTAGCTCCCTTTTATACTTAATGGGGCAATTACAAATATAAAATGATCTTCATAGTAATAACAGTTTATTAGTAGAAATCTACACTTATAGTAATGTTAAAAATTAAAAGGAAATGGAATTTGATAGTTTTATAATTAAGGTGGTAAAAGAAGTGGCAGTGTGGCATTTTACTGTATACCAGCCAACTCCAACCACTGGTGGTACTGCTACAATGTAGCATTCTACTTCACAAGTTTAGTGTAACTGATATTGATGTTGATACATAATGAGTAAAGATAGGGCATGGGATTAAGTGTCATTGGATTTGTCAGGAATAACCACGATTCGCCATTCCCAGATTTAATATATTATCCTTTCTTCACAGAGTCAAACAATATATCACATCTATTTTGTCAGGAAACCTCTCATAACTACGTTTACCAGTTTACAGATTTAGCTGGTCCCTTTCCCAACACAGACACATGTTTCCACCTCTTTCCGCAACTGCCACGCATAAGGCCCGTAGCAAACCTATAACTAATCACCACACATTCACTTCAATGACTAAATACATTCGTAATGGTATGAGGATGTTTCAGTTTAACGATTAGATTTATTTATACAACTTCGCATTCAACTAATAACTGCACATTAATTTATATAGGAGAGATCACTTTGTTATCAACAATCATCACATCACACTTTAATTTTGTCACTTTCTCTCACATTCACATTTAAAAAAAATAAAAATATTGAAATGGTTTTTTTTTCCCAATAAACTTATATTACCCACATTCATTTTTATATTTTTTTATTTTAACTTTTTTGTCTATGATTACCTTGGATTTATTATAACCATTTCATGGACAGACTAACCATTTTCCATTATTAATTCATAATAGCTGTTATGGGTCTGACTATTTGCTATATGGATGGATAGAATTTAATAACATACCACTTCCATTATGAAACAATGTCAAATATATATTGTACTTATCCATAAACATGTATATTCTCTCTCTATATATACATGAGTCATAAGACTGACAGTATGATGCAATCAGCATTAAAACAATCAGGGACACTAGATAGACTAGCAATGATTGGCTACATCTCACATCAATCAAATTGCACCAGAAAGATTGGCTATTCACAGTATTTAATGCATCATTCAGTAGTGGATGAGTAATTCCCATGATTAAGCCTTCACGGTGAAACGTCTTTGTGACGTTATACAACCGGAAGCTGCAGGGAGACGGCAAGCTGAGTCTCACCCACGATCAATGCAATGTTACTAATACGCTAGCAAGATAACAAGTATTTAGAGGGCACATTTAAAAAGGGAGAATCTCCCCTTACTCACTTGGGGGACTTTGGAGTGCGGTAATGAACAGACTCTCTCCTGAGATAATAGAAGATAGTTTTGTCCCTCAAGTTCTAGGCGATTTGGCACTAACTCTTAGGGCAACAATAATAAGATCAAATCTGGAGAGTCTATTTAATAGTTGCTGATTTGAGTATTGTATTAGACATCACTAAATAACTTATAGGAACACTTACAAATATTAAATACCAATTGGTAAACACAGCTATTGCTCAAAGGGGCATATTCAATTGTTTACTTTTTCCGCCATGGAATAAGTAAACAGGTTATAACGGTAATTCTACTCAGATTTCAGCTCACAGCTCCCTGAGCCGCGAGCTGAAATCCAGCGAGAAAACTTCCGTAATAATGGTATTTACATGCACTATTACTGTAATGACGGTAATAGAGCACGCGCTGCAAGATTTTTGCCGTTTTCACCAATAATTGAATATGCCCCAAAGCGATCTAATACAGTAAGACTTGAACAAACTAAAGGAGCCAACTATTTAGCTGAAGATTAATCAGTGGAGATTTTATTTGTGTGAAATGGTGGGAACCTTGTGCCACTGGGGCACATTAAATCACTATTGGAAAGTGAAATAAACATCATAAATAAATAAGTTCTTGGTTAAGAATGAAGGTGTCCAATATCGTCGACATAATCACTATTCCCAGGATCCCTTAGATTCAATGATCTCCCCTAGTCACCCGTTACCAATACAGCCAGGGGTTTTCTTTATATATTTAGGACAGCTCGTGTGTGTTCAACCACTGGGTGAATCTGATATATGACATGAATTGAATATTTTTTCATTTTTAACATATTTGAACATTTTTTTTCATTAGTGGATTCTAACATATATCAATAACATCATACTGAGTTTAACAAATTTAAAACACACATGTCACACGCCGGACTCCCGCTGTCTCCGCGGGAGCCGGCGCCTGTCCCCGCTGACTCTGGAGGTCTCCTCCACCAGGATCCCCCCCTGTTTAACTAAACTCACTTACCTGGTTCCACGCCGCTGCCACCGTCCAGCGCTGTCTGTTCCCCTCTTCCGTTCAGCGCTCAGTGTTCTGCGCATGCGCAGAACTGTCTAGTCCTTTTCTGTGCTCTCACTGCCCTCTATTGGCTGCCTAATAGGAACTGCACTATATCTAAACCCTATGACCAGAACTCAATGCTGGTTCTTTCAGTCAGTCCCTGACTCTAGTATTGGATACAGCTCCTGTGTTTGGCTCCTCTCCGAGGTTCCAAGCCGCTATTCCTCCGGGAACACCACCTCTGGTGGCTTCGCCACCGAAGCTCCGGTCAGCACCCCCCAAGTGGCAACTATATTCTACGTCTGCTAGCCAACTTCCGAGTATCTACGTTGCAGTATCTCCCTGCTATTTCCACTCCCAAGTGGCAACGTCACTAAAACATTACCGGCATCATCTCGATCAAGTGGCAAGTTTATCCCTAATTGATTCTACGCTCTCTCTATTGTGGTTCACTGGGAACTTCCTTAGGGGACCGCGACCTGCAAGTGGAAGCCGCAAAAGCCCATATTCCCTTGCGGGAATCACTGGTGAACACCTTTCACTTGTTAGACTCCGCGCCCCTAGCGAGAGTAACGCCAATCCCGGCTGAACTACTAGGATCCGGTTTCAACCCTACTGGTACGTGACACTAAGAACCAGCCATGTCAGATCCTGATAGAGAACCTTCCGCCAAGGATATGCTTCAACACTTGGTTGGAAGAGTGGAGCGCCAAGATGCGGTTCAGATGCAACTTTTACAATGTCTGCAAACTCTGGCTACCCGTTTAGACGCACTACAGGTGGCTCCGCCTCAGCCGGCTATTCAACCACAACCACAAGTCGCTGAGGGTCCTCCTGCAGCTGCTTCCTCTCTGCGTTTGCCAACTCCCTCCAAATTTGATGGTGACCCTAACTCCTGCCGTGGTTTTTTAAATCAATGCTCCATCCAGTTTGAGTTATTACCTCAGAATTTTCCTACCTCCAGGTCTAAAGTGGCTTATATGGTCTCACTCCTATCCGGCCAAGCCCTAGCATGGGCCTCTCCTCTATGGGAGCGTAATGACGAACTCCTCAACGATGTTACAGCCTTCACCTCAGCATTCCGGAGGATTTTTGACGAACCAGGACGAGTAACATCTGCTGCTACAAGCATCCTAAGACTCCGTCAGAACTCACGGTCTGTGGCTCAATACGTTATTGAGTTTCAGACTCTATCCTCCGAACTCCAGTGGAATGATGAGGCGCTTGTCGCTGCCTTTTGGCAAGGGCTGTCAGAAAAAATCAAGGATGCCCTTTCGACTCAAGAATTACCTCCCACCTTAGACGCATTAATTTCTCTCTGCAACCGGGTAGATCTCCGGCTTCGGGAAAGATCGTCCGAGAAAGACTTTCCTAGACGTACTACCCTCCGGCTAGCTCCTCGCTTTCAGCCACCCACGTCTACGGATGAGCCTATGCAACTGGGGCGCTCCCGTTTAACTCCGGATGAAAGGGAGAGAAGGATGAAAAAAAAATTATGTCTATATTGTGGAGATTCTGGTCACCTCCTGGTTTCTTGCACCCGGCGTTCGGGAAACGACAAACCCTAGCCTGCACTGGAGAGGTCAGTCTGGGGACTTTTACTTCCTCTCCAACTTCTTTTCCAGATCTAACCTGTTCTTTTCCTGTCACCTTGCATCTTCTTTCAGGGCCCAGGTCGTCCAAAGCCTTGTTGGATTCAGGAGCAGCTGAGAACTTTATATCACAATCGTTAGTAACACAACTTGCGCTACCCACTGTTGCGCTGAGGAGGCCCATGGCCACTACTGGCATCGATGGCTCCCGTCTCCCTCACGGCAGTATTCTCAGACGTACCAAACCTATCTCCATGCAAGTGGGGGCCCTCCACTGGGAAAAAATTTCCTTTCTCGTCCTGCCATTGACCATCAGCCCAATCATCCTTGGATTACCATGGCTCCATCTTCATTCACCCCATCTGGATTGGCCCTCATCACAAATCATCGCATGGGGCCCAGCATGCTCTCACCACTGCCTGACACCAGTCAAGCCTCTCGGCTTCACGCAAATTCCAGAACCCACTACGGTTATCCTACCGCACCAGTATTCTTCGTTTGTGGATGTCTTCTCCAAAGTCTCTTCCGAGCGTCTACCACCCCACCGACCTTGGGACTGTCCCATCGATCTCCTTCCGGGGAAAACCCCTCCTCGAGGCCGAGTCTATCCGCTCTCACTACCCGAGACAGAGGCTACTACACGTTACATCAAGGAAAATCTGCAACGCGGCTTCATTAGACCTTCCTCATCACCTGCCGGAGCGGGGTTTTTCTTTGTGAAGAAGAAAGATGGAGCACTCCGTCCTTGCATCGACTACAGAGGCTTGAACACCATCACTATTAAAAACCGCTACCCTATTCCTTTGATCACCGAGCTATTCGATCGCATCAAGGGTGCGAGGATCTTCACTAAACTCGACCTCCGCGGTGCATACAACCTGATTCGGATACGCTCTGGGGATGAGTGGAAGACGCCTTTTAATACACGGGACGGGCATTACGAATACCTGGTAATGCCGTTCGGCCTATGCATCGCTCCTGCTGTTTTTCAAAGCTTTATTAACGAAATCTTCCGTGATTTACTATATTCCTACGTAGTGGTATATCTAGACGATATCCTAATATTCTCCAGAGACCTTTCCTCTCACCGCCTACATGTGGCTGAAGTTCTTTCCAGATTACGCATCAACCATTTATTCTGCAAGTTGGAAAAGTGCATTTTCGAGGGCTCTAAAATTGCCTTTCCTGGGCTATTTAGTGTCTGGATCAGGTCTACAAATGGATCCCGGGAAAGTTTGTGCTATAATCGACTGGCCCCAACCAACCACACTCAAAGCCATTCAACGTTTCCTGGGTTTCTCCAATTATTATAGACGGTTTATTGCTAGTTATTCCTCTATTGTGGCACCTCTGATAGCTCTTACCCGTAAAGGAGCAACACCACAGGTTTGGTCCTCAGAAGCATTGGAAGCGTTCCATTCTCTCAAAAGAGCCTTTTCCTCTGCACCTATCCTCCAGCAACCCGATATCTCTCTTCCTTTCTTTCTAGAAGTGGATGCATCCTCCGCCGGTGTGGGGGCAGTCCTTTCTCAAAAAAACTCCCAAGGCAGGTTCCATCCATGTGCATTCTTCTCCCGCAAATTTCTGCCAGCAGAGAGTAATTATGCCATCGGGGACAAAGAACTTCTGGCCATGAAATTGGCCCTAAACGAGTGGCGCTATCTTTTGGAGGGGGCTCGTCATCCAGTTACGATCTTCACGGATCATAAAAACTTACTCTATCTCCAGACAGCCCAATGCCTGAATCCACGTCAAGCCCGCTGGTCGCTTTTCTTTACCCGATTTGATCTGCGGGTCACTTTCAAACCCGGAATAAAAAATAAGAAGGCGGATGCATTATCTCGGGCTTTTCCAGGTAATCTGGGAACAGACACTTTGCCAGAACGTCCTATCTTGGACTCTAAATGTCTAAAATTATTTTCAACAACTCCAGCTCCTATTCCCCCTCAGGGGAAAACTTTTGTTCCTCCTCAGTTACGGAAGAGTCTCCTACGCTGGTCCCATGCTTCACGATTCGCAGACCCTCTTGGCTCCCGTAAAACATCAGAATTACTCTCTCGACAGTACTGGTGGCCCAATTTTCACTCTGAAGTTAAAGATTTCGTGGCTGCCTGTCCTACCTGTGCTCAAAACAAAACCCCCCGCCAAGTCCCACAGGGGCTACTCCACCCTCTTCCACTACCTACCAAACCGTGGACTCATATTAGCATGGATTTTATCACTGACTTACCCCCAGCTAATAAATTCAATACCATCTGGGTCATTGTGGACCGCTTTTCTAAAATGGCACACTTCGTTCCACTCATCGGTCTTCCGTCCTCAGTATGTCTGGCTCAACACTTTGTAAAGGAGATTTTCTGACTGCATGGCTGCCCCGCGGAAATTGTCTCGGATCGTGGGGTGCAGTTTGTCTCAAAGTTCTGGAGGTCCCTTTGTCATCTTCTGGGCATCCGTCTGAAATTCTCCTCCGCGTATCATCCCCAGACCAACGGCCAGACGGAAAGGGTAAACCAAGATCTGGAAACGTTTCTCAGGATATTTTCCTCAGCCAATCAGAGGAATTGGATGGATTTATTGCCCTGGGCGGAATTTGTTCACAATAATTCCTTTCATGAATCCACATCATCCACTCCCTTCTCCGTGGTATTTGGACACCATCCTCGCATGCCAGAATTTTCAGCCCTCCCTCCCACCCAAGTACCAGCAGTTAACACTCTTCGGCAGGACTTTCTATCCATCTGGTCTCGAGTTCGGAAGGCACTTAAAAAATCCTCCACTCGCTACAAGTTAGCGGCAGATAAGAAACGCAGAGCTGTTCCTCTGTTGAAGATTGGCGACAAGGTATGGTTATCTACAAAGAATATTTGTCTTAAAGTACCCTGTATGAAACTGGCTCCTCGCTACATTGGTCCTTATAGGATCATTCAAGTAATCAGTCCGGTTTGTTTTAAGTTACGACTACCATCCACTCTGCGTATTGCTAATGCCTTTCATATTTCCCTATTGAGACCGCTCATCATTAATCGATTCACTGTGCCCGTTACATCTACTACTCCTCTTTCCCTCCAACAAACTGATGAATTCGAGATCAGCCATATTCTGGATTCCAAGAGTTCTAGGGGAACAGTCAAGTATCTAGTTGACTGGAAAGGGTACGGCCCCGAAGAGCGCTCCTGGGTACGGGCTGCAGACATCTGTGCTCCTCTTCTGCTGAAAAAATTTCATTCCAGTTTTCCGAAAAAAACAGGTCCTAGGTGTTCAGTGCCCACCTTTAAAGGGGGAGGTACTGTCACACGCCGGACTCCCTCTGTCTCCGCGGGAGCCGGCGCCTGTCCCCGCTGACTCTGGAGGTCTCCTCCACCAGGATCCCCCCCTGTTTAACTAAACTCACTTACCTGGTTCCACGCCGCTGCCACCGTCCAGCGCTGTCTGTTCCCCTCTTCCGTTCAGCGCTCAGTGTTCTGCGCATGCGCAGAACTGTCTAGTCCTTTTCTGTGCTCTCACTGCCCTCTATTGGCTGCCTAATAGGAACTGCACTATATCTAAACCCTATGACCAGAACTCAATGCTGGTTCTTTCAGTCAGTCCCTGACTCTAGTATTGGATACAGCTCCTGTGTTTGGCTCCTCTCCGAGGTTCCAAGCCGCTATTCCTCCGGGAACACCACCTCTGGTGGCTTCGCCACTGAAGCTCCGGTCAGCACCCCCCAAGTGGCAACTATATTCTACGTCTGCTAGCCAACTTCCGAGTATCTACGTTGCAGTATCTCCCTGCTATTTCCACTCCCAAGTGGCAACGTCACTAAAACATTACCGGCATCATCTCGATCAAGTGGCAAGTTTATCCCTAATTGATTCTACGCTCTCTCTATTGTGGTTCACTGGGAACTTCCTTAGGGGACCGCGACCTGCAAGTGGAAGCCGCAAAAGCCCATATTCCCTTGCGGGAATCACTGGTGAACACCTTTCACTTGTTAGACTCCGCGCCCCTAGCGAGAGTAACGCCAATCCCGGCTGAACTACTAGGATCCGGTTTCAACCCTACTGGTACGTGACACTACACAACATATCGGCTCTCACAGCGGGTCCATTTGTTTCTTTTATTATTTTATCTCACATCTTCTTTCTACATCTTTTTCACCTATCTGATTTTAATATTTTCACCTTAAGTGACCAGAATAATCTAAATAAGCATATTTTAAATAATAAAAGTGATTTTACAATTTCTTTTGCATTTGAATGCTCTGGATACCAACCCTAATCTTGTGGTTATTCCATAGTTGCCAACCTTTAACGATTGGCCTCCAGGAGTCTCTGTGTAGAGGTGGGCGTGAAGGGGCAGGGCAAGTTATTTTTGCCCCGCCCCCTGTGATGTAATGATGCAAACGCATCATTTTAGCACAGGGGCAGGCCAAAATAATGCGATTCGCAGAGAATCGCATCATGGAGGCTTCAAATCTACCCACTTCACTAGGAAGTGGGCAGATGCGGGAGAATTGTCGGCTCTCCCGGGAATACGGGAGACCTACCCAGAATTCGGGAGTCTCCCGGGCATTCCGGGAGAGTTGGCAAGTATGGGTTATTTCACAAGATAATCCAATTGTATTCAGTAAATGCAGTTCGGTGTTCTCCCCCTCACATCATATTTATTATATTATATTATTTACACTATGGGAGGTATTCAATTGACGGCAGGATCGCCGAAAATCCCGCGCTCAAAGAATATTACCATTAATACGGTAATCCTGAGCGGGAAAAATGTTAATACAGTAATTTACTCGCTGGATTTCAGCTCGCGGCTCAGGGAAATCCAGCGAGTAATTACCGTATTAACGGTAATATTCTTTGAGCGTGGGATTTTCGGCGATCCCGCCGTCAATTGAATATGCCCCTATGTATGTGATTTATGTGAGGAGTCCAATCCCTTGAGTGGACCTAATTGCTAATCACAGAGAAGCTGACAACTGCTGCTCCCTCCTTGCTCAGCACCCAGAACAGACACCATAATCAGGTATGATAAAATATATTTTCTTATGTGCAATGTATTTTTGATTATTACTGCTACACTGCTGTATGGCATATATGATTTGTGGGCACTACTGTGGAATAATTTAAACATGAGAGCACTACTGTGTGGCATAATTTGATTTGGGGAAATTACTGTGGCATAATTTGAACATGGGGGCACTACTGTGTGGCATAATTTGAACATGAGAACACTACTGTAGGGCATAATATGAACTGGGGGCACTATTGTGGCATAATATGATTTGAGGGCACTATTGTGGCATAATTTAAACATGGGGACACTATTGTGGCATAATTTGAACATGGGACACTACTGTGTGGGATAATTTGAACATGGGGCACTAATGTGTGGCATATCAATTGGGGGCGCTATTGTTACATAATATGATTTGGGGGCACTAATGGGACATAATTTCAACATGGGGGCATTTTTGTAACATAATCTGAACGTAGGCACACTATTGTGGCATAATTTGAACATGGGGACACTATTGTGGCATAACTTGAACACTGGCACTGCTGTGTGGCATATCAATTGGAGACAATAGTGTGTGACATAATATGAACTGGGGAAAATATTGTGTGGATTAATATGAACTGGGGGCACTGCAGTGTGGCAAAATATGAACTTCTGCCAAAGGGGAATGGCCTAGTGCTTTTTCACGCACAAGTCGTTGTCATTGTCGACAGGGGGCCCCAAAAAGTTGCTGTACCTGGGCCCAAAATTTCTATTGTCGGCTCTACCTGTGTGTCAAAGGGGCAGGCGTCTCCAGGTAAATAATCTAAATGTTTCCTATCTAATCAAACTGATATATCACATACAATTAGCTCTCAACCAACCTCTCTACCCTCCTTAATTTATATACAGTGTTATTTCAACTTAATAGAAACTAAGCAGACAAAGTACATGTTTATGAATCCACACAAGTGGGTTTTTGTGTAAGTTCTTGCACATAAGGGAAGAGTGGTGATGACTGACATGTGGTTCAAGATAGAAGAATTGTCTGCATTATTATTAATATATTATTACATTATACCACGTTTATGTACACACATAGTTGCACCTTGTGTTTATTTTTCTTCCCCATATGTACGTCTGCTTTCACCATGGAGGAGTTGTGACCGACATCTGTCCCACTCATCAGTGAATTAAGTATTTTTATGTTTATTCTTATCTTCATGTGAGAGATAAACAGCGCTGGTTGGGTGCCTATACTATTGTGAGATTATTTGAATAAATCAACTAGTGTGTAGTTGACTAAGGTACCGCCCAGAGGCAGTTGAAAGTGAGGCACTGAATAGAAATCTATTTTTTCTGCCCTTAATTTATTGATGATGTAAATGGTGAGAGATCAGAATCAGACAGAAGCAACAATCTATATAATTACTATGCAACTTCTGAACATTAAAAAATATTCTTTCAGAAGCACATATAAACTTGGATATAGGAAGTACTGTATGATACACATATATAAATCTATTTGCAACAATAACATTCTAATTTTATTAGACAGAAGAAATATCAAATAATACAAGTAAAAATATTCTCTACCCTTTTAGGTATCAAGCGACTCCCATAATGGTTTTGTATTTTTACTATTGAGTTTACAAACCACTGTTGGATTAACTTTTAGACTATTACTTTAACTAGCATTCACTAAAACATCTCACTGTCCCCATCATTGCATTAGAAGAGTGGAACCAAAGCAAGATTTAATATTTTTTTTATTTTACATGAGCTGCTCTTCAGCATCAGAGTATTTATCCATCCACGTTATAATAACACTGCTCACTGCATTAAACCCATTCTCAAGTGAATAGGACAAAAGTAGGTTAGTAGAATGGGTTGCTAAGAAACCAATGTCAGCATCATCATTGACCTTGTAGGGCATACAAACTATATGGATTTATCGAGCACAGTGGCACATTGTCTACATTTTGACTATGGCTGTCTCATTCTATTTCTTAGTGCATGAGTTAACATACTCACAACACATGTGCTCTCATAAAATCAGAGCCTCTGGTTAATGAAACTCTTTTTAAATGTTCCTGCGATGTCTGCCCCTAACAACATCACACTTCACAACACTTGACTATCTAGACATAGCAAAACTAGACTCAGCACAACTTTATCCTTTTTTAAAAGCTTTCTTCTTCATTCCTGTCGCTGTAGGAAATATGGGAATCAGACATTTCTACAGGGAACTATGTTATGAAAAATGTATAACCATCACTAAGTAATTTTGCTGTCACATTCAAAATGTTTTCCCAAAAGTTACTTTCTATATTTTATACAGATGAGGCAAGTTAAGGTTAAATAATTACACTGACTTCAGTTTTCTAACATTCTTGGCATGTAAATTATTTTTAGAAGGAGAAAATAGATTTCTGGAATACATATATATATATATATATATATATATATATATATATATATATATATATATATTATATATATCTATATATATATATATAAAAACATGTATGTCAATAATTTATTGATTTACTGATTGATTGATAACTAATTAATAATGTGGCTTTACAGCAATTGCACAGTGAGATATTGTGGTATAGGCAAGGAACTGAAAATTAGTTGAGAACATTTAATATTATTTTGAATGGAAAAATGTTCTAAGCATTAAATATTTCCTAAACTGCATGGTTAAATACATGTAAACAATTACATATACACTGTTCACAATAGTTATTTATAACAGTAAAAAATATAATTATACTACATCTACAGTACAGTAACTAGAACACATGTATTTTAATTCCAAATGTTCTGCACATTTTATACTTGCTTGAATATGAAATAAATACAAGTGTAATTGGTGCTACTCATCAGTTTAACAACAGGGGTCAGACTCTTACTTAGTGAACTATGTTTGACCTTTCTTAAGTACAGTACATTAGAGATTAAAGATATTGCTGTTTGTAAGATTTCCCAAACCATATAGTTAAACAATAAGAATGTGAATCATTAGTGGAGTTATTAAGACATAGCTAGTGAAAATAAACTCCCTAAATATGCATTTTATACAACTGATGAAAATGGAAAACTGCATTATAATACATGATGTTAGCATCTAACACCAGTTACTGCCTATATCATATAGACAATTATCTGCACACCAGGCTTAGTAATCACTTATGAATTTATTCAGTGTATCACCTGATTATTCAATTCAACCGGGACTATAACAAGGGCGGTACGGGTGGTGCGGACAGTGTGATCAACTAGGGTGCAAGACCGGAGGGGCGCAGTGGCATCAGGTCTATCTAAATGCGATACTGGCAAAGTGCAAAATATTCCCGGCTCCTGGCAGCGCCATGACATCACAAAGAACAAGTTTCTGGAGAACAGGGACAAAAGGACTGGGGATACCAGGAGGTAGAGGTGGCTGCAGAGAATGGGGGGGAAGGCTGGAGAGAATGGGAGGATGTGGCTGAACAGAACAAGGGGGAAGAAGCAGGGCCCTCTTAACAACATTATGGGCATCCGGGCAAAGCAGTGCTCTGGGGCCCCTATATATACACCTTCACACGTAAAAAAAAAGAAGAAGTGATATATATATATATATATATATATATATATATATATAAAATCACTTTTTTTTTTACTTTTTTATTATACTTACCTTGCGGTCAGCTGGCGATCTGGCTCCCTCCCTGGTCTCCTCCTCCGTGCTGCACCCCGCAATGGATGTCGGGCGTGATGATGTCACGCCCGACATGCCTTTCATCAGATCTACATAGATCTGATGAAAGGACTGCGCAAATGGGCTTCTCCAAATGTATGTGTTTTTACCATAAAGATTACATAACTTGGATTTATCTGTCTTCTAGTATGCTATAAGAATTGTCACAAGATTAGTCATAATTTTCATTGGATCTTTATATCTCAAGTATGATTTGAGAGCATGTCAATTTGTGATGTAATTTTCAGATAGGTTAGAGTATCACAGCAAATAAAAAACTGCATTTATGTTCTTCATGTTTCTTCCATATACATTTGGGAAGTAAGGCTGAGGAAGAAAGTAATGTAAGTATGAAGGAGAACAGTTTATGACAAAATAGAGAAAATAATCAGGGTCACCCAGGTGTTTCGCGGGTCAAAGATGGTGTACACACTTAGTGACTCTGAAGTTAAATATATTGTCACTGTGCCGTCACAAAAATCTTCTATTTCTTTTTCTTCCTTTGCCAAATTTTTAACAAATTTAATTTACAGTGAGAACTTTGTCTTATATAGAAGATATGTTACACATGTGCCTTTATAAATAATTAGCAGGGTCACCCTTTGTTGCGCAGGTCTGATTTGTAATGTGTAGCAGGTTTTAAATATTTGCCAAATATTTGGGTAAATAGACCAAAAATGCTAGTTAGAAAATAAGATTGGTTGCTTTGTCACTTTGTCGTTATGTTGTGTTATCGCGAGCAGTTAATTTTTCGATACTAAATAAGTATGTAAGATTTGGCAGCTTTACCTTAAGAGCTGTGGAAGATATTCACCAACAAACAAAGAAACAAAGTAACGTCCCCTTTAATAAATATATATATATATATCTCAATCAGGTGATGAGTTTGAGAGATTTTCCAGGGCTGCTCACCACTTATCCCACCCTCTATGAGTTGTTTTTCTTTATTAATTTCTGGTTATGTAATAACATGTACACAGTTCAGATCATGTACAGTTTTATTCCAACACCTGTTTCTCTTCCTTTATTTAAAAAGAAAGCCAAACATAGAAAAGCACATTGTGAAGTTACTGTCATATAATAGTATCAGCACTTTGAGATTCTGCTGAATAGGAAAATCTGGGCCACTGTATGCACCGAGAGCATATTTAAATATCTTTGATATATTTTATGAAATAGATTTAAAGACCCTTGGGTGCAACACATTTCATCTTGTTTGTACTTCTCCTGCTTTATTAAATAAGCAAAAAATATCTGTTACCTGGGAGCAAAAAAAAAGATCTGTAATTGAAAGAGTTGTATACAATTTTTTAATTTTCTCTTTATGTTTTAGGGAATGTGTACATTTTGTGGTACCAACAAAAACGTTTACGTTAACAAAATATAATACCTAACACAGTATTTGGTTTCTCTATGAAGTATTACATGTAGTTTATGTGGGCCAAGTAGATTATCACCTGCTCTTCTGCTTCTTAAGACCCAGTAATTTTGACCACCATTTTCTATGAGCAAATTCAATGTTAATATAAACAGAACATAGTATGTAATACATGCAATATTTTATTTATAAAATGTAATTGAAATGTCTACTCTGTTGGAATCTGTAGTTAATATATAAATGCAGGCATGCCTTGTGTATCATACTATATTCATTTATCTTAGATACGTAATATGCATTTTTTTACTAAAAACGCACGTATTTCAGATATACGCACATTCAACAAGGAGCGGATCTGGATACGTTTGTTGTAAAATACGGTTCTAGGTTCGCTCTGCTCTAACAGACAAGACACTGTATTATATGTCCAAAAAGTGGTGTTAAAAAAGAAAAAAAATCTACATAAAATACATTTATTAGAATGTTAGGACTGTACATAAAATGCATCAGTTACTCCTGTTGACAAACATATGTTCGAGCATGCATATACAGCCATCATCACTAGTAAGCAGCACTTACACTGGTGCAAGTGATACGACTAAAAGTCATGTACCTTAGAGATGCCCAATGCTTGAATCGGACGCTGCGTTGCCACGGCCTTACTGTAAAATAACTGTGCGCATACGTGCAGTCCCCTCCTCGCACTGCCCCGTTGCGCTTGAAGATGGTTCCTTTGCACTTAAATGATGAATTGGACGTTGCTGTGTTCTCTGGTGTATGGTTAATTTCTGGGCATGTGCAGAGAGCGATTTTACGCAAAATGCAGCATTTATGTTCTTTAATGATTCAGGCCCGAAGAGTCTGTCTCTAACAGGGTGACAATCTATTGCCCAGCATTTCATAAAACAAATTGCAAACAACATAACCTTTACTGACAGCTGTTTTACAAGTTCTCGCTCTTACTAGAACTGTTTCTTATTTTCCAGGAGTAAGAGCCATCCTGTTTTAAGCCACACTCTATACGTAAGAAAAAACCCCTTAATAACTGTAGGCTACGCTAGTCAATGGCCTAACAGAACTCAGACAGCCTAAATAATTACTGCTCCAGCAAACCAGGCCCTTTATCAGACTCTGGGGGGGTAATTTTATCAAGCTCCGGGTTTGAAAAAGTGGAGATGTTGCCTACAGTAACCAATCAGATTCTAGTTATCATTTATGTAGTACATTCTACAAAATGACACCCAGAATCTGATTGGTTGCTATAGGCAACATTTCCACTTTTTCAAACTCGCAGCTTGATACATTTACCCCTGATATTCTTGCTTATATTGTTTATGACATTATATAGTGGGATACATACTGTTTATAAGTTCCACTTATTGTCCTGCAGTCCTCTCCCAATATGATCTTTCAGCAAGAATATAGACAAATTAAATATAAAATCCCAATACCTAGAGTGATCCAATTCATCATTTAGCGGTCCCACAAACACAATTCCCTATGCTATTTAATTGACAAGTTGATGTTCCATACTCTTTATGCTATATTTTATATCAGTATTTTCTGGGAATGAGATGTGTCTATAGCAGTGACAAAATGCTGACACAATGTCTATATAAATACATGCAGTACAAATACTCTGATGACAAAATGATACATTTCCAGCTAAAAATGTCTAGGCTCTCTGCCAAACCACATTACAAAAATGTCATCATGTATATACTAAAGTGTCCTTTCAATAAGCTGTGGGTTTTACCCACTATTGCATCTCGCTCTTGATCTCTGATCAAGGGTGGTTATAACAGCGGTAATTAACTATCAAATGACCCTGGCATAAACTGAGCTACTAGGAACACTGAGAAAATGGTGATTACTATGAAATCCTAGGGAAGATGAAATACTCACTGACCTTTAATGTGTACACTGTCCAACTGTTTGAGGTGGTTAAAACATGTTAATAAACAAATAATTTAGACAACATAGTAGGACCACCCCCAGTCCTGGGAGCACTGAACATAGGTTTAGGTCTTTGCTTTGCCCTTTATGTGACACCAAGGGGGGTTAGCAGGGTCTTTAGCACCAGGCTAGGGTAGATACACCTCTCAATCCCCCACCAGTCACCAAGAATAAATTTATGTACATTCACCTGCCCCTCACATGCAATTAAAGTATTAACTTGACCCCACACCAAACCAGTATTATGCCGGCCCCATAACTAGACAATTTATGCCAGGAAAGTCCTCCCAAAAGTTAGGGGATATATTAACCTTACCTTGAGATACTCCAACCACAGTATCAACACCTCAGAACACGTTAAATGTTTAAAATATGTTAAAAAATGATGATTAATATACACAATTTACAGTTCTAGAAAAGATTTTTTTTAACTTATTTAACTGTGTTTATTTCTGCTTTATTTCCATTGCTGTTTAAAATATCTTGAATTTTGAAGGAAGAAAAATAATATGCCTAATAGACTGGAACTGAAATTATAAAAACATTTGCTTTTTTGTTGTTACAATGTGCATTTTTATGCACCATATTCACAATAGGAAAAGTCTTTACCTGGGATTTTAAACATCCAAATGTGGTTTTATATTATGATTAGCTTCTATTAGTTTACTAAGGACAGCATGCAAGGCTTTACTATGCATGTTTATATGTGCAGATACCTCAAGTGCTTGCTTTTACGATGCTCTACAAAAGATGAAAAAGTGAATTTTGCCAGAGGTATTACATCTGTTTAGCTCTTTTCTGACACACAGTAACAAACCAAGTTTAAAGGGAATGTATGCCAATCTTGTCTGGCCTATTTTGCAATTAATAATTATAATATGTATCCATTGGTCTACAGTCTGCAAGAGAACACCGAAGGCAAATCCAAAAAGTAGGGCAACAAAATTTGCCTCTATAGTCACAATATATCCTTTTGAAGAATAAACATATGCTCATAATTTTCATTTGCAGATTTGTTATATAAAATTTTGTATGCCATTTTATTTATTATTTTAGTTTTATAAAATGATATGCCGAAATTGGATTCTTAATGGCTGTAGATACTCTTGTGAAATCACATTTTAATTCTATCTATCTATCTATCTATCTATCTATCTATCTATCTATCTATCTATCTATCTATCAATGATATTCTTATTTATTTCAATCTACTATAAGGCAGGAAGTAATGGCAATACAAATTAATAAGTTGTTAATTATTAAAGTACATTTTAAAACTCAAAATACAGTAAATTAACAGATGCCTAAATAAACAAAATCATGTATACACCCAGTCCAAACTCTCACAAACTCATACTATACTATACCCCTGTATAGACCAAGTATAATTATAACAAATGATAGTGTTCAAACATTCTGTAGGGTAAAGTAGAGTTAATAACCTACGTTACTTGGTGGGATGTGATGTGTTGGGGGCCCAATATATAAATAAGGTGCAGTGATTTACCAGCAATAATGAAAGAACTGGTGGCAAGTATGTATCTTTAATTAGATGGATCATTTGTGCTCTATTCAAATGCTGCAACCATTTTATATCTTGAAATATTTTATGTCTCTGTTCTGTTTCTCTCAGCAGTGTTTACTTTTAAGATGTTGCCTCAGTGCACATATAATTCTAACAGCAGGGTTTACTTTTAAGATAGAGCCCAACCGCACATTTATTAGTTTCGGTAGTGTTTTACTTTTAAAATGGTGCCTCAGTATACATATAATTCTGTCAGCAATGTTTACTTATACATCCTTAACACTGGGTTCAGTTCTCTAAAACACTCGACATCAGTCCAGTCAAATATCACCTGGTTCCCCTGTTGCTCAGGGGCCACCTATCCACTGACTGCTGACCACTTACATTTTTGCTTCTCTCCAAAAGTCTCTTTGCACCCCATCGCTTAACTGCTTCTTTCAGTTGTTTCTCTTCACTGTCCCTCTCAACTGCTTCTGTTGTGATCAGCTAATCCAACTTTCTTGTTGCTAAACAACAGTTACTTGTATCTCTTCTTTCTGACTCTTCTCTCTGATGGATGAAAGTTGTATTCAATCATGGATGCACTACAAGGGCTCCCATCAATACCAGTCATTGAGCCCAGAAATACAAACACAGCGCAGTCATGTGCTAAATCCTTATCTGAGCAGTGGTGTAAACAGATGCTCAATGGCCATTTCAGTGCCCTTTGCGCAATAGTGTTCAAACTTACAAATTTAAATAGACACTCTGGGCCTGATTCATTACTGATCTTATCATGTGCAGAAGTTGCAATGAGTATTTTAAGAACAAACGTGGAGATAAGAAATAAGCAAAGACATGCCCATCTTAAGTCTTTTACTGAAAGGAAAATAAGATGTAACTGATCTCAAGCAATTAGTTAATCTTAAAATCAGCTTCTTATTTAAAGATTAGAAAGTGTTACGTAACAGCAAATGTGGGAGGTGCAAAGGGTTTGTTTACAAATGTTAAAACACAATCTGAGTGTATTATGCAGGACAGTTGTAACTTCATTATTTGTTTTAACACTAACATTTTTATTTATAGAACCTGGGACAAATGACTTTCAAGTGTTTTTAATGAGCTAGATCAACACACCTTCTTATTCACCTACATGAAATATTGTTTAATGTGTTTGATTTGAACAAAGAATGTGGATGCAAATTCGTCGCATAATAATTCGCTAGCATAAATAAATATGCATATTAAAATTAGTGTATTATAAAAATATATACAATGAATGTTTCAAAATAGATACACAGAGTACATACAACCTCCACACAGATAAAGGTCATGAGTCAAACTCATAACTCCATTGTTGGAAGGTGGATTGCTTAACTACTAAGGCAACGTTCAGCTGAAAAAATAAATACATTCTATAAACTAGAGCGAGAAGCACAACAATACAGCATGTGTGCAACAGATGTAAGAGCTAGATAATAGTACTTCAAGAAAAAAACAACACCACACAGCCACTCTTCCTTATTACCCAGAAATATATGCCAGTTAAGATCTACATGGGTATCTTAGTGGATAGCACTTCTGTCTCCCAACACTGGTGTAATCATGTGTTCAATTCCCAACCATGCCCTTCTCTGTCTCAACTTTGTGGGCTTGAATAAGGGAAAAATAGTTGACCAAACAGGAACTTGGAACCTTTGCCAAACCATGCTGCAACCCATGAAAAATAAAGGTTTATGTATGTGATAAATGACCAATCATTATTTGCAAAAGTGACATGAATACATGTTTGATAATTACATTATAAAAGATACGCACAAAATGTTTTTTTTTTCATATACAAATGTAAAATAGAAAAAACATCTGTGACTCATCAACAGTTATCCCAAGTTACCTCCGCTACTTCAGTCTGCTCTCAGCGCGTGGCCTGTGTTCAACTATCGCTGCTCCAGTACCTCTATTACCATCTCCAGAGTACTGCATCGTGACAGCCTCGGTTCTCTCACTGCTAGCTCTCAGAGCCGCTACTACATCTGTGACTCATCATCTGTTGTCCCAAATTACCTCCGCTACTTCAGTCTGCTCTCAGCTCGTGTCCTGTGTTGAACTATCGCGGCTCCAGTACCTCTAATACCATCTCCAGAGTACTTCATCGTGACAGCCTCGGTTCGCTCACCACTACCTTGCACAGCACCTACTACTCCAGTGACTCATCAGCTGCTGATCTTCAGCATATATTGCTATTGTTCCTGTGTCTCTACCACTTACCTGTGGGTTCCATCGTTACTTCCTGCATCACCTGGCAACTCCACATCGTTCCGCTGTTCACTCACTCACGGGACCGCAACCTTCAGTTTTGGTGCCGCTAAGACCATACTTCCTTGGGGGGGTTCCTGGTGAAAACCACCTACCTGTAAGACTCTGCACCCGTGGGTGGGCCTAGCCATGTTCAGCAGAACCTAGGGATCTATTTCCAGTACAGCCAACCATGACAGTATGTCTCCTACACCTGCCCTATGTGATGTAATTTAACTCTCTACTCCCTCAAAGGAACGGATAAATACAAGGGAGAGGACAGGAAACAAAAGCCAACCTTTAATGGGGGCCTGACATCTCGTACCTGGAAGAGACTCCTAAACACAATCCAAACACAATACACAATGCTATATCACCACACAAGTTCAATAACAGGTTACTGCTATTCAGAATGGTCTGAGACAGGCAGGCTCTTGCGCTAGCTAGTTAATAAGCCTAATATAGAAAACAATAGCAGGAGCCTTCTGCTCAAACTGATGCCCAGGCCTATCGCCTGAAGTTAATCCTCTGGTCTCACACTGCACCTAAGGGCTTATTGCCCCGCCTCAATCTGATAAGGGCTCTTATGCCCTCGCTATCTATTGGGCCTTATGTCCAAATTATTCTACTGGGCCTTGTACCCCCTCTCTAACTAAGGGCTCTTATGCCCACTGTTCCTATAGGCCTTGTGCCTGCTTTGTAGGGGCATAGCAGCCAGATAATTCCCTACCTATGCCTACCTGTGCCAGGACCTTGTGCCCACTACATGTGCTGCGGGTGTAGTGCCTGAAGTACCGCAGGGCCTTGTGCTCTTATCTGAGAGAGAAGGTGTGCGGGCGGGGGCCCGAGAGAGGTGATGCCCAGAACCGCCTACCAATCTCCTAGGTCTTCGGGGATCGTCTATTGGGATTCCCCAACATCCACGGCCTCCACGCTCTGTCGCCATCTTCTTTCTTGATCATGTCGGTCTTCTGATTGTCAAGTAGCTCCTAGCTCTGACAGGGCGCTCTGTGTTCAATGTCTTTTACTTGCCGTCTTCTGTCCTCTCTGCTTGACCGTGCCGTCTCTCGTCAACCGTCCTCTTCTCCTGATCTCCGCGTCGGACTGGCAATGGCGGTATGCCGACGTCAGGCGGAGTCAACGTAGGAGACATGCCCTGATAGGCTTGCCGTGGCGTCAAACATTCAATCGGCCGTAAGGTGAGCCCTGATTGGTTCACTGTCCCGGCCAAACAGGGAGCTGCACTGCCCAGACAGAGGAAGCCCATGGATCCTCATTTATAAACACAATTGCAATAATCAAGTGAAAATCAAAATAAAAACAAACTGTAAATATAAATTCCTTTGTAAACAAAACAAAATTACAAACACATGCATGTTGGTTTTATTCAATTGGTTAGAGGTGTTGCAAGGCAGATCATGCTGGAACCCATAATGGCTATCTTCTTTATCTGTTTAAAATATTATAGAAAAAGAGATCAACCTTAGGCCATTTTGAAACAAATTATTACTTGACTGTGTGTACTTTGTACACATCTGTAATTTCAAGCTGTAAAATCTACAATTTGTAGTCTTAACTGTAACGCAGACCCCCCAATAACCTAAAAGGAATAACATTGTTAACTGTAGATACTTACATGCTGCAAAAGGCAACTCCTTCATGTCTTGATCTTTCTCCGTGAAATGATCCTTGCCACATTTTCTTTGTGCCCCAGCTGACAGCTGGATAATAAAGACTGTTGGAATAAATTACAACCATTTAGCTATTTACTAAAATGGTGTCTGTTTCTCACTTATCCTCAAAATGAAAGAAAGTGTAAGGTATCTCCATTAGAAAACATTGACAAATCAGTGCCTTAAAATCAATAAACACACAACATTTAGTTTATGTACTTTACCTGGGCAGAAAAGAAAATTCACATAGTGAGTCAGATATATAATTAACACAGACTATGCTTAATTACTGAATATTTTTCAGGTGAGGCAGACATGTCCCAGTTAAGGCCTGGTAGTAAGTACATCAATGAAAGCCTTTAGTTTAATCTATTTTAACCTAAACTCTAATAATCAAGCTTCCTCATTATTTTTCTAAGTGCAATGGCTATAAAAGTCACATCTGATAATCTCAGAAGTGGCAGAGGCAAGTCCTTACAGGCCGATTTCAAAATTGCAGATTTCAAAGGTAAACATTTTTTAAGTCCAAACGGTCTGGTGCATGCATTTGTATATGTTTAGAAAAATTAAACAGGCCTTTACTTTCATCAAACAACAATTGTATTTTTAGAATGTTAGAGAATTTTAAAAGTGTGATATAAACCATATTAGAAAAAGATTTTACCTTGCAAATCAGTCTGGAACCTAAAGTGACCTGCCTCCAAAGTTTCCGGAGGGCTGGGGATCTGTTGGATAAACATGCAACATGAGGAAGTGACAAAACACATAGGAATCATCTTAATAGATATTAGATTGAAAAGCTTCACAACACTTCACAACAAATTTTAACCCAAAAAATTGGGTTAAAATTTATAAGACAAACAACACACACATTAAAATGCACATTGCATATGAAAAGAGAGATGGACTGTTATCGCGGACCATAAAATATCTTACAAACACAAACATTTAATGTATCTATAAACGAGTAAGCTAAAATATAACTCTCAATACAAATAAAAGTCCACTATACTAAGCCACACCAGAAAACTCCACTACATAGTCCTAACCAACTTCAAGTGTGCATGAAGCAGTCTTTTATAGTGGATTGCAATGAGACAAGTACATGCAGGTGTAAGGCCTACTGTGGTATCAGATAATGAGAACTGATGCTGGGTCTATGCAACGCTGTTTATGGAAATCTGTTGTTTACTTTTATACTGATTGAAAAATGTCCCTTTAGGATTGCTATGTAATTTTCTTGGCTACACCCTTCTGTGATAGCCATGGCCCAGGAAGCATTTTCAAAAGAACTAATGGATCTCACATGAAACTGCTGCCTCTTAAGCGTACCTATTTTTGCTTTAGAGGGACCTCCATTACAGATAGTGACATAAGGGATACCTTTATTGGGGATTTAAGAGGGGATCTATATATATTTTATGCAAACATAATTTAGAATATTTTAGCTAGATGCTAGCATTACATAATACTCCAGGTTTTCTACAATGCTGTTGAAACACAAAATATTAATCATTCAAGCTATTGAATTGTAAAATGTATTATTAAACCTTTTAGAATATTAGTCACTGATTCAAATGCTCTATTTAACTTGATATAAATGGAAACCAATAGGGCTCATATACAAAGGGCAATCACAGTGTAGCAATGTTTTGCATACATTTGAATGTGGTTATCTGCTGACTGAGATGGGTTGTGAGTCATTTGTATGTCCTCGTTGGTGGGGGGAGCTGGAAGAAAAAAAAACAAAAAAACCCCCTGATACTCACGAGATCGCGCGGCGCCGTGTCCCTCCTCTCCTCTTCTCTATTCACACTGACTGCCGGGCATGACGTCATCAAGTCACGCCCGTCAGTCAGTGAGGAGCGCCGCAGCCAGCATGAAGAAAGAAGACAGAAGAGGAGACAGAAAAGAAGAAAAGAAAGGAAAGAAGTTGACAAAAGGTAAGTAAAGAAACAGAGAGGCAAGGGGAGGAAAACAGAGAGGGACAGTACTATAAAGAAAGGGGAGAGAGAAACAGAGGAGGAAAAAAAGCAGAGAGCCACAGGGGAATAAAAAAAAAAGTGGGAAAGAGGAACAGTGGAGGAAAAAAAAGAGAGGAACAGAGGAGAAAAAAACAGGTGGGAAAGAGGAACAGTGGAGGAAAAAAATGGGAAAGAGGAGAAGAGGAGGAAAAAAAAGTGGGAGAGAGGAACAGAGGAAAAAAAAAAGTGGGAAAGAGGAACAGAGGAGAAAAAAAGGTGGGAAAGAGGAACAGTGGAGGAAAAAAAAGTGGGAAAGAGGAACAGAGGAGGAAAAAAAGTGGGAAAGAGGAACAGAGGAGGAAAAAAAAGGTGGGAAAGAGGAACAGAGGAGAAAAAAAGGTGGGAAACAGGAACAGTGGAGGAAAAAAAGTGGGAAAGAGGAACAGAGGAGGAAAAAAAAGTGGGAAAGAGGAACAGTGGAGGAAAAAAAGGAGAGAGGAACAGAGGAGAAAAAAAGGTGGGAAAGAGGAACAGTGGAGGAAAAAAAAGTGGGAAAGAGGAACAGAGGAGGAAAAAAAAAGTGGGAGAGAAGAACAGAGGAGAAAAAAAAGTGGGAAAGAGGAACAGAGGAGGAAAAAAAAGTGGGAGAGAGGCACAAAGGGAAAAAGGAGGGAAGGCAGCATGGAGGGCGCAGTGTGAGCATAAGGGGCACAGTGTAGTTGTGAAGAAGGGGCACAGTATTGTGCGTGATGGCACAGGGGGCTTGTTGCAATGTAGTGAGTGTGAGGTAGGTGGTGGCTAATTAATGGGTGCTATTTTGTTTGTAGGGTGATGGTGGGGACTATTAATTTAAGATGGGGTGGTTTGGGGGCTATTGAATGTTGGAGTTTAGGGAGAATGAGGTCTATTTATTAAATGTGACTATGAATTATTTAATGGCAGTGATGGTTGCAAGAAATAGGTACTGCTGGGGCTGTTTGCAGGAAGGGAAATAGGTTTATTTATTAAATGTGAATAGTATTATTTTAATGTTGGGGCTGGAGGAAGGCCTAATTATTAATCGTGAGTGCTATTGATTTAACGCCGGGGCTGGCTGTAATTTTCTAAATGTAGCCATTTTTTTTTCAAAATAGGTCCTTCAACATTCCTGGATTCGGACAAGCCACAACTAAAGAAACCAGCAGCCACAGGTGGAGAAAGTGAGAAGAACAGGTAGGAGAGAGCAGCAGAGTGTGTGAAATGTTGTGATTCTAGTAGGGACAATGGCAATTTTTGGTGAATGTTGTGCCCAATGTAAGGTGTAGGCCAAGACTGAACTGTTTGTGTGCACACTGCATTCTTTGTATACTACACTGTGGTGGTAGATGTCCTGAAAGTCAGGAGTGCTTGCACAGATGTGACGCTCCGGCCAATTGAGAGTCTAGTGATTTTGATGCTAGCTACGCCCCAATGGCGCATTGCCACGCCCCTGAATATATGACTACACACTAAAAAAATTTTGGGGCTTACTCGTCTATGAGGGGGGGCCCCATGAACTTGTTGTACCCGGGCCCTGAATTCCTCTTGGCAGCCCTGCCTGTGCTCACCTTTATTTTTTTATAATTCAAGTATCTAAAGGGTCAAAGCGGATGTAAGAAAACCACCCTTAGCTGGGATGCTGGTTACACTCTCCGGGATTCAACTTATCTGGGCAGGCCAGGATATATCTAAAATATAGGTTTATTGACAGCACAAGCACATTAGATGGATCACAAATACAAGGTAAATAGTAAAATATACACTTCAGCAGCCTCTTGTAGTCAGCATCCCACAGTAATAATCTCGACAGCTTCTCTTGAGTCCTCAGAATATTATGCTCCCACAGTGTTACTGCTGTAATTAGCTAGATAGTCCTGTGTCCACCAGTCTGAGAAACTGGCTTACACAGACCATGTCCTGGTAAAGTTTCCTTCAGCTGCATTGTGATGCATAGCCCAGAGTCGTTTGTGCTGGTGTTACGTACACCAGGATCCTCCCAGATAGAATGCCCTCTACTGTTCGGTGTTGCCCCTTTTTATACTCTTAGAACAGCCTCAGGCTGCAGGGGTGTGTTCAGCACGCTCTATATCAGTGCATCTCAAGTGGCCCAGAATATTATACACAATGACTTGGCTGAAATTATTAAATCCAGTGGCTACACCTAGGAACAAAATGTCTGGATCTTAAATACACAAAACTTTCAACTTTCATCTGGTTTGCATAGAGATATGACTGAGCTCATAACATTACAGTCTTTCACTGTTATCATTTAAAACCTATATTGAAATATATATAATATAACAGGACATTACAATCGTACAATATCATCTAATTATATTTACAACAATCAGCCACAACTTTACAACCACCTGCCTAATATTGTGAAGGTCCCTCACGTGCCACCAAAACAGATGTGACAAGTCCTCTGAAAGTGCCCTGTGGTATCTGGCACCAAGACACCAGCAGCAGATCCTTGAAGTCTATCACACATCTCACCTGCTATTCTGTTCAGGACGGCTGACATATCGGTTTCCCTTGACTACCGCTACCTCTTGGGCTGCACGGCGTTCCTCTACTCTCTGACACTATTTTGCCGGCATTGCTGTGCATGTGCAAACTCGGCACTTTCAAACCTCTCCTGGACTTGCATTGGCTGATCATAGATCAGTTCACTATTTAAGGCACTTTCTCCTATCTTCCGTTGTCAGATCTTCAGGTCTGGGTGAACGCAGTCCTTTGTAACTACTGATTGCCTCTGTCAGCACCGAGCTATCTTGTGTTACTTGTTCCATGATCAAGACCTGTGGCTACACTACAAAACGTCGCGCATCATCATTGATTCTACATCAGGCTATACTGCCCACCGGAATCTCAGCGTTCCATTTCCCTGCAATTCATTGCCTCTCTGTTTAAACTTGTGTTGCCTGATCCATGATCAAGACCTGTGGCTGTACTGAAGAACATTGCGCATCATCATCAATACTGCTCCTAGGCTAGACTGCACACCGTGATCTCAGCGCTCCAGTTCTCTGCAGTTCATCGCGTCTCTGTTTGAACCTGTGTTAACTGTTCCATGATCAAGACCTGTGACTATACTGCAGTACATTGTGCATCATCATCCATCTTGCTACCAGGCTGTACTGCACACTATGGTCTCAGCACTTCTGTGCTCGGGAGCTCATCGCTTCACCATCTGCCCAGTGTCGGACTGGGGCATGAAGGGCCCACCGGGGGACTGCAACGCTAGGGGCCCACCAGGGGGGGTGTGGCCGGCCATCATAGAGGCGGGACCAGACACTAGAGGGGGAGTGGTCAGCTCACGAAGGACAGCTAGTACCATAGTGTAGTATATAAAGAATGCAGTGTGTATATAGAGTACACAGTCTTGACCTGCCCCTTAGATTGGGTAGAACAGTAGTATATAGTAGCTTATTGCTGGGAGGGTATGCTGGAACTTGTAGTTTCACAACACTTGGAGTGCCACAGGTTAGCTAAGCTTGCACTAGACTCAGAACATTTGACAGACTGTCCTACCTGTTGTTGTCACTTTTACCACCTGTGGCTTCTGGTTTCTTTAGTTGCGGCTTGTCTGTATCCTGGAATGTTGAGGGTCCTATTTGGAACAAATAATGGATACATTTAGAAAACACCACCCATCCCCGCTATTAAATCAACAGCACCCACATTTAATAAATAGGCCTCTCTCCAGCCCCAACATTAAAGTAATCGTACTCACATTTGATAAATAGATCTATTTCCCTCCAACCGACCCCAACATTAAATTAATACTATTCCCATTTAATAAATAAACCTATTACCCTCCCTCCAAACAGCCCCAGCAAGAAATTAATAGCATTTACGTTTAATACATCCATTTCCCACATTAAATATTAATATTCACATTTAATAGATAGCCCTCCTCCCCACACTCAGTCCTACATTCAATTATAGACCCAAACCACCCCAGCATTAAATTAAAGGTCCCATCACCCCCTCTCTATAGTGTTCTCTGTACAGCCCCCCTCCCTATAGTTTAGCAAAGGCAGCCCCTTCTAATTATTGTTTAGCATAGGCAGCCCCCCCCTCACTATAGTTTAGTATAGATAGGCAGCCCCCCATGCCACATAGTAGTGCCCCCAAAACAATGTTACTCCACACAGTAGTGCCCCAAACAATGTTATGCCACACAGTAGTACCTGAAATTCACATATGCCACGTAATACTGTCCCCAATTCATATTATGCCCACAGTAGTGTCCCCAATTCAAATTATATCCTCAATAGTGCCCCCCAATTCACATATGCCATGGAATAGTGCTCTCTCAATTCGCGCACACACTAATATATATATATATATATATATATATATATATATATATTAGTGTGTGCGCGAATTGAGAGAGCACTATTCCATGGCATGACACTAATATATATATATATATATATATATATATATATATATATATATTCTCTGCAGTAAGCCTCTGCATACCCAGTAGCTAGAACAGATGGAGGATATATATATAAGATAATTCTGTGTCAAGTGAAAGTCCTGGAATTTGGAGGAAATTAAAAGACATATCCAATAATATTAAATAAAAATAAGAAAATCTACTTACCCATATTTTGATTGATGCAGCCTCTGCTCCTTAGTCCTTCAGCGGCGGCGGGAGCATAAGACAGGAGGAGGAGGGGCAGGTCACATGATCGCAGCTGCGATCGCATTTGAAAGATGACTGCAGCCAGTCATCTGTAGCAGCAGGGACGCCGAGCACCAGGTGAGCTGACCCCCCCTTTGATCCAGAATGTGGCTGCCGGCTGGATGACAGGATACGTATGTTCAGCAGCCATTCATTAATTCCTGGTTTAAGTTAAATATTCTACGAGTATTCCCTTTATTATTCCGCTCACTCTCAGACAGTTTGTGTGTAACACACTTACTGACAAGAAGTCTGATGTGCGTAGGGGGAACTGTTCCCTGTGGTCAAACCTTATCTGGAAATATCTGACAAGAATCCCTGGACCTGGTCTCCCAGCAGGCACACGCTCCTCTGTCTAACACGCTGGCAGGATCTGGGCACACATACTGCATGTAACACGGGTGATTTCAGGATGGTGATTGGGGAACTCTCCACACCAGGCCAGCAGTGAGAATGATTACAAAGGTTTTTAACAAGCGGATGAGATGAACTCTGTACACACAGCAGCAGGGACGCCGGGGAGGGCAGCAGGGATACCAAACATGTGAGCTGAATGGGCTCTGCCCACTTCTAGAAGGGGGTGTGTCCGTAAGGCAGAGGGGCCTACCGGTGATTTTTCCGGTAATCCTGTGGGCCAGTCCGACACTGCATCTGCCTGTGTCTCCAAGACTTGTTTCCTGTTCCACAGAACACCGCGCATCTTCATCGATCCTGTACCCAGGCTTTACAACCCACTAGGATCTCAGCGCTCCAGTAATCTGCTGTTCATCCTACCTTGCTTCCCAGATTTATGGTCCTATGTACTTACCTTCTGGTGCTCTTGCTTAGTTTGTCGTTCCTGTTGTCTGCTGGTTGTCCTTAGCCTTCTCTGTGCCCCCTAGAGGACCGCAACCTGCGGTTAGAGAGCAGCCAAGTCCATATTTTCTTGCGGGAATCCCTGGTGAACATCTCTCTGTCCGTTAGACTTCGCACCTCTCGGAGGGTAAACAACACCTGAGCAGGCTTCAAGGTCTTTTCTAACATCAGAACCCGTGACAGTCCTTTAAGTTGTGAGATGGGGCCTCTATGACTCATACTTGTTTTTCCAGCACATCCCACAGGTTCGGCTTGAGATCTGGGGAATTTGGAGGCCAAGTCAACACCTTTAACACTTTGTCATTATCCTCAAATTATTCCTGAACAATTTTTGCAATGTGGCAGGGCACATTATTCTGCTGAAAGAGGTCACTGCCATCAGGGAATATCGTTGCCATGAAGGCTTGTACTTAGTCTGCAAAATTTTTTAGGTAGGTGTTACGTGTCAAAGTAACATTCATATGAATTCCAGAACCCAAGGTTGCCCGGCAGAACATTGCCCAGAGAATCACACTAACTCCACTGGTTTGCTTTCTTTTCATAGTGCATCATGGTTCCATCTCTTCCCCAGGTAAATGATGCACATGTGCCCAGCTGTTCACATGATGTAAAAGAAAATGTGATCCATCAGACCAGGGCACGTTTTTCCATTGTTTCATAGTCCAGTTCTGGTGCTCATGTGCCCATTATCGGTGCTTTCGGCGGTGGACAGGGGTTCGGCTACACAATATGTGGCAAGCTGTGATGTACTATGTCCTCCGACACCTTTCTGTCATAACCAGCATTAACTTGTTCAGCAATTTGTGCAACAGTAGCTCTTCTGTGGGAATGGACCAGACAGACAGTTTACTGGTTGCCCTTCCTTGGTCCATTTTAGGTAGGTACTCTTCACTGCATACAGGGAACACCCATATGATTTGACGTTTTGGACACATTCTGACCCAGTTGTCTAGCCATCACTATTTGATGCCTGACAAAGTCACTCAGATCCTTACGCTTGCCCATTTTTCCTGCTTCCAACACATCAACTTCAAAACTGACTGTTAACTTGCTGCATAATATATCCCACCCCTTGACAGGTGCCGTTGTAATGAGATAATCAATGCTTTTAATTTTGTGACATATCAGTGTACAGGCATAATATAATATAATATAACAATATTGGTTTCTTAGTTCGGTGGTAAAATGTGACAGGGAATTATTTTGCATTGGGGAATATGTTTGATTGGTCCTCACATTAGCATGACCTTTGTGGACATGTAAACAATAGCAAGCTTCCAGCTACACAATGCAATGTTGACTTAGACTGGCTACACACTACAGGGTTTTCACCCGATTATTTTTCCAGTCACACGATAAATGACCGCTTGGCCCAATTTTGCATTAGTGTGCACGATGAAGGATTATCATTTCAAAACACATTGTATTGATTTTTAAACTGGACTAAAAATCTCGTCCAATGATGGAACGATGTCATTCAAATTCTGAGTCACGATCTATTCAGCCCATGGTCATGACAGATGAAGAGCACATTGTGTACCCAGCCTTACAATGATAATTTACCTATCCATGACTGATTCAGTGGTACTCGCTTCCCCGATGGCCTAAACCCCGACAACACTTACCCCGGCAACTTCAGGGCGATGCTGTCATTTCCGGCTCACTTCTAATGCCCACTGTTAGTTTCACTAACGTGAAACTAACGCGATGACTCAAGATCCCGACAGGATGAAATGACGTCACTCTGCGATGCGACTCTCTTATTGCTGTTGTTAAGGGGGTAATGAAATAGAACATGACCACTGTAGTACTACTGAAAGGCATAGTTCAAAGTATAACATGGAATAACACTTAACATAATACACTGCTGGCACAAGGATTAAAAAGTGCATGCTGGTGGGAGAAAAGGAAGATGAATAAAAAGTCCGCAGTCCAAGGAGACCTCATTACTCCACAGCAGAGCATGACTTATGATTTTTTTTTGTATGGCAGATTTTTGAAGGCTAATATATATTTTAAAACTTCATGCAAATGTCCGCGACCTGATTGTATATCTCACAACACAAATACAGTATGAATATTTGAATTAAGAAAATATACCATGCTAATTTGAATATGTTTAACATTACGAATAAAGAAAAATTAATTACTAGCTATAATTAAGTTATACTGGGCCTGATTCAGTAAGGACTATAGATGTTGATATGTGCTGTATTTTTATTATTAAAATTGCTCTGGCTTATTTAAGGGAACTATACTCCAGTGAACGCAAGTACATCCAATTCATCTTCCAGCGCAAAGGACATTTTGGGGAGGGAAGGTAGTCAATGTATATTAAGGGATTGCCAAGGTTGAGCTCACACACATCCATCCGATTCAAATTCTGGGCATCTCTGAGATACATGATTTTCAGCCGTATCACTTTGATCAGCTACAGGACAGGTGTAAGTGCCGATTTATGGTGATGATGGTCACATATGCATGCTAAAACATGTGTTTACAAACAAGAGCAACTGGAAAAATTCATTTATGTACAGTAGACATTAAAAATATCCTGATAAATGTATTTCTTGAGGAAAAAACTGAAGAATTTTTTTTTGACATGCTTTTCATTAATGATTATAATATTAACATATGTTAATATATTTAATATTTTTTTCAATCTGTGCATTTTAATGGGGCTTTGTATATGCATATGCATTCTTTGTTGTATCAGACTGCATACAGCAAGTGCCATATAGGCAGAGTGTACATACTCCCATATTCAACTATAAATGTTTCTTGAGATCCTATTTTTGCTGAATACGGGTGTATCTGCTTCTATTTTCCGTCCATTTTTAAAAAACGCAAATTGCTTCCACTTTATATTCCTTAATGACTCGTCGGTTATGGACTAAATTTTACAGTATTTTACATTTATTCAGTTACAATAAGAGCTGGGTTTACTAAGCAGAAAACACTCAATGCCACAAATATTAACCTAAGAACCTCAGATCTGGATATTCACGATCAATGGTGACAGCATTTTAGTACAGGGCTGACTGGGAGTTCCATTAAAACAACCACATTGTGTTATAAATGCACACTTACAGGCCATATTTCTTTACAAATATGATGCGATATAAAAAAGTTTCAGAAGGAATAGAGGACGGTAGCAAAAGAAAGCTGAACAATCTTCCCGTTAATTAATTTGTCGGCATGTCTGTCTGTCTACTGTGCAGTGTTTACCTTAGAACATTTACGAATATGAAATCAGTCTTGTTTTTTGAATACAACTTTACACTATTTGTCAGTAAGTTCACTAAACACTGCTTTCTAATTCTAATGCAGTATGCAAGATATGTAAATGTTTGATGCTCAACACCAATAATCCACCTGCTGATTTTTATTACACTGACTTTCATACACATACAGTAATATCCTTATGCAGGTTTTCAAACTTACTATTGCATGCAGCTGTAACATTCTCGTTTGGCCCTGAGTCTTATTACTGCTAGCACTGTAGCACACCACTCAATTCTGTTATGCCCTATGCCATGTAGAGTTTTGTATTATGGTTATTCATCACTGGATATGCCTGGGAGCTTGAAGATCCAGATTATATTTCTGTTCCAGAAGGGACACCTGGGTTATTCTGCTGCCATCAGCCCTTGTTGGTGACCAATAGAGAAATCTGGCATCTACAAGACCCAGACGCTTTGTTTTCACAGTAGTGCCACCTGGGTACAAAACTGGCCTCTTCTTGCCAGTTACATTTACAATGCAAAATAAAAAAAATGGTTTTAAACCTGTATATTTTTCCTATTAAATATAAACCAGTCTAGAGAAGGCTACAGAAAACATTTAAATTAATATTGTTCATTTATGTTCTGTATAGTTCCATATAGTAGAACACTACTGTAGCTTGTCTGTACATCAGTTTAAAGCCTATATCTGTAGTGTAAGCATAATAATACAGGGCTAATGAAGAGATGAGTATCCAGGATGTTTCATATCTTTATGCTCTACATAATTTATACAAGTTTGTTCCAAGGTAGGCTTTATAAATAAAAATTGTTTTTATGTAGCACTAAAGTTGAGCTAAGCCCATTTAAACTAAGCTCTGATTTCTGTTATAGTCACATTTAGAGATGTTCACTGACCCCCGTGTTTTGATTTTGGTTTTGGATATGGATTATCTTCGTGTTTTGGTTTTGGTTTTGGTTTTGACAAAACAGCCCTTATGTGTTTTGGTTTTGGATCCCTATTTTTTTTTCTAAAATCACATAATTTGGCTCTTTTTTTGTTCCTATATTATTATTATTATTATTATTATTATTATTATCTTCGATAACATTAATTCCAGTCATTTCCAGTCAAGTGACAAGAACACTGCTACCCCTCCTGTTTCTATATGAGCAATGGCACTGAGCAGTGGCACTGGAGACTGGAGAGTGACAAGAACACTGCTACCCATGTTTCTGTGTGAGCAATGGCGCTGGATTTCCTGGGGAGGGAGGTACTTATGGAATCCAAAACCCGTGAGATCCGACAACGTAACAATGACGTTTTGCCTCGATTCAGATATGAGGACGCGCAAAAGTACCAAGCCGGCTCGCGAGCCTAATCGGATTCCCTAAGTTTGGGAGGGCTTGCTTTTTAGAAAACCGAGCCCGAGCATCTCTAGTCACATTCAGGATTGGGCCTATGTTGAGGAAAGATAACGCAGCAATGCCGGAATTTATGGTGCATTAAACTTTAGGAATTTCATTTAAAAATATGAAATTTCATGCTGCAGCAATATAAATTTGTAGTTTTTTTTTAATAGTTAATCAAAGAGTCAGTATATATATATGTTATAAAGTAAGCTATGAAAGCAAAAATGCTTGTTAATGTTTGTAAGTAATGTTTTTAAGAACAGATACATATTAACAGTGACTACCTAAGGGATTAGGCCACCCTTGGCTAATATGGTCATAGCCCCCTCACCTTCCCTGTCAGGAAAATACACGGTAGGCAAAAACAAAGTCATCCTTCCTTCAGCCTCGACCCCTACCCCCTCCATAAAAAGGGAATTTTTCAATACCTGCATTGTGCCCTAGATTAATAACCAGATAGTAACATATTGATTGTGATATGTGATTTACCTTTGTCAATTCAAAAGTGAATAAGAATAATATATTCTACTAATTTTATAAGTCCTTTATTATGATCTGCTCCATTTATGTTCTCTCTCTTCAAATAAATCTAAATTAAAACTTGCTTCTCATACCTATTCTTCTTCCATGGCAGCACCTGGGCACACTTATTATTAGTATCGACTTTCAGTCAATCACCAACTCAATGACATGCAGGGAAGGTAACTTGCCGGGCAATGAAGAAATAATATATAACTCAATGCAGCCTGGCTTCCACGCACTACTTGTGTCGCATTGTGACACAACTAGTTCCTCACCTTCCAAGCCATCAGGCAATATGAACCCTCACAAGTATGTGTGGAATGGTGGAATTCAGTCCCTTCCCGATAAAGCACAGCATCAGCAGGCACTCTCTCAGTCCACACCAACCGGAGATGACTGCAGATAGGCCCTTCTGGGCAGAAGCAGGTAGAATCTCACTTCTCGCAACCCCAAAAACTATGCACTCTAGGCTGCAACTCAGTCAGCCTATTGGTTAATGGATCTTAGAAATTTATTGAATCCCCTTTAAAGTTCAATCGAATTAAGTCAGTTCAAGGGTCTTAAACTTATTCATGGTACAATTGTAATTTTTGGGCAGGTTAGGTTTGGGTTAATGGTTGGAAGTTCAAATTATTACTTTGAATAGTGCTTTGAAATTGCACCTCCAAATTAAAGCAAAATACATTACAATGAGCTATATAATGTTACTTGTTTGAGCTTCAATGTCCTTTATTATGATCTAATACTATTAAAGACATTTCATAATATTAATATTATTATTTTTTATTTATAAAGTGTCTTCCTATAACTCAGCTTGCACATTGAGGGGATCATGATGCAAATAAATAACAAACAATTACATAGAATAGAAGATATAAATCGTCCTGAATGAACGAGCTTACAATCTTAGAAGTGTAGGGAATAACTGACTCATAAGCTAACAGAATAACTTAAGGCTAATAATTGTAACTGGTGTTGGGAAACTGCATGTAGCTAATATAAGGTAGAAGTATTATCAGCCACACAATATTAAAGCAACTATAGGAGAGATTGGCATTTCTGCCAGTGGTGTGGTGTGGTTGGAATGAGGAGAGACAATTGAAGATAGCTATATGAAAGATGCATTAATCATTGCAGAAATCTTAAGACAGTCACCAGCTGAGAACCATGACGTTCCTCCACCGTATACATTTACCAAACATTCTTCCTGTTCAGGTTCTGGAGAAGTCTTTGCTGTTGTACCATTTGGGCAATTGGCATAGTTGTCTGCCCTGTGTATACATTTGTCATCATGGTCACTTCCGTACACAGAACAAGGACACTTGTGCCCCATGTTCACAGTAGTTGCTTCAATCAAGGAGACCACAAAAATTACCAAAGGAGGAATGAGATGGTAACAACAATGACAGATGAAAGTTAAACAAACTGTTTTCAGCAACTAAAATGAGTTGGTATTTCAGAAGATCTTCAAAACAACTGTGTCTTCGGTTTGATGATACATCTGAGCACTAATGTAATTTCCCATTGCCTGCACATTTTTTTTACTTCTTTATATTTTTGAGAAGATGATTATATGAAAGGTAGGGCATAGTGCTATTTCTAAAGTACAACCATCTGTTATTGCCATTCACATGCCAATGTATATTCCAAGTTATTCTTAATTTAAACATTGAACATTGTTCAAGTTTAAAGTCTGAGATTCCCCGTCACTTGCAATTGCTGTTATTGTGAAATGGAAATGTCTAGGAGCAACATCAGCTAAGCCTCAAAAAAGTAGGCCACACACGCTCAGAGAGATGAAGCCTGTAGTGTTTAAAAGTCGTCTGTTGGGTTTCCATGGCCAACTAGCCACAACCTCACCATGCACAATACCAAACATCCACTGGAGTAGTGTAAAAGCACACCACAATTGGGTTTGATGGATGCCAGGAGAATTCTTCCTACCTGAATGCCAAATATAGAGTTTGGTGGAGTAGAAATAATGCTCTGATGCTGTTTTTTGTGGTTTAGCTTCAGCCCCGTAGTTCCAGTGAAGGGAAATCATAATGCTACAGTACACAATGACATTCTAGAGAGTTGTGTGCTTACAACTTTGCTGCAACAGTTTGAATAAGGCACTTTCCTATTTCGGCATGACAATGCCCCTGTGAATGAATCAAGGTCTATCAAAAAATGTTTCACAAATGTTTGTGGGGAAAACTTGACTGGCCTGTATAGAGTGCTGACATCAACTCCTCTGAACATTAGGGAGGTTAATGCATGGCTAAAAGATTGGTGTAAGAAGGAGGGTTTTGGATTCTTAGAGCACTGGGCTGATTTCTCGGTCAGTTGCCATCTTTATTGTCGTGATGGATTGCACCTGAATGAGGAGGGGGCTGCAGTGCTAGGGGAGAGGATGGTTAGAAGGTTGGAGGAGATTTTAAACTAGGCTCCGGGGGGAGTGGCAAGCAAGTATTTATGGGATAGACATTGAGAGTAGTAAGGAGGAATTTAACAAGAGTAAAGGGGGTGGAGAGGGGGGAAAGGGAAGCATAGCCGATAAGGAGCGGCCCTTTTTAAAGCAAAAAGAAATACCTAAGGGAGGCAATAGACTTAAGTGTATGCTTGCAAATGCAAGAAGCCTGACAGGTAAAATGGGGGAGTTAGAACTAGTAGCAATGAATGAGCAGTATGATATTATAGGTATTACTGAGACCTGGTGGGATGATACACATGACTGGGCAGTCAACTTGGAAGGCTATTCTCTCTTCAGGAGGGATAGGGTAAATAAAAGGGGAGGAGGAGTATGTCTTTATATTAAGCCAGAATTAAAACCAAGTATTCAGGAAGTTATATACGAGAATATTGGTGATAATATAGAGGCATTGTGGGTGGAAATATCCAGCAGAGGAAAAAGTTCAGACAAGTTTTTGATAGGGATATGCTATAAACCGCCAGATATTAGTATGATTGAGGAAGCCCAACTTCTACAGCAAATTGAAAAGGCTACACAACTAGGTCAAATTTTAATTATGGGGGATTTTAATTATCCGGACATTGATTGGAGTACTGAGACCTGCAGTACAGCTAGGGGAAATAGGTTTCTGAGCACGCTAAAAGACCATTACATGTCCCAATTAGTTGAGGAACCAACTAGGAACCGGACTATACTGGACCTAGTAATAACAAACAATGTAGACGTAATATCAAATATTCAAGTAAAGGAGCACTTGGGAAACAGTGATCATAATATGGTCTCATTTGAAATTAGTTTCCAGAAACAACAGTATAAGGGATCAACTAGGACTTTAAACTTTAAAAAGGCAAATTTTAATATGCTAAAGGAGTCTATAAAGAGCATAGACTGGGACAAAGCCTTTGAAGGAAAAAATACGGAAGAAATGTGGGCTGTCTTTAAAATGTTGTTGGAAACATACACGTATAAGTTCATTCCTATGGGAAATAAATGTAAAAGAATTAAGTCTAAACCAATGTGGCTAAATAAAAAGGTAAGGGAAGAAATGCAAAGGAAGAAGCGTGCATTTAAATTGTTTAAATCTGAAGGGTCAGAGGAGTCCTTCCATAGGTACAAGGAATGTAATAAAACATGCAAAAAGGAAATTAGATTGGATAAATTAGAAAATGAAAGGCACGTTGCAAAAGAAAGTAAGACAAACCCCAAAAAGTTTTTTAAGTATATAAATGGCAAAAGGATTAAAAAAGATAATATAGGACCCCTAAGAAGTGAGATGGTTGAATTGATAAATGATACTAAGGAAAAAGCAGAGATATTAAACACGTTCCTTTCTTCAGTATTTACCAGAGAGGAACAAATGGCAGGAGTAATACATAAAAATGGAAATGGAACCTTGCCATTAATTAATACTTGGTTGTCAGAGGAAGAAGTCCAAAGGCGACAGAAGAATATTAAGATAAATAAAGCTCCAGGTCCAGATGGCATACACCCAAGGGTCCTTATGGAGTTAAACTCGGAAATAGCTAGACCACTATTCTTAATTTTCAGAGATTCAATCTCATCAGGCTCAGTACCAAGGGATTGGCGAATAGCAGATGTGGTGCCGTTGTTTAAAAAGGGGACGAGATCACAATCAGAGAATTATAGACCTGTAAGCCTGACATCAATAGTGGGGAAACTACTGGAAGGTATTTTAAGGGACAGTATTCAGGATTACTTGGTACGCAATAAAATTATTAGTGGGAATCAACATGGATTTGTGAGGGATAGGTCATGTCAAACTAATCTAATTAGTTTCTACGAGGAAGTTAGTAGGAACTTAGACCAGGGCAGGACAGTAGATGTGGTCTACTTAGATTTTGCAAAGGCCTTTGATACAGTGCCACACAAGAGGTTGGTTTACAAAATAAGGGAACTGGGTCTAGAAATCAAAATTTGTACTTGGATCAAAAACTGGTTAGAGAATAGGGAACAGAGAGTTGTGATAAATGGAACATTTTCTAATTGGTCAAAGGTCTTAAGTAGAGTACCTCAAGGTTCCGTGCTGGGACCACTCCTTTTTAATATATTTATTAATGACCTTGGTGATGGTTTAGAGAGTAAAGTTTCTATTTTTGCAGATGACACTAAACTCTATAAGGTAATAAAATCAGAGCAAGATGTAGCTTCTCTACAGAGGGACTTAAATAAACTGGAGGATTGGGCGGCTAAATGGAATATGAGGTTTAACACAGATAAATGTAAGGTTATGCATTCAGGGATCAAAAACAAGAATGCAATCTATAAATTAAATGGAATTAATTTGGGAGAATCTATAATGGAAAAGGATTTGGGAGTGCTCGTAGACAGTAGACTTAGCAATAGTGCTCAATGTCAAGCAGCAGCTGCAAGGGCAAACAAAGTATTGGCATGCATAAAAAGGGGCATAGATACAAGGGAAGACAGTGTAATTTTGCCACTGTATAAATCGTTGGTAAGACCTCATCTTGAATATGCAGTACAGTTCTGGGCACCACTCTATAAAAAAGATAATTTAGAACTAGAAAGGGTTCAGAGAAGGGCGACAAAATTGATAAAGGGTATGGAGTCATTAAGTTATGAGGAAAGGTTAGCCAGTTTAGGCATGTTTACTTTAGAAAAGAGGCGTCTAAGGGGAGATATGATTACTATGTACAAATACATTAGGGGTCAATACAGAGAGCTTTCATGGGAACTTTTTACCCCAAGGACCATACACAGGACACGTGGTCATCCCCTAAGGTTAGAGGAGAGGAAATTTCACAACCAGCAAAGGAAGGGGTTCTTTACAGTAAGGGCAGTCAAGATATGGAATTCATTGCCAGGGAAGGTTGTGATGGCAGATTCAATAGATATGTTTAAGAAAGGGTTAGACAAATTTTTAGTGGAAAGGTGTATCCAGGGATACGACCATTAATTTAAAATAAAGAATAGTAGTGGATATAGGGTAAAAATTGGATTGCAATATTGAGTCTGGGGGGATTTTCAAAATTGAAACAGATGGGCGGTTGCCTACTCTGGATTAATTTCAAATATAAGTGCAGGATCGCAGGAGATCCAAAATAGGTTGAACTTGATGGACTGGTGTCTTTTTTCAACCTCATCAACTATGTATAACATATTTGGGATGAATTGGAACGAAAACTGCGAGGCAGGCCTTATCAAGTACTTTTGTGGCTGTATGGGTGCGAATCCCCACAACCATGTTCTAAAATCTAGTGTAAAGCCTTACCAGAGTGGAAGCTGTTATAGCAGCAAAGGGAAGATCCATTCCAAATTAATGTCCATGGTTTTATAATGAGATGTGCAACAAATAAATGGAGGTGTTATTCAGGTGTTCATATACTTTTGGCCATGTAGTGTGTATATATATATTATATATCAATATAGTTTCAAATTTATGTTTTATTTGGACATTGGAAATTGTTGTGTGACTCTAGCACACTTGACCCTCTTTGTCAATCTTGGGTTCATGATCGTCCCCACCACAATTCCTCTATGTGAAACTTTTAAATACAGTGACTCATAGGAAGTTAAAGGACTGTCAGAAACTGTCAGAGTCCTGTAAAAAAATAAAATAATATTAGAATGAAAATGGGTTATAAATATGCATGCATACCACTCATGAAAGTTACCAGTCCAGCATTGACAGATGTCAGGCTCTTCAAGGCCCCCCAGGTCTAGTTAAAAAGATTGGCCTTCATACCAAAAAATAAAAAATTAAAACACCTATTTTTAAATAAACTTAATGAAAAGATACCCCAAATTTTAATTCACTACATTATAAAATATAAATGAACTGTTATTTTTCTTCTTCTGTGTGGTGTGTTTTATTCCTATAAAGTTTATTTAAAAAAATAATGTTATTTTATTAAAAAATATTTGCAAAATTTTATTTTGTTTTTTTTTTACAAGAAATAGTTTTGTATTTGTTCTGTTTTTGTGAGCTGTTCTTTTCTATTGTTTTTTCCGATTGTTGATTTTTAATGACCCACATAGAAGGGGATGGAAATTGCTTGTCAACACATTTCTTTAGGAAAACGTAATAAAAATAATGACCACCAAACATTTTTCTGAAAGTTCTTTTTTAAGAGAACTATAATTTGAAAATAAATTAGGAAAAAGTAAAACATTTTTTAAAGATGTAAGATACAAAAGGAATTTAACCACTGAGGATTAGCCACATCTAATGAAACACATTATATTGTTTTTGTTAAGAGTGTGGTACAGTTCTCCCTTCCACATAAGATGTTAGTACAATTTAATAATTGAAGGTAGGATCCAAGATATTAACAGGTCTTTGTGGTGTAAATGGAAAACACCCAATTAATTAGTGTGAATATCTCCACTTCAGCATTGACAATCAAACTAACTTGCGTGAAAGTAACACTAAAATATAGTAAAATGTGTAGTGAAAATTATGACTAATAGGACAACTAAACCCAACATTAGATGTCATAAATTTTAGTGCTAAATCTAAGGCCACCACATGATTCTAATTCTTCTTGACCTCTCTGCTGCATATGACACTGATAATTCCTTCCCATACAAAAACTGCATTCACTTGGGCTTCATGACATTGGCCTATACTGGTTCTCATTCTAATTAACAAACTGCTAATTTAGGGTCTGATTCCAGAATGATGTTTTTTCATGGCGCACACAAATATCAACTTTAAATTTCAGTGTACAAATAAGCTATCAAGTATTTGTGTGCTACATGAAAAATCAGCCAGTATTTAACTTGCGCTCCCTGCGCTCGGCCAATGATCGCCGCATCTCCTCCACTCTGATTACCTCTTCCCATTCTAGAATGCAAGACTTTTCCCGTGCTGCCCCCCTTCACTGGAACGACCTCCCTCGCTCCATCTGTCTCTCACCCAATCTGTGCTCCTTCAAGAGGGCACTTAAAACTCACGTGTTACTTAAGGCCTACCAACCATCCACTTAACCTATCACCTCTTCTGTTTCTCCCCTGTCTCCTTTTTACTCTCCCCTTTGCTTCACTGGCTCCCTCTTGTGCCTGATTTTGTTTACCCTCCCTTAGGATGTAAGCTCGTATGAGCAGGGCCCCTCTCCCCTCCTGTCTCCACACCTGTTATTCCGCTCTGTCTTTACAGTATTTTCCTACCTGGAGTTTCTGAAGTTCTGGTACTTTGTGTTTATTGTTCTGTATTGTTTTACCCTGTATAGTGTACTGTTTGTGCTGTGTACGGCGCTGCGGAAACCTTGTGGCGCCAAACAAATAAACGATAATAATAATAATAATAATAACTTATGTGCGAAATAGAAAACTAATTTTCACCCCTTTCATTTTAACATGGTTTTGTCCAGGAGACTTAAGTAAGAAATTTCTTGTCTAAGTTTCTTAATGAATGGCCAGATTCTACAATAGGCTGGCTAGGTTGCCAAGGAATTTTATTTGCATTCACATTATCTACTGCTAAAATTAGATTTGTATATCTTTGTTTTAAAAACAGCTATTGTTTTGAGTGCATTTATATTTCTTTAAACAAAACATTAGTCATTGGTATTTTTTTATGCATGTATTGTGTTCGGAAATTTACCTCTGGGAGATATTGGTGTGGTTATTTGAAACTATATCATATTTCAATCCTGCCCACCACCTACACCAACTGATTACCTATGCAGGCCAATGCCATAGTCACAAGGGGACTAAGGTCAAACACAGCCGGGGAACCACCTCCTGTCCCACTAACATAACTGCGGTGGTCACAAAGTTCGTCTTTGAGGCGATGCTTAAAGTCCTGCTACCTGAGTGTAATGTTTAAAAGTAAATAAGTTGCAATGTATACTATAGAAAATATTTTAAAAAGACTTGTGCAGATATACATATAGATAGAAATGTATTTGACTTAAAAGTCACATACTAATAGCAGAAATCTACCCAGCACTAATATTTATTTTGAAGACCTAAAAAAAGGTGCCAAAGTAGTAATGATAATTTAAAAGTTTTTAAACTTATTAAAAATGTTAGTCTTCTATACATTGAACAATAATTTAATGTTTGTCAAATTTACAAAGAACTGTACTAGGTGTGCATAGCACAATATAATAATTTGAACTTAAAAAAAACATAATTTTTTTTTACCTTAGTCACAGTTTTCCTAATTGGAGTCACAGCGTTGACCTGAATCGTGATTTCTTTCCATATCCTTAATTTTTCTGGGTGGAGTGCTGCTGGTTTGTAGTGTGCAGCATCTCCACCAGCTGTACCAGCACTTTCACCTCTCTTATATTGAAATTTGACTTTGAGGCCAAAGCAGGGAGCCAGGGCCTTGACTCGGCCCTGGTTGCTGCGGCTCAGCCATTAATCTAAACAGGGGGAAAAGACAGCATTTAGTGAAAAGCACGTAAGGGTCTATTAACTGAATGACATATGTCCTTGTACTCACCATTAGAACACAATGCAGGTCAGACTGTACACCAAAAGAGCTGGATGTGAATTTAAACTGACAAAGTGTAATATTCTAAACGGAAAAAAGGCAGTCATTAGTAAAAAGCATTTAAGAGCCTACTGTCTGGATCTCATATGTCCTTGTACCCACCATTAGAACACAATGGAGTTCAGACTGTACATCAAGAGATGTCTGACAAATCATACACAGCTATTACAGTTATTTAGAGGCTCTGAACTCATAAATCACAAAATAGCAGGGCTGATGATTGCCTCCCCAGATGTTATATAGGGCATGCAAGTGCATTATCCTGCAATTGCCTGTGTGTGAACGGATAGGCGTTGTCAGGCCTCTAATTGCCTTGATATGGATGATTATTGAGATTAATTGACAGAAGAAAGTTATCCATTTTAAATATGGTATAGAAAGGATCGTGACTGATGTACCTACGCCCATAGGTGGCCTGAGATCCTATCAGTGGTCACAATGTTGAAAAGTCTCATTCACTTGCAATCATGAGAGCAGCAACGTTCTGCCGGGCTTAGCTGTGGTTACCGACCGCTTCAATGAACTATTGATTTGGTCTCGAAGCTCGGTACATCTCCAATGAGGAGAAGAATGAGGCATACAAAAATGTCAAGCTGTGCGCAGGTGCAGACGCAGATGCAGCATTGTTCAATTGCAGCACCAAAGGCCCAGAAGGAGGCTCTCCTTTCTCCACTCCCTGACCAAGCCCTTTCCCCACTCCTGGAGGAAGACTCCAGGGCAGAATCCTGGGAGGAACCCCTGGAGATAACAGAGATGACTCGGGGGGAAAGAGGCCATGGAGGAGACCCTTGTGGAGAAGGCAGGGACATCCCAGGCCCATGCAAGAGAATGTAAGTATCATGGTGTTATAATATAGTCTAATATTAATTATTTTGTTTTACAACATAAAAGTGTAGTCCGCAGAGAGCCTATCTTTCCTAAATGTGACTTTCCCTATGTCTAGCAAAGTCTGCTATTCCACAGGTGTCTGATATCATGGGCCTAATAGTGTTTGTTGCAAGACAATCCCCCCAAAAGAAATTTCATGTGCCTCTGCACAGCAAAACATAAAGCTTTGCAGACAGTTTTATTTAATATACCACTTCTGTCATAAAATTGTGATTGTAAAACCTTTTTTTTCTTCTTTGAAAAAATATCACCACCCGCTCCCATCCCACCCGCACAAATTTAAATCCCCCCCCATATTTTACTAAAATGACACATATCAATCAAAATAAAAACATATATATTTTAATTTTGTAGAGATATTATTGCATTTATTACATTTTGATTGGCTGTTTTTTTACGTTCACTTGAAAAATTATTTTAGAAAAATGTCTTTGTTTAAAAAAAAAATGTGTGTGTGTGTTCATTTTTGCTACCATAGTGAAGGGACATTTTCAACATAACCGAATATATGAAAATAATTTTTTTCTATTTTGACTGTGCATTAGTTACAACACATTTTTTATTACAATGAAGTCTGTGATGAGGGCACCAGGGATAAAAAGTATAGTAACACGTTCCCTATTAGAGTGAGAAACGAGATACAGTTTGTCTGGGTGATAATCATTTTCTTTCCTCACACAGTATATGGCAGCACAGCCATTCTCCCACTATCATCACATATGCTTTTTTCATATCAGGCAATATCATACAGACATCATACATACAGCATCTTGCAAAGTATTAATAAGCAGGGTTAGTACAAAATTATGATTATAACTATGATAATAAAACATGAGTGTAAGGAAGGAATTGCACGCCTGTGCGTTCCACTGTCAATCAGCAATACAAGTGTATATTAAACTCAAACTTCCGGTAAATTAACTAGAGGAGCAAATAATTATGCACTGCTACATGCGCCAGTTTTTAGGCTACGTAATTGGCTTACTATCATATTCATCAAAGACTGTTTCTTAGGTCCGGACATGCGTATACTGGATTCACATGTGTCTTATTTTTAAAAAGCACATTATGATTGCTTTGCGCTTTTTAATTAATCAGGCCCTTTGTGTTCTTTTGTCTGGAGCCATCTTTTTCTAGTCTGGAGCCAAGCTTTCTTTATCAGTTCATGTAATAAAAGCAGGGGCGCACACAGGAATGTCAGGGCCTGACCCCAAAAAAAAACCACGTGCGAGAGAGCTGCTGCGTATGTGCGGGCAGTGAGCACTGTACTATACAGCAGCCGCGGCGCTGTCAAAGAAGCATACAGCACCGCCACGGACGCTTCTTTGACAGCGCCACGGCTGCTGTATAGTACAGTGCCGCTATGGTAGGCACATAGTTAGTGGAGGGGGGGGGGGTTTCTGGAGACTCAGAAACTCCCCTGCGTGCGCCACTGAAAAGGCTCAGTCCTCTTGGAAAACATATTTTTTCCTTTCAGTTTCACCTCTATGCAGATGAAACACATATTTATATACCCTCTCTGGATATCTTCCCATTTGTGTTGGTCCATGCTACTGAATGTATTTCTGTCATTCATCTTGGATATCCTCTCAATACATCAAACTCAATCTTTCAAAAACAGTGCTTTTAAATGTTCTACTAGTCAACCAAAGTTAATTACATGACGTATATATTTCTTTTGAGAACATGACAATAAACCCTAGAAGCCGTAAAATGTGTTTCTTGGAGTATCCTTGACTCAGAACTGTTCTTTGTTCACCACATCCAATCTATCTCCAAATCTTTTTTAAATGCATCAAAGATACATCTACCGAATAGGCATGTATCAGATCCTGCAAGAACTTTAATTCATGCACTCATTCATTGCAATTTCCTTCTTACTGGTCTTCCTCCAAACAGAAATGTACCCCTACAATCAATTTTAAATGCAATGGATATACTCCCCAAAAATTTTCCTATTGCTGCTTTCTGACAGTCCTTACATGGTGTGGCAGGATGGACTGCCTATGCCACCCTGTTCAGCTTGCTTTGCCACCATCCCCTTTCTCTATCCAAAATACGCCCTCTAATCAAAGAAGGAGGGGCTTAAGCTGCTGCCACCCTTTGACTCCTTAGCGGCATCCAGAACCGCATCCATCTGGGTCACTGCTAGTGTACCCCCTTATTAGTGCACCTGGGCTGGTACCCCTGACCTCTTGCCTTCAGTTCAGGGTTGCTGTGGATGGTACCCCTGGCATGTCACACTAACCAGAGCTGCAGGTAGCAGGCAAAGTGTTGGCACTGGAAAGCTGGGTCCAAACCTCAGAACAGCCGGAAACGGATAAGATTTGAGTCTAATCTGCAGGTCACTGGAATTACTGCAGGAAAAAAGTTGTCAAAGCAGGATCTTGAAGCAAGTGATGTTTATTAGCTTAACTATCCTGATAACGACAGTTCACACTGGTTGAAGGTACCAGTGATCAGGAGGTCAGAAGGAACAATAATGATACATTTCAGTACAAACCAGTGCTCTTTTTATACACATTCTGATCCGGGATGGTTCCGCCACGTCTGAGCTATGTTTAGTATTAGGATACAATATGTTTCCCTAAATATGGATTTAATGCAATGCAAAGTTAACAACATTCACATCAATCTGTGATATACTCAATCACATTGATCAGAGGTTTTCTTTCACTTTAACCAGGCAGGATACAGGTAACGACTCCCTGCTGTGTATTCAAGTATTGGTCACTTACAGATGACAGAGATCTAATTAGCCTAATTGGGATTTCCTCTAGAAAGGTTAAACCAAAAAACAAATTTCCTCCCCTGGTCTCAGAAATATAGACATTTTCTATACAAAAATACACACGATATAAAAAATAAGTACATTTCTAATACACAGTATCAAGAATCAGTACATTTCTAAATATATAAATTGGCACACTGTGCTAATAACTTAAATATATTATTACAATAAGTTATTTATAAATGATCCAGCCACACATGGGTTGTCTGTGCTTTAAAGAACCCAATATAATATACTTCTACTAACATACAATCCAAAGATCTGCACCTCTCATTGTCACTCATTATTTTCTGCCATTCCCAGTAGCAGGACTTTTTTTATGTTACAGCTATATGTACTACAATCTAAATTTGTGTCTAATGCAAATGGAATTTGGTAAGTTGATCTTGTCAGGTTGTACTTAATAAATATAAATGGAATCCTTAATGATTCCAGACATTAGTAATAAGTCACAAGACACAGTGGCCTAGGGGTTAGCACTTCTGCCTCACAGCACTGGGGTCATGAGTTCAATTCTCGACCATGGCCTTATCTGTGTGGAGTTTGTATGTTCCATGTGTTTGCGTGGGTTTTCTCCAGGTGCACCGGCTTCCTCCCACACTCCAAAAACATACTGGCAGGTTAATTGGCTGCTATCAAAATTGACCCTAGTCTCTTTCTCTCTGTCTGTCTGTGGTGTGTCTATGTTAGAGAATTTAGACTGTAAGCTCCAATGGAGCAGGGACTGATGTGAATGAGTTGTCTGTACAGCGCTGCAGAATTAGTGGCATTATATAAATAACTGATGATGATGATGTATGATTTGAAGAACTGAATTGCCTCCCTTTGCATGTTAGTGCCATTTGTAGAATATTTACAGAATTTAATAAAGAGTTATTTATTAACCATGCTACAATAGATTGTATTGTTCCTGGTTGGCATGATCTCCATCCAAGTTGTTCCCTAACTATTTTAATGTTACTTCAGGATATTTTCAGGCAAAAGAAAAAGAGTGAAGAATAGAGTACAATGGATTTGAGCAGCATTAACCTCACTGCTTAAGCAATCTACAAATTGTTTGACTCTCATAACACAAATTAAGTATATAATGTTAACATACTAGAATTGCAGTTAATGTGCATTCTACATTGTGTAGAGTAGGAAAACTAAAATAGTGCTTAGTATAAAGCAGAAAATGGACTGGGTTCACAGACGACCAGAACAATATGTACTGAAAAATATGGTGCTTGTCATTTGCATTTGGTGGCTGTGTTTATACGGCCCTGAGTTTTCCCATATGTAAGATAGTACCATTCTGTAGCAGCAATGTATGGCTCTCCTCTGGTGGTCTTTTTCTCTTTCCTTATGTTTGGGCTAGCTCAAGAATTTGCTTATCTTCTGTGTCATCTTGATATATGGAAACAGACAATGAGTGTGGGGTTTCCCTGCTATGGAAAAAAACTGTTCCAGGCTCGTTAATGTAGGGCTGTTGCCTCTATTTGGTGGAGGGGGGGACCACAAAAAGTGTCCTCTCCTCGCACAGACGTCACTGAAAAGCATGGGGGCTCTTCCTGACTCAACCCATACAGTGGTGTCACAGGACACTTATTTCTTGATCAGATGTGGTCCATGTAGTCCAGAAAAAGGAAGATAAATGAAAGTTGAGAAATTAATAGTAATATTCCACATTGTAATTAAACCCTTAGACACTACAGTAAATAACATATACACACAATTGAATGCTGTCTCTTAAGATCCTATTTAATCCATTCAATTGGCTATTCCTGCAACAAGGCAATTCTTTTAAATTTTGCCATCAATATGTGTGATCAAATTAAAATTAAATTAACTGCACTTAGGCTAAGTGTCCTATTTTTGTGTATTTTATTTTCAAATCCTAATTGTCTAATTATTAAATGTTTCCTTTGTGTGTCACAATTTTAAATGCCATGACCAATAGATGGTCAGGTGGGGCATTTCAGTGCCCATGTAATAAAACCATAATAATACAATTTATTAATTTAATTTGATTATTTTTTTAAGGTAATTTTGGAGGGGTACTTATAAAGAAAGGGAAGGTGCAGTTGGATCCAAGGGTACAATAATATTTCAAAACAGATACATCATTTTTTTAGGCATGTGTGACATTTAAATCATAGTCTACATTATCATCTGAAAAAACCACAGTATGTCTCCAGGTAGCTAAGGTGAGGAGAGGGCATAAGCTTGTTTATGAGACTTTGGAGGAGGAGGAGGAGGCAGAAAAAGAGGGTACAATAGTAGAGGGAAATTAAGGGGATAACAGCATACATTTTCATGAAGTTGATGAGGCGATGGCCTTGTGATAAGAAAGCCATGCTGACATGTTTATGTTTTGGATGGTATAGTTGCCAGATTCTACTAGTCAGTTTTTCTTCAGTTAGAAGCTGTTAGGGCTTTTACGCATTTAAGATATGTATGAGTAGATTTGTTGTATGCTAACGCATATCCAAGAGTGACTGTTGGAGAATGAAGAACAAAGGACACATTGACATGCTTTTTTTTTAATTCATTGACTACAACATTCTAGGGGTTGTACTTTTTCTTGTCAAAGATGAAACTTTTAGCTTTTCCCCCCTATCTGGGTCCACTCCTCAGTCTCCAAGTTCTCCCTCATATACTCAGTTTGTGAAGAACTTTCTTAGTTTGGCCATATGACAACAACAGTCAGTACATTGTTATGACTAAGCCTCTGTGGGGTCGTTTTAGGTGAACAAAATGCCTCTAATGGAAAAAGACTTGGCAGTAAGATACATGTGTTCCTGTTTAAAAACCCACAAAGCTTTCCCCACCTATTCCTTATCCAGTCCCTGTGCTATACAACTTGAATTGGTATAGTGAAAGCAAGTCCCAGGCTGGCCAACTGCTGCCCTAATAGTAAGGGCAACTATAAAAATCTTCATAGGCTAGCAGGCCTGCCCTAAAAACACTAGGGGGTAACTTGATTAAACTGTAGGTTTAAAAAAAGTGGAGATGCTGCCTACAGTAACCAATCAGGTTCTATTTAGCATTTATTTAGTACATTCTACAAAATGGCAACTAGAATCAGATTGGTTGCTATAGGCAACATCTCCACTTTTTCAAACCCGCAGTTTAGTAAATTTACTGCCAGGACTTTCCTGGTCCCTTTGGGTTGTAGGGACAGGAGTGTTAAAAAGATTGGGACACATGGAGATACAACTTTGCCCTTGTGGTCCCTGTAATTATTTTGTTAAATTATACAATACATGGGGGTAAATGTATGAATCTCCGGATTCTTCATCTCCGGCGTGTTCAGCCTCTTCAGCGCTTAAATTTAAAGCGGCGCTGCATTGTAAAAGGAAGTTTCCCTTTACAATGCAGCGCCGCTTTAAATTTAAGCGCTGAAGAGGCTGAACACGCCGGAGATGAAGAATCCGGAGAATCATACATTTACCCCATGATGTTGCTAATGTACCCTATGAACAGATGTATATACAGATTACATCATAAACTTTACAGAGCTCATAATGGTTGCTAAATAGAAGGTCATCATATAACTAACAAAGCCTACTATCCCACAGTATCTTAATGCAAGATTTTCTTTGCTCCACACCACTCTATCAAAGTTATGACATGCCAAAATGATAGCTAAAGAATGGGATATTTGTAGCTCTTTCATGTGATGTACAGTATATCTTATTTTAGACTTAGTGGTTGTTTAAGCGTCAAACACATTTTCACAGTAACCAATTCTGAAAGATTGCTTTATATCTCTTGCGCTTCTTGACTTATCTAAAGATATTAAGAATCCACTTATGGTAACTCAATTTTAAGAATGAAGACAGGCAATTGTGTTGTATCTCTGTTTATCTTGATTGAAGGAATGTTAGTTTTTTGTAGTGAAGGTTCTTTCTTTGACAGAAAATTGAGGTCACCTCTCCAGAGACAGATACAAACCCTGTGTTTTGAGCTTTAATTTGCAGGAGATACCACCTTAAGAACATATCCCGATCAATGTAAGATAAAGCTTTATTGTACAAGTTAACTTTTAGTACATTGCACTGCTCTGGTAGTCTCTCATTGCATACATGCTGTAATTTGAAATGAAGACCCATAAAATGTATATAGTAAATATATGACAAACATACTGTACATTCTCCACATACTAACTTACATTTTAAAGTACTGACACCTGGTACAAATTGTTGGTGTCAAATCATAGTAAAAAAATAATAAATACTACAACCTTATGCAAAAATGTATCATATAAAGAATTCTTTGTGAGACAATATTACAATGGCATGCATATTACAGTAATAATAGTCATCATAAACAAGCTGATGCTGATAATAATAATAGCAATAATAATGTAACCAGGCTGGCTTATACTAAACAGCCAAGTGTTGAGGTTGCTATGGAAACGCAGGGTGAAGCAGAGGTCAGCCATACCAGAGAGTCTGTGAGGAGAATAGAGAGAGGCAGGGAGGAGGAAGCTGACAGGAAGATGTGCTGGGAGTGTGAAGTGTGTCACAGTAACAAGAGAAGGAGTGAGGTGTGTCTAGAAAGCAGAGTCTGCTGAAACAACGGAGTATATAGAGTAAGAGAGGGATACTCAAGTTCTGCAAAGAGAAGGTGGATGTAGATTTGCACAGAGAGGTCTTGTAGTTGGATCACTGCAGAAAATCCACTATCAAGTTGCCTAAGCAGCCTGAGGGAGATAACACACCAAAGTGAGCCTATGTGCGGAGATGATTAGAGAATTGCATGTGAGCAGAGAGGGACAGCAAGCAAGATCAGGCTTGTAGCTAGTCCACGACCCAACAGTGGCTAAGACCCTCATCTGCAAAGAAGAGATATAAGTAAAAAGACACACCAAACACTGTGACACCTGTCACAGTGTTTGGTATGTTACCTGTCAGAGATATTATGAAAGTTACCAATGTTTTAACATGTGCACCAATGTTAATTATTTAACCTCACCAACTATTTAATATTGGCAGGATTGTAATTATTGTTGATTTATATTTTCACACTGTGTGTGGGTGCGTTGTGGGAGAGTTTGGGGAGCCAGTGAATGTATGTGGGGCGGACATCTTGTCATTTAGTTATTACTGTACTGTTACTTTTGATTAATATTTTACCCGCTGTCCCATTTATCCCATTCGTAATTTCCCCATATTAAATTCACCTAGCCCATTTGTTTTCCCCAAAATAAACACCCAGTTGATTGTTTGCAACCACAGTGTGTGGTACATTATTATTTAGAAGGTTAGTGTGGTTGGGTACAAGGGGCTTCCCGAGTCAACCCCTGATGGATTCAGTCACAGTCCGCATCCCCTCATACTGTGCAGAAGACTTGGGTGGAGACACTGAAGAGAGAGAGAGAGAGAACATTTCAACACCCCTTTCAGTGTGCTAGGGAAAGGGGTGTTACAATAATAAAAATAATAATACTAATAACAACACCACCACACACAACACTTAAAATTTGCAAACAATTTAATATATAGGAGATAGTTGCTTCATCACCTGGCTTAGAAGACATGTGAAAATCCCCTTAATCACAGCTATAGAGATCCCTTGATATGTGAGGGTACTTTCAATATATGTATACAGGCTCAGCACCTAGTGGTTGGTAACCTCTAATATCTATTAGCAATCTCTGTAAATACAGCAAATTAATTCACTATTTCTAGCAGGTGTAACAGGATCAGTAAATATGATTAGATTATTAAAAGTTGATCTTGGAATTACAATAGACATATATCATATAATATATGATATGCATCTTCTAAAATGACCGGACTGTTCAGAGAGAGAAACAAAAGGCTGCAAAAAAACCTTGCAGACACAGTTCCCAGAGGATTCTGGGAGAAGCTCTAACTGAAACCCAGCATACAAACTAGAGTAACAGTACCAGTTTTTGAGATGAATAAACCTACCAATGTTCACACATGTCAAAGTTCAGCACCTGTGTAACTTCAGTGCAAATTAGTAACATCCAGCAGATTACAAATAGGAACTTGCTTCATTATTAAACATAGTCTCAAGTAATCTTTATATATGATCAGATTCATGAAACAGAAGAGGCAATGATGACTTGAAGTAATAGAATTGAAGCTGAATCTTCAGCAAGGGTGTAGCGCTGGGAAAACCACCTTTTCAGTAATAACAGGGTCAGAAGACAGCAAGACAGTACCTTCAGCAGTAGAGTCCCCCACTGGTTCCAGAGCAATAATCAAGTAAACAAAATCCATGCATTAATGGTAAAAGTCAGAACTAAAAGCTGGAGCAACATTTACTGTAGACAAGCAAGCAAATCTAAATAATAAGATCGGTATGGCAACCAGCAATCAAACAATAGTGAAATGTACAAAGGAATAGGAACAGGAATGCTGGATATTAGTCAGATAGACTCAATAATCTGGCAAGGTGACTTTGCACTGACCAGCATGATGTTCCTCAACATACGTAAATCAGAGATGCTCTGGCTCGGTTCCCCGAAAACTGAACACACCCGAACTTAGCAGATCCGACTATCCAGCCAAGTCTACTCTGTACTTTTGTGTGCCTTCGGAATTGCAAACGAGGCAAAATGTCATTGTTATTTGGTCGGATGTCACGAGTTTTGGATTCTATAAGTACCACCCTCCCCGGCGATCCAGCATCATTTCACAGAGGGACACAGAAGGGGTAGCACAGTTCTTGACAGTCTCTACTGCAGTTGGGCAGCGTCATAGGTAGAAAAGAAAGAGGAGGGATAGCAGTGTTCTTCAAAGTCTCCAGTGACATTCAGTAGAGCTCCATTAATCCATTGTTAATTGTCATTGCTGAAATACAAATAATAGGGTTGGCAGTCTTGGTCTTCTAATCTGCAGTCAAATTGTATGGTGTTATATAGGTAACATACAAAGAGGATAGCTCCATTGCTCCATTGCTAATTGTCATTGCTGAAATAGAAATAATAGGGCTGGTAGTGTTGTTCTTAATCTGCAGTCACATTGTACTGTGTTATCAAAATGGATTCACGACAGTACACAGAAGAAGAAGAGAACCAAGCAGCTGCTGGCACCAGTCATGATGATAGTAATCCCTCTATGTCATCTTCCAAAGCCTAAGTTAACGTGCATAGTGTTTTTTAATCAGGGAAACAAAAATGTAAAAAAACACCTTTCACCTTGGTCAAGAAAAAAGATCTGTAATCCAGGCAAAGTTATCTGCAAAAAAAATAAAAAAATTGCCAACCTGCCAATCTACACATGCACTGGCAAGGAAAAAAATAAGGCTGTCAACTTTCTCTATGAGTGCTAGTTCTGCAACTGTCACTGAGGCATTTTATGGTAAGGTCAGTCATGACCAAGCAAGACCTTGTCACTCTCACTCCAAAAGTAGTATCCAAATACTTTTACGTGTAAAAGCCGAGCTGGAAGAAAAGAGTAAGGCATTAGAGGAAAATGTATGTTCAGATTCAGAAATGACACAAATCCCTGAGGAGAGTCTATTCATGAGTGCTATGTGGATGTGGATGAGGATAATGTTGTTTGTGTAAGTCCTACACCAGTGGAAGCAATTCTTGCATGTGATAAAAAGAAGGCCATTGTCCTAATAGACAATAAAACTTGGGTAGAGCTCTCCTGCAAAAGCAGCCTCAAAAGTGAAACAGGGATGTCACCATTACATCACACAAAGCACTTGGTATATAAAATAACACTTCCTATAGGCGCTAATACTAAATTACTGAGGTATATAGCATGAATATATAAAATGACTTTGTATAAAAATTATTATGTGATAATCATACAGATAAAAATTGGAATACAGATGAGGCTCAGAAAGATAAACTGCAAATCCAAAGAGAAAAAGAGATTGGGAGAATGAATCTCAATAATTCAATCCATATGTCCACATATCATATCAATGAATTCCTTTGGGACATCTATGTGTGGTTTATACCGACATCAATTTTTCCCCATGAAGTGTCTTCTTCAAATTCTCAAGGTCCTCATCACATCATATATATAAAAAAATAAAATAAAAATTCTCATAGTGCATTATTCTTTTAAAGGATTTTTATTGAATATAATAATGTAAAAACATATATACATGAATCCTGGACAGGTATAATGGCTGCTTACCAGAGCAAGCTGCAGATCAATGCACGTAACAAGATCTTTGGTTTGAAACAGGGAATAATCCACCGCATACAACTCTGACAGTCAAAGCCAAATATAACCAGTCTCCACCAACGCGTTTCGACCCTCAAAGCACACCTTGAAAAAGACCCCTTGAGGGTCGAAATGCTTTGGTGGGGACTGGTTATATTTGGCTTTGACTGGGGGTGGATCTTCATCCCAGATGCAGACCAAGAAGAAGACTACTAGTAGTTTACAACAATTGACTGTTAAACAATCCTTTGCAAGAGGAAGCAAGTATGAAAGCTGTCACCCAGTCGCAAAGTGGATCACAGATGCCATGGCGACTATGCTAGTATTTGATTTGCGTCCAATTTCTACTATTAATGCAGCTGGTATTAGACAGTTACTTGAGGTCTTGTGTCACGGGCACTAGGAGTCTTTACCCAGGGATCACCAGGTGATAGGCTTACCAGAGCAGTATAGGTGGTAATATGGTACTCTGGTAGCAGGGTGATCACGGAACAGGAAATAGCAGATGATGAGATGCTCAGGAAAGTCTATGACTAGCAGCACTGGCAATATGGAGGTAGTAATACACGAGGAACTGTATGGACAAAGGACACGTGAAGGTAGTCAGTGGTCTGCGGTAGCAAGTTGTACCACTGCTATAGTGAGGAGGAATGTCCAACAGAAACGAGGAGGGGATGAGAGTCAGCGGTCTGCGGATAGCAAGTTGTACCGCTGTCAGAGTGAAGGAATGGAATCCAAGTGGAGGTATCCGGGGAGTCAGTGGTCTGCGTTAGCAAGTTGTACCACTGCTATGTGAGAGGATACTGGAACAGGTGAAACTGTAAACAGGAGTCAGTGGTCTGCCACTAGCAAGTTGTACTACTGAATATATATGTGAGGAGGTGCACGGGGAGAGACTGCAACACAATATATACACGGGCACCTTGACTTTGATCCACAGTAATATGCACAATATAAATGTATAAATGACTGAACAACACTGCCAATATAGAAAGTCTCTTGAAGTAATCCGGCATAAGATAACACAGTCAATGATGGCAATAGACTCAGCGGATAGTACACTCCAGAGGAGAACCAACACAGTCCAGCAAGGTATGCAATACACAGCACAGTCAATGGGAAGTATGCATACCGTGGTTCAGGAGAAGGCAGTCAGACAGGAGTGCAGAGATACCTGAAGGGCAGGAGGCCAGCAGGATACAAGTCCCTGGATGGGTGAAGCAGGGGTCTAGCAGGTGCAGCGCACAGGTAGGTAGACCAGCAGGGAACACAGGAAGGCGTGGAGAGCGGATCAGCAGTAGATGGATGAGTAGCGCTGAGAAGTAACAGCAGCGGGTCTCTGCGGGAACACGGAGGTAACCAATAGCAACCAGCAGGTGCAGTAACGATGGGACACCGGAGCAGAGTTGAACTGGAACAGATGATCACGGAGAGTAGCGGGTAGCAATAGTGGCAGCAGACTCAAGGAAACACAGTAGAGTAGACAAGGACTGAAGACTGAAGCGCACAGAGGCAGCGGATAGGAATCAGCTAAACAGTCACGATGAAACACAGACGGGTTGCAGGTTGAAGACTGTAGTGCACGGAGGCAGCGGATAGGAATCAGCTAGCAGTCACGATGATGAAACACAGACGAGTTGCAGGTTGAAGACTGTAGTGCACGGAGGCAGCGGATAGGAATCAGCCAAACAGTCACGATGATGAAACACAGACGAGTTGCAGGTTGAAGCCTGTAGTGCACGGAGGCAGCGGATAGGAATCAGCTGGCAGTCACAAACATGAACAGGTGAGTGGATGTGGTTGAAGCCTGTAATGCACGGAGGCAGCGGATAGGCATCAGCTAACAGTCCCAATGATACATGGTAGAGTTGAAGTGATTAGAAGACTGTAGTGCACGGAGGCAGCGGATAGGAATCAGCTCACAGTCACGATGATACGGTAGATGGTAGAAGTGGTATGGGAACCACAGTAGCAGAAGTGGTTTGGAAACCACAGAGGTAGAAGTGGTTTGGAAACCACAGGAATCAGCAGGGTTGAATAAACAAGGAAACACAGGAACACCTTCAGAGACTCATGGGGAATGAGACTCCAAGATCAGGCAACGTGGTGTTGACCACAGGTGCTTAATATAGGGAGGTTGCCTGATCTGCCAATTAAGTTAAAGGAACATACACTGAAGGTTTGGAAAGGGCTGCGCATGCGCAGTCCCTCAGGATAGAGGACGTCCACGGTTCCTAATAGTCCGGGAAGAAGCACTCACAGTCCGGTGAGTGACAGTACCCCCCCTTTTAAAGGTGGGCACAGAACGCCTGGAACCGGGCTTGTCCGGATTTTTGGAATAAAACTTCTTCAGAAGGGCAGGAGCATTAAGATCTTCAGCTTTGATCCATGAACGCTCTTCAGGACCAAAGCCCTTCCAATGAACGAGGAAACGGAGGACTCCTCGCGAAATTTTTGCATCCAATACCTCAGTAATCTCGAAATCCTCCTCCTGATGAACTTGAACTGGCTGCGGTGCTGAGGGAGGAGTCGAGAAACGATTGATAATAAGAGGTTTGAGTAAGGACACATGGAAGGCATTGGAAATCCGAAGATTCTTAGGAAGAAGAAGTTTAACACATACTGGATTGATAACTTGAATGATCCTATATGGACCAATAAAACGAGGGGCGAATTTCATAGATGGAACCTTCAAACGAATATTTTTGGTAGATAACCAGACACGATCTCCAATTTTTAGTGGTGGAATAGCCCGCCTCTTCTTATCTGCGAAAGACTTATATTTGTTAGATGTCTTCTTTAAACAGGTTTTGACCTGAGACCAGATATTTTTGAAGGTCTGACAAGCAGTCTCCACAGCAGGAACTTGGGTGGGCGGGAGGGCAGGAAATTCCGGAAAAGACGGATGGTGACCGTAGACCACAAAGAATGGAGTTTTGGATGATGACTCATGGTACATGTTGTTATGGGCGAATTCAGCCCAAGGGAGCAATTCTACCCAGTTGTCTTGGTTGGCTGAAGAGAACATCCTAATAAAAGTCTCAAGATCTTGATTGACTCGTTCCGTTTGTCCGTTAGATTGCGGATGGTAAGACGATGAGAGTGCTAATCGTATGCCCAAGGTTTTACAAAGGGCCCGCCAGAATCTGGAAACGAATTGTACTCCTCTATCTGACACAATCTCAGACGGACATCCATGGATGCGGAAGATTTCTCTAATGAAATGTTCAGCCAGAGTAGACGAGGAAGGTAAACCGGACAGAGGGACGAAATGAGCCATCTTCGAAAATCTGTCTACCACTACCCAAATAGTATTGTGATTCTTACTTGGTGGCAAATCAGTAACGAAATCCATACTAATATGGGTCCAAGGCTTGGACGGAATGGGTAGTGGTCGCAGCAACCCTGCTGGAGTTCTGCGGGAGGATTTGAACTGAGAACATAAATCACAGGAAGCAATAAACTCTTTGACGTCTCTCCTCATTGAAGGCCACCAGTAACTACGAGAGAGAATCTCAAAGGTCTTATGTTCACCGGCGTGTCCAGAAAAACGAGAGGCATGGAACCACGAAAGGATTTTCCTCCTCAGAGTAGGAGGCACGAGGGTCTTCCCAAATGGTAGCATTTTGGTGGATGAAGCAGCCAGAGAAATACATTTGGGGTCTAGAATAGCATGGTTGGGAACCTCTTCTACATCAGAGGACGTCACAAAAGCTCGAGATAGAGCGTCAGCTTTCTTGTTCTTAGCAGCTGGTTTGAAGGTTATAATTAATTCAAAACGGGAAAAGAAAAGAGACCATCTTGCTTGACGAGGGTTCAGGCATTGAGCAGATTGCAAATATGACAAGTTCTTATGATCCGTGAAGATCGTCACCGGATGGCGAGCTCCTTCCAACAAGTATCTCCATTCCTCTAATGCAGCTTTGATGGCCAGCAACTCCTTGTCCCCGATAGTATAGTTTTTCTCTGCGGGCAGAAGACCCCGAGAGTAGAAGGCACAAGGATGTAATTTTTGTTGCTCCGAGCGTTGGGAGAGAATAGCTCCTAAGCCCACATTAGAGGCATCTACTTCTAGGAAGAAGGGGAGTGTCACATCAGGTTGTCGCAGAATGGGAGCAGACGAGAAGGACTCTTTGAGGATTTGAAAGGCTTGGAGAGCCTCAGATGACCATTGCTTAGTATTAGCCCCTTTTCGAGTTAAGGCCACAATGGGAGATGCAATGGATGAGAAGTCTTGAATGAAGCGTCTATAGTAATTGGCAAAACCTAAAAAACGCTGGATGGCACGAAGAGTAGTTGGCTGAGGCCAATGTAGTACAGCATTTACTTTGTCTGGATCCATCTTCAGGCCAACTCCGGAAACTATATACCCCAAGAATGGAATCTGGGGTAACTCGAATGAACATTTCTCCAATTTACAGAACAATGAGTTTTTCCGTAGTCTGGAGAGGACCTCTGCCACATGTTGGTGATGAGAAGGCAGGTCCTGTGAGAAGATCAATATGTCGTCCAGGTAGACAACGACACATACATATAATAAGTCCCGAAAGATCTCATTGATGAAACCCTGGAAAACCGCGGGGGCATTACACAGCCCGAAGGGCATTACTAAATATTCGTAATGCCCATCTCTGGTGTTAAACGCGGTCTTCCATTCGTCACCGGAACGGATTCTAATTAAATTGTAGGCACCACGAAGATCCAACTTAGTAAATATCCGAGCTCCCTTGATGCGATCAAATAGCTCAGTGATCAGCGGAATGGGATACCGATTCTTGATAGTAATGGCGTTGAGTCCACGAAAATCTATACAAGGGCGTAATGATCCATCCTTTTTTTTGACGAAGAAGAACCCAGCTCCAGCGGGAGAGGTGGAAGGTCGAATGAACCCACGCTGGAGATTCTCCTGTATGTACTCAGATGTGGCTTGAGTTTCAGGTAACGAGAGAGGATAGACCCGACCCCTGGGAGGAGTCTTGCCAGGTAGAAGGTCGATCGGACAATCCCAAGAACGATGAGGAGGAAGACGTTCAGACTGAGCTTTATCAAACACATCGGCAAATGAAGCATACTGAGGAGGGAGTCCCGGGGAGGAAGATGAGATGGAAGATTGCTGTACTTTAAGAGGAATAACTTGAGAGAGACAACGATGGTGACATTCAGGCCCCCAAGACGTAACTTGAGGGGTGCGCCAGTCAATCTGGGGAGAGTGACATTGAAGCCATGGAAGGCCTAAGACAATCGGACTTGTCGTAACAGGAAGAATTAAAAACGAAATTTCTTCATGGTGTAGTACACCAATCTGAAGGGTTACTGGAGACGTACTCTGGGTGATGAGACCATTGATGAGACGTGATCCATCTATAGCCGTCACAGTAATGGGTGTTTTTAAAGTGATCACTGGTAGGGACCATTGATTCACTAGTGATTTAGAAATGAAATTTCCTGCTGCTCCGGAATCAATCAATGCCTGTGACTCAAAGGATTTGGTAGCAAAGGAAATCGTAACATCGAAAGCGCAGACTTTAGATTTCATAGACAATGGAGAGGACTCCAGGGACCCTAACTTCACCTCTCCAGAACTAGTTAGGGCCTGGCATTTCCCGATTTCTTAGGGCAAGAACTGAGCATATGTGTGGAATCAGCACAATAGATACAGAGTCTATTCTTTACTCTTCGTTTCCTCTCTTCTAAAGATAATTTGGAACGTCCTATCTCCATGGGAATCACAGAAGGTGAAACTGGACGAAATTGAGGGTTTAAACGAAGAGGTGCTTTAGCAGAAGTTGTCTTCTCAGATTCTCTTTCACGAAATCTCATGTCTACACGATGGCAAAGAGAGATCAAATCTTCTAGTGACGAAGGAAGCTCTTGGGTAGTCAGTGCATCTTTAATTTTATCGGAGAGCCCCTGCCAGAAGGCGGCAACTAATGCTTCAGTGTTCCACTGAAGTTCAGAGGCTAAGATCCTAAATTGAATGACATACTGTCCTACTGTATGGGAGCCTTGTCGCAAACGAAGAATGCTGGAAGCAGCGGAGGTCACACGACCTGGTTCATCGAACACACTTCGGAACGTGGAAATGAATTTGGCACTATCTTGTAGAATTGGATCGTTTCTTTCCCACAGAGGGGAGGCCCAAGCCAGGGCTTGTCCAGAAAACAATGAGATAAGATAGACCACTCTGGAACGATGGGTAGAAAAATTTTGAGGTTGGAGTTCAAAATGGACTGAACATTGGTTAAGGAAACCTCTACAAGTTTTGGGGTCCCCGTCATATTTTGACGGAGTAGGCAGGTGAAGCGTAGGAGCTGTAGACACCTGGGATGGCACTGGGGAAACGGAGGAAAGTACAGGAGCTTCAATACTAGCTGTAACAGTCTGTCCAGATGTTCCTTGGGAGGTTAACGATTGGTAACATTGAAGTAACAGCTGTTGGCGAGCATCCTGTTGCTCCACACGGCTGACCAGATGCTGCAGCATCTCATTAGCAGTAGGTTCCGTATCTGGGTCTGTCATGGCCTGATCTTACTGTCACGGGCACTAGGAGTCTTTACCCAGGGATCACCAGGTGATAGGCTTACCAGAGCAGTATAGGTGGTAATATGGTACTCTGGTAGCAGGGTGATCACGGAACAGGAAATAGCAGATGATGAGATGCTCAGGAAAGTCTATGACTAGCAGCACTGGCAATATGGAGGTAGTAATACACGAGGAACTGTATGGACAAAGGACACGTGAAGGTAGTCAGTGGTCTGCGGTAGCAAGTTGTACCACTGCTATAGTGAGGAGGAATGTCCAACAGAAACGAGGAGGGGATGAGAGTCAGCGGTCTGCGGATAGCAAGTTGTACCGCTGTCAGAGTGAAGGAATGGAATCCAAGTGGAGGTATCCGGGGAGTCAGTGGTCTGCGTTAGCAAGTTGTACCACTGCTATGTGAGAGGATACTGGAACAGGTGAAACTGTAAACAGGAGTCAGTGGTCTGCCACTAGCAAGTTGTACTACTGAATATATATGTGAGGAGGTGCACGGGGAGAGACTGCAACACAATATATACACGGGCACCTTGACTTTGATCCACAGTAATATGCACAATATAAATGTATAAATGACTGAACAACACTGCCAATATAGAAAGTCTCTTGAAGTAATCCGGCATAAGATAACACAGTCAATGATGGCAATAGACTCAGCGGATAGTACACTCCAGAGGAGAACCAACACAGTCCAGCAAGGTATGCAATACACAGCACAGTCAATGGGAAGTATGCATACCGTGGTTCAGGAGAAGGCAGTCAGACAGGAGTGCAGAGATACCTGAAGGGCAGGAGGCCAGCAGGATACAAGTCCCTGGATGGGTGAAGCAGGGGTCTAGCAGGTGCAGCGCACAGGTAGGTAGACCAGCAGGGAACACAGGAAGGCGTGGAGAGCGGATCAGCAGTAGATGGATGAGTAGCGCTGAGAAGTAACAGCAGCGGGTCTCTGCGGGAACACGGAGGTAACCAATAGCAACCAGCAGGTGCAGTAACGATGGGACACCGGAGCAGAGTTGAACTGGAACAGATGATCACGGAGAGTAGCGGGTAGCAATAGTGGCAGCAGACTCAAGGAAACACGGTAGAGTAGACAAGGACTGAAGACTGAAGCGCACAGAGGCAGCGGATAGGAATCAGCTAAACAGTCACGATGAAACACAGACGGGTTGCAGGTTGAAGACTGTAGTGCACGGAGGCAGCGGATAGGAATCAGCTAGCAGTCACGATGATGAAACACAGACGAGTTGCAGGTTGAAGACTGTAGTGCACGGAGGCAGCGGATAGGAATCAGCCAAACAGTCACGATGATGAAACACAGACGAGTTGCAGGTTGAAGCCTGTAGTGCACGGAGGCAGCGGATAGGAATCAGCTGGCAGTCACAAACATGAACAGGTGAGTGGATGTGGTTGAAGCCTGTAATGCACGGAGGCAGCGGATAGGCATCAGCTAACAGTCCCAATGATACATGGTAGAGTTGAAGTGATTAGAAGACTGTAGTGCACGGAGGCAGCGGATAGGAATCAGCTCACAGTCACGATGATACGGTAGATGGTAGAAGTGGTATGGGAACCACAGTAGCAGAAGTGGTTTGGAAACCACAGAGGTAGAAGTGGTTTGGAAACCACAGGAATCAGCAGGGTTGAATAAACAAGGAAACACAGGAACACCTTCAGAGACTCATGGGGAATGAGACTCCAAGATCAGGCAACGTGGTGTTGACCACAGGTGCTTAATATAGGGAGGTTGCCTGATCTGCCAATTAAGTTAAAGGAACATACACTGAAGGTTTGGAAAGGGCTGCGCATGCGCAGTCCCTCAGGATAGAGGACGTCCACGGTTCCTAATAGTCCGGGAAGAAGCACTCACAGTCCGGTGAGTGACATCTTGTGTCCCAGTTCCCAAATTCCATCACAACACCATTTTACTAGAAAAGCTATTCCTCACCTCTACCAGAAGGTTCGTTAAAAAGTAATTATTGGACTACAAAATGCATTCTACCCACTGTACACTTAACCACAGATATGTGGACAAGCAAATCAGGCAAACTAAAGATTACAGCCCACTGGATTGGTGATTCGCCTTCACCAGCAGGAACAGCAGCAGCATGTACCCAAGTACATCACATTTTTCAGAGACAGGCTACTCTGTGTATCACCGGCTTCACTAAGAGGCATACAGCTGACAATCAAAAACTAAGAGATGTCATTGCAACATGGCTTATCCCACTTGGACTCTCCTCATGATATGTAATTTCTGATAACGCCAGCAATATTGTGAGAGCATTACAGATAGATGAATTCCATCATAGTCCCTGTTTTGCTCACACAATAAACTTGGTCGTGCAGAGCTTGTTAAAAAATGACAGGGATGTGCAGGAGATGCTGTCTGTGTCCCATAAAATATCTGGACATTCCGGGATTCAGCAACAGGAGATTGCAGCAGCTACAAGAGCAATTTAATTTGCCCTGCCACCAACTGAAGCAAGAGGTGGTGACAAGGTGGAATTCCACCCTGTATATGCTTCTGCAGATGGAGGAACAGCGAAAAGCCATCCACGCTTACTCCACAAGCCATGATAATGGGAAAGGAGTATTTTACTAAAGCGCAGTAGAGAATATTTTCTGTGTTGTGCAAGGTGCTGAAACCATTCGAAGTAGTCACCTGTGAAGTGAGTTCAGACACTGCTAGCTTGAGTCAAGTGATTCCCTTAATTAGACTTTAGGAAAAGCAGCTTGAGAAACTGAAGGAGATTAAACAAAGCAATTATGCTAAGTATGTCGAACTTATAGATCAAGTACTTTATTCGCTTCGCCAGGATCCAAGAATTATCAAAATCTTGAAATCAGATCACTACATTTTGGCGACTGTGTTTGATCCTAGGTTTAAGAGCTATGTCTTCTCTTTGTTTCCAACTGACCCAGATCTGAAGAGATGCAAGGAGCTCCTGGTGAGCAAGTTGACAGCTCAAGTGTTACATGACATCTTCTCCTTCAGTTTCTCACTCATATGTTGCTAGAAAAAAAAACTTAGCTTTCCCAAGAGACCCAGGGATGATGCAGATGACTCAGCACAACATTTTGACATCTGGTCTGGTCTAAAAGAATTGACCAAAAATGTGACACCTTTGCCGAAACCCCACCTGATCCTACTATCAACATCCAAAGGATGGTGGAGGATTATTTTAACAACACCTTAGAAATAGACACATCAGACAGTTCCTTTACATACTAGGAGGAAAAAAAGGGAATTTGGAGACCCATGTACCAACTCGCTTTGCACTGCCTAAGCTGTCCACCCTCCAGTGTGTACTCGGAAAGAGTTTTCAGTACAACTGGGAACCTTGTCAACATTTGGCGTAGGAGGCTACTTCGTCAAAATGTGGAAAAGATGATGTTCATAAAAATGAACTACAATTTGCATGAGGAAGGCCTTTCCCGCCAATTACATCAAAATACTGAGACTTCTGTAATGGTGGATTCCAGCGGTGATGAATTAATAATGTGTGAGGGTGATGTACAAACTGATTAGGGTGAGGATGAGGCTGAGGATGATGACAACAACATCTTGCCACAGAATTCATGAACAGCACTATTACCGTAGGTGCCTTAAGGCCATTGTTAGCTTGTTTTGTGGGGGCCCAAACAAACCCAGCACATCAGCCTCAAAAGTGGTACTCCTTGTCGCTGAAGTGCTTGATTTTTTAAAGTGTGCATGTCCTTTTTATGATCCAACATAAGGGTGGGTGGGAGGGCCTTAGGACCATTCCATCTTTCCTTTCAGCTACAGCTGTGTGCCAATGTTACCTACATGTGCTATATACTGTTGTATGCTGTGCAAAAATTTTAGACACCCATTGACGATGCAGATGACTCAGCACAACATTTTGACATCTGGACTTGGCTACTGTAAAAGAATTGACCAGAATTAGTGACGCCTCTGCTGTAACTCCTACTGTCAACTATCAACATCCAAAGAATGGTGGAGGATTACATTTTTTAGTGCTTTGTCTGGAACCCTGTATTGGACTGGGTCTGAAAAAGCATGCATCCCGGAGGAAGGGAGGGGGGCGGGGGGTGTTGGGGGTCAGTGCTTGTCACAATGCATTAGCTGTAGAATTACCCCAGTTATCCAAGGAATGGGTGGAGCAATCAAATGAACCATACCTGATTTCATGATCCAAGGACAATTCCATCTTGTACCACTTTTCTTTTCTGCCACTGCTGTGTGGCAATGTTTCCAAGATTTGCTATGAACTGCCATGTATTTGTATGATTGCTCTGTCGCTTAGCATCCATCCAGGTCGCTGCAGTCTTTGTTTGAAAGTGTATGAAAATAATATTGTGACCTGTGCAGTGGTCAAAATTGACTGCAAAGAACTTGAAATTAGTGTTAATCATAATGTAGGGGGGGAGCAAAATTAGGTGATTTTAGCAAAAAAAAAGGGATTTTAGAAAAAAATAGGGATCCAAAACCAAAACACGCAAGGGCGGTTTTGAGGTTTTGACAAAACCAAAGCACAAAGTTAATCCAGATCCAAAACCAAAACCAGAACACGGGTGGCAGTGAACATCTCTACTCAAACATTGAGAACCCACCTCTTCCTCAAAGCCTACCAATCATCATCATAACCCCTTTCTCTATACTCCACTCACTCTCCCCTTGCCTTATCTGGCTCCCCCGTGCCTTATCTGGCTCCCCCTGTGCCAGTCTGTTTTCCCTCCCTTAGGATGTAAGCTCACATGAGCAGGGCCCTCTGCCCTCCTGTCTCCTTACCGTTCTTCTGCTCCTTGTTTATTACATCAGGAAGCCTGGAGTTTGTGAAGTATTGGTATTTTTGTTTATTGTTCTGTACTGTTTCACCCTGTATAGTCTACTGTTTGTACTATATACGGCACTGCGGAAACCTTGTGGCGCCTAACAAATAAAGGATAATAATAATAATTGAATTTCACCTATTTCCTTTAACACAGTTCAACGGACAAACTACCAAATGCCTTTAAATGACAACTTTTAACATACTTCTCATGCAGTGCCCTTTTTAATATACAGTATATGAGACTCTGGGATTCTGAGTCACACCTGGCATGGTTTATGACAGGAGCATTTTTGAAAGCAAAAGACAAAAGTGCTGTTGCCTGTAGCAGCAAACAAGATTGTAGCTATCATTCTTCTAAAGCAGCTTAGAAAATGTAAGCAAACTTTTAGTTGCTATGGTCACCATGACTATATTTATTTGAGCTTATTTTATTAAATATCCCCTATAGGCTTCCAGGTGTTTAGTGACAAGGCTACAAGTTTGTATATATTTGTTGGAAAAGATATCTTCCAATATAATTTTACCTAAATTGGTAATAAATTATATGTGGATTGGAGTTAAGATAAATTGGGATTGAAACCAAGTTAGAAGTGAATTGGACGTGGAGCAGACTTTGGATCCAGGGATTTGTAAGGCACCACAAAAGTCTACAGTCAGAGTTAAAAAGTACACAAAATACAATTGTGTAAAAACAGACTAGGTTGACAAAGTAGGTGCTGAGACAAAGGGTAAAAAAAGGCCCTGCACGAGAGAGCTTTTGGACCAGAGGTAAAGGGCAGTGCTTAGATAATAGAAACTAGTGGAACTCAGAGTAGAAATATTTCAAAGGAGGAGTTAAATACTGGCTGATTTTTCATGTAGCACACAAAAACTTGCTCGTTTTAGTTTTACACTGAAATTTAAAGTTGATCTAGAACATGCCCTAATCCAGCTATAAATCGAAGGAAATTTAAGGAAAGTAAAGCAAAAATAAGGAGTAACTTTGCACCTGGGCAAAACCATGTTGCACTGAAGGGGGAGATAAATTTAAAATTTGGGGACAGATTTATAGTTGGGATAGGGCATGTCCTAGATCAACTTTAAATTTCAGTGTAAAAATAAAGCTATCTTTAATATATGTTTGCTACATGAAAAAGCAGGCAGGTTTGTCCAGGAGCAAATTTACTCCTATTTTTTGCTTTGCTCTCCTTAATTGCTCAGGCCCAAAGAGTCAGTTGGACACATGGAATAAAAGAGAATGAGATTGGAAAGAAGTGGACCGGTAACTGGAGCAAGGTAGGGCAAAAGATGGCTTCTTAAGGATAGGAGAGATGAGCACATATTTGAAGATGAAACGTAAAGTGGAGAGGTGAGCTAGGTGCAGGCAGACTTTCAAACATTGGGGGAGGGGGGTTGTGAAGGTGTTCAGATGGAACAGGCTCAAGGAAGCAGGTTGAGGGGGAAGACGAAAAGTGAAGACCTTGTCTTCAGTGACAGGAAAAATAATAACTGAGGGGTTTTGAGTGGAGGATAAGGTGGGTGTAGGGTGATAAATCTGGAAAGATCAGATTTCTTAATGGATAGTGTCAAGTTTACCTTTGAAGTAGGTGGCAAAGTCATGAGAAGTGAGGGAAGAAGGTGAGGGTGCTGAAGGTGGGTGGAAATCAAGCTGACGGTTGCAAACAGATGACAGTGACAAACAGGGGTTTGTAGTCTGCATGGATATTAGGGATCGAATGTCAAGAGCCATGAGATGGCAATGAGACTGAAGGAGTGAGAGAGGAATAGGTTATGAATGGATGCAAGGTTGTTGCTGACAGATCTGGCATTTCAGAGCACACACAAAAGGGGAAGTGGGAAAGTACAGTACCTTTGGGTCAAATAATTGGCTGTGGCTCAGTTTCTCTACCATATGTGTTAAATGATGGCAAAGAGTTGTTCCATCCACATGCAGGTTTAGGAACAATGACGCAGATAAAACAGATGTAGTGGTGCACAGTTACCTTTGATAAAATAAATGGATGTTAACATATCTCAGTTGGATGAAATTTATTAGGTCCCTTACAGTTCCTTATGCATTCCCACTGCATCTTACAGCTTTACTCTCCTGTGCATATCGCTTTGTTTCATGTCACAATAGTATCACTTGATATTACTTGATATCAAAGCATATATTGATTCTTGTCTTCTACACAGTTGTGGTCACACCACTGTACTCACATGCCTCCAGATATCGACTTCTACTCACTCCATTCTTGGCTACATTTGGAGCACTATCAAATGCATTCTCAAACCTCCTGGATGCCTCTCAGACTGAGCACTCACATTCACATCACTTGACTCACATGCAGGGCAGATTAGCAGCATCCTATCTTTACAGTACACTCTCAACTTTTGAGAAACACACAAGTCTTCTCTGCATTCTACAGCCACCCTTTTGGAACCCATACAAGTTTGAATATTATCAAAATTTACTCAACTAGCAATAACCATAGATCAAGCTCAAACAGATACACTAGTTTGATCCACTCAACTGGGTAAGCGTTTAAGGGGTATCAAGCTTAGTCTCTAAATGGAATTTCTTGTAACAGAGCTTCTTCCTGGGACATTCACACCAGTATTGCACTTTTCCTTACAGACTCCTTAAAGTGGTCCTCTTCTCACATGTGGGTTATGACCCTCACTCACCTATGCCTCAGGGGATATTACATTCAACTTATATATATACTGTATATGTTTCTTTGTAACATTAACCAATATGAAATGTTATTTAAACAGTTAAAATGGCAAAATAAAGGTATGTTAAGGTTAGCTGTTGTCTTACTACACACACATACACCATAATAAATAATCCCCAAAATCGCACAGATTCACAAACAATGGGCAATAAAGACCCTACATATGTAGAAGAATACAAGTGTGATTGATATTAGAAGTGATGAGAAGCATCCATCTTTGTGTCATAAGTCTTTCCTCATTTCCTAAGCACCAAAAACAACTTATCAAGGTGTGGCGGCCAGAGGTTGATGTAGTCTTGGGATAGGCAAAGAGTTGAACAGTAGTTTTATTATACTCCAGTGTTAGAATGCAAAGCACAGTAGTACAGGAACAAGTGAGGAAAGTGCAGGATGTGAATTGGGTTAGATACAATGTAAGCAGAATTTGCACCAGCAGAGGCTAGCACAGAATAAGCACTGAATGTTCCAATATACTACATAACATGCTACACAACTTTTTCCTAGTAGTTTACTTCATAGTGTCCCTGCAGGGCCATATAATGGGCATATGCCCGCCCAGTGTCAGTAAGGATTGAAGCTATCCTATGATACTGGTAATTTAATCCCTTACTCCCATGTGGCAGACTCCCATCCTGCCACACAAGGATATCAAGGATGCAACTCCATGTTCCATGGACCCATTGCAAAAGAGAAGCTCTGTTTTACTTGTACTACAAAATCCTGCTTTATAGCCACATTACTAACTATTTTGGTAAACCCTGCTCACCACTACAGAGCTGTTACAAAGATGGGGCAATCAGAAGCTACAGTCTATTGATTGTGTAATACTCTGCACATCACAATTACTTTACTGCATGCACTCACTCAGAAAACTCCATCTCCCAGACTGCCTCTGGGAAGTTCAATGCAAATGGTGTTAGCCATTTTGGGGAGGACAAACTGCAAACTACAACCTCAGGCTGCTTGAGCCCCAGAATGTACTAAAAGGCTCCTTGGGGGAAATGGAAGGAGTAAAAAATGGACTGCTAGAGGCTAATGGATGTTTTGCTGTGAAGTGTCTTGTGAAGACTGCCTGGGATACTCTTGCTGAACTGCTGTCCTGAATGATGTTTGCAGCCAATGTATGCTTTGCTATGTTCACGTTATTGAAACATTGACACAACAAACTTGTTATTAAAAGCTCTGACTGGGTCTGTAGCATTGCTATTTAGAGTGTCAGGTTAGCTCACGAATAATTGAGTGAGTTCCTGCTGTCACAATGAGTATTGACTAAAACTTTCCTGGAGGCGCGGAGTCTAACAAAATGGAAGGTGTTCACCAGGAATTCCCGCAAGAGAATATGGGCTTCTGCGGCTTCCACCTTGCAGGTCGAAGATTATCATTTATTATAAAACATTAATAGAAGAGTTTAATGAAGACTTGAGTAATTTGCAAATGATGATCACGAAGACATGTAAGAGTAGTAACTGTCAGCAACATTCATTAATACAGGCTGCACATGCAATAATCAAAATCTCCACTAATAATAGAATTGAGGCACAGGAATCTGCAAAGTCCAGACATACTCAGCCACGATAAAACACAGCTTGTCATGAATTGTGAAACCAGTTAACAATAGTCAGTAATGCAGACAAAATAGGTGCAGGAGTTGATCATGGCATTTACCACCGGCAGTGGAATAGGTAGACAAAGATCAATAAAGTGCAGCCATATAACAAGGATGAACACACAGCAGTGATGAATAGCAGCTTACTACGAATTGTGGAACTGGTAACAGTAGTCAGCAATGCAGGCCAAGTGGGTAATAGGTGTAGATCATAGCGTTTACCACAAACATTGAGACAGGTATGCAAAGATCGAGGAAGTCCAACATACAGTAGCGATGAACACACAGCAACGATGAATAGCAGCATACCACGGATTGTGGAACAGGTAACAGTAATCAGTAATGCAGGCTGAGTAGGTAACAAGTGTAGATCATAGCGTTTACCACGAGCAGTGGAACGGGTAACAGTAATCAGCAATGCAGGCCGAGCAGGTAACAGGTTCAGCGGGTATGCATCTCAGCAGAGGCATCAGAATTAACAGATATGACTTGAAGAACCAACAATGCAAGAATAAAAGGAGGGACCTTATAAAGGGAGACTGACCAATGGCTAAACCTCGCCAGCACCCAGGTGTATCGATCACAGGTGCAGACCATAACTAATAGTCTGCTCTAAGAACAAAATTTAAAGTGGCAATCAGTGTTTAGAGGCTCGGTTAGAGATACCCGGAGAGCGGAGTGTGACAATGAGGTTGTGCTGCTGTATTTAAAGTTATCTTCAAGCTGACGCAGTGTGCAAAGCACATAAAGAGCAATCATTTGACACAAGAGTGTGTCTATATTGCATCAGAAGCTTGAATCTACTGTGAAACTGCCTAAAATATTTGCTGAGAAGAGATTTGCAAGTTGTTTAACTCTACAGTTGATGGGACAGATCGACTACTGATTGCATCTTGTAAAAGTAAATAAGCTTCATGTATCCTGCTGAAACTTTGCTTTAACCTGTGTATTACAATTTATCCCCATGGGTTCTGTCTATTGTAAAGTGACATAATCTACAATTATTTCTGATAAAGCATCTAACCTGGACAAGCTGTATGTATCCTTGTTGCATTTCTACTGATTTTGTGTGATAAGTGTATATTTGTACTAAAAGTCTATCATGATTGATTTGTCTAAATAATATGCTACTGCAGCATTTAGTGTAATGCTCTAAGTAACTGGTTGTCTCCCAAAGTATTTATCCAGTAAAATCCATTTCACTGAAGCACAGTGCCTAAATATAAAGTCAAATATATTTAGTCAGTGACCTATGTGTTATGGTGATTTATGTTTGCATACTGCTGATTTTGTTGAAACAAGATTCATAGAATATTATTTATTTTGTAACATGTTCAGTAACATTGCATATTTATGATAATATGGTATTACTTCTCTACACTACCACTACTTATCTGCCACAGTGGTAAAACTTAATGCTACAAGCAAAGAGAATAAACCCAAGAGTTTATCCAGTTTTGACCCTGTGTTCCTTGTTTTATTCCAACACTATGGGGGGAACCTTTGCCTCTCTACCATACAACTGTCTCGGCCTATAGAATCCTTCCTTACACTACTTCAGGGGCGCCAACCATCCGCCCCATTACAACTGCAGCATCTGATTTCTATTTCCACTCACAATCTCTCTCCACAGCAATATACAGTCCAGATTTTAATCCATGGCCACGAGATGAGCCTCCAGGGCTCTGGTGAATGGTGCATATTTCACTATACCTGTGAGTTCTGCTTTAATATGGTTAATTAATTCAGTAACTTTAAACATTCTTGAAGTATACTCTTCACAAGGTGATAAATGATACCATGTACATCAACATTAGTGTTATGCAATTGTGTGGAATTGATGCTTGGAAGACTGTAGAATAATAAGGATTCTTTGACTACCTTAGTAAAATGTGAAAAAGTGAAACTTTTTTTAAATAGTTTAACATAACTTTGTTAACCTTCCATATTTTGCATGTAAGTTGTTAGCTATTAGTGTATTTTTACTTTAAAGATATTCAGCAACCCTTAAGAATTATGGGAATGGGATTTTGTGCAATGTGTCTCTGAATTTCAGAAAGCCAGCATGCTTAATTCTGAGCATTTATATAAATCATATTAGCTATCTAGCAGGATGCAAGTTATCAGCATTAGGCATTTCAGCATGTCCGAAATGTTTACAGTATGTATTTGATTTAAATTTCACCTGGAGCACTGACTCTGCCATTACCAGTCAGTTTGCATTCCATATTTTTAAAAATAATAGTTTTACTCTACTTAAAATCAATTATATTGAATAGGTAGTTTATGTTTTATGTACCGTACTAGCAAGAGTCCAATCTTTGCCATAGCGGTATTATAGATAATGCTAGACATTTTTTTCTCCTTTGTATTCTTTTCCCATAAATCCTCCTAACAGATGTGTACACATGTTGTCAGCTGTATTTGTCACTGTACAAGCCCTCTTTTGGAGCATCTACATGCTGCTAGCCATGATTTATTATCTGTTGTCAGTCTCCTAGTTACTTTGCAAAGAAAGGCAAATCAGACTACCAACTTTAAGTAAAGTAGTTTCTGAACAATAAATAAGAAATATTTATAACGTAGCAAGGTTTTCACAATAGCTTGGAGGTTTGTGTCTTTGAAAATTATTTTATGATTCATGTGTCCATTATAATAGGAAACCATGGGGGAATTTAATATCTTATAGTTAAATACTCACTGTACATGTAGTTGCGAAAGCTCTCTCAGGTTATATTTCTTCTTCTGTTTTTCAAATGTGCTTTACCACAAAAGATGAGATGCCTTTGGTTATGAGACTAAATTGAAGCTGTGCATAAAAGTCCTTCGTCAAGGGGGAAATGTAAAATTTACACCACTAACTCCTATTAATTTGCATTTATTTTGGACAAAAGTTATTTATTGTAAAGAACAAACAGGTACAAGAATGGGATTAGAATTCCGCTATCCAGAAATTTCAGAAAATCTGAATAGATAAAAGTTACTGCTGCTTTGTGATAACATTGTACACATAGATATGATCACCAGGTGTCTCCCCCATATAGTTACTACAAAGAGGTATATGAAGTAAATGGAAGTGTGAAAAAACTCAAGGTTCAATTTTAAATACAATGTAGTATATTTTAAGCCTGGTGCTTCACATTATAGAAAAAACGTTATCTAGAAAATCCCAGGTCCAATACAGTCCAGGCAATAGATCCCATACCTATTAAAGGTAAGCAGCTCTTAAAGTTGAAAATGCTTCTTCATGTATTAAGCATTTTGAGCAACAGAGCAGCACAGATACAAAATCTATAACATTATAATATATATGATATTCTAGGGCAAAGGTTTTAAAAAAAAAAATTAAAACTTTTTTTCACTTTTATACCCTTGTACACTTGTTCCCCTATCGCCTATGTCTTATTTTCAGTACACAAAGTCAAATATTGTCAGTCTCTGCTTTTTTACCAGCGGATCTGGATCAGCAGGTAGAGTGCACACAGTGATTTCAAAACAATGTTGTTAGAGAAATCAATTACCTACATAGAGAGATTGTTTTTTTGAAAGATAAAAAGTAAGATCAATAAAAATATAAGAAGGTGCAACATTTTGTGTATTACAAATATCACAGAATCTATGATCCCTGAGATTTGATACTTCTATTAAACACCTCTTCACTTTTACAGTTCTGGACCTTGTAGATCACCAAATACAATTAGAGAGAGCACATAGAGCTCTCCACAGCGAACCTCGGAATTCTGAACCACCTGAAGATGGGATTATCCGGTTACTTCATTCAAAGTAATAGATCAAATATTAACACCAAGCAGAAATTCCTCTTCTATATTATGTGAGGACTCAAAGCTACTAAACTTTCAATGTACCTGATATTTTAACCAAATGACACGAATTTAAAGAAATGACTAGCACACTTTGTGATCATGGTTATAGACATAAATGGAGGTCTCCTTTCAAGTTGATTTCCAACCCTGGGGGAAAGCACCTTATTGCTCAGGAACTAAAAGAAGAAATAGAGTTTCTTTTCAGTTTGCATTTCCGCTCAACTTACCCTGATTTTAGCTTGCCCCAACCTATTTCTTAGTTCCACTAAGTTTTAGAAACTCAGTGTCTATTACTCAGATTTTCAAGCCATCTCTACTGACTGGTAAAGTAATCATCATTACATTTTTCTTAAAGCTCAAGCCTTTGTTTGTGGACATCCTGTGGCTCTACATAAGTAATTTATTGTTTCCTGAACTCTCAACTTTAATCCACCATAATTTTAACTTCACTTTTAGTGTAAATAATCTCATTTGTTGGCCTTCCTGGAGGCCATATGTTGACCTTCCAAGCAGTCCATGTTCAGCTGATATTCGGGTTTCAAAATTAAGGAGAATTTTATGTATTTTAATTAGTTTGCTAATATTATTTATGTTCTAAGTATTATTATTGTAACATTATAAGTATTTATATTATATTATTATATATTTATTATGTGTTTTTTTTGCTATGCAGTGATAGTGCCTGATTGATAGTGTTGTAATTGAGGTATATTAGGATCTTATGTACACAACATTATTAACTTATACATGGAGTTTTAAATTTCACGCAGGTACAGTTACCAGATATGTCAATTACATTAGCACATTTTAACTTAATGCTTATTTTACTTTATTTCCGCATTTGTCCAATCAGATGCATGTACCAAATTTACATAATTTAGTATATAGATAATGGGTCCCTATTGGACTGATGTGAAACAGGTTTATGTTGTTGATAATGTCAATTATTATAGTTTACCAATGCTTATCCAATGTTATGTATTCTTAGCCAAATGTTTATAACTTAAAATCTTAGATTTGTAGAGGGTGTCTCTTTGGGATTCATACACAACAAGTTTTCATTCATGCAAGTGTAGAGTACACTGGACCATTTAGAAAGGTCTAAAGACTTAGATTTATTTTATAAGTTCAACTGTAGAATACTATTGAGTATTATAGCTTTGACAACGTATTTCCTAGGTGTTGGTCATGTATAAGCCCATCTTATTTTTTTATATACCGTATATACTCGTGTATAAGCCGAGTTTTTCAGCACATTTTTTGTGCTGAAAAAAGCCCCTCTCGGCTTATACTCGAGTCCCACTTACCTGGTCTCCGTTTTCCAGTCTCCCCCGCTCATCAGCAGGCATCTGCAGCCTCTGTGGATCACTGTCAGCCACCATTTTATTGTAGCCCGTTTTTGTGTGTTCATTGCACATGGAACAATAAAGTTAAATGAAAAGGAGCCTGTCAGTCAAAGCTAAAGACCGGGACATTTCCATCTAGCCCCGCTGGTCAGAGACACATGTGAGTACCCTGACTTGTCCACTGCAATTATTTGCAGCAGTTTTATAAAGTCCAATATTTTCATTTTTTGTCACCTATTAATAAGTGTCTGAAGATTCCTTTGCATAACTGTGAAATCATTGAAAAGTCTAAAAACATCCCAAACTTCAAGTATAATAAGGGTTAAATCACTCAAAGCAAATTGTATTGTTCTGTTAAAATCTTTCTTCCAGCAAACAAAATCAAACTTATCTTTATCTGAGCTATTATATCAAATTCTATTTAGTGTATGTGCAGCATCTTTTGCATTACTAAAGCCTAAATTACTGTACTGTTCTGAACACATAGGAGTAACTGCTCATCACCTTCTAAAGGCGAATAAACTTAACTGGCACATGTATTTAGTATCCACAGACTGTCTCATTGATTTATATATTAATGATCTGAGTTGTCTTTAGTGAATGTTATTTATATCTGTGTTCACCTATTAGGCTTGATACCAAGTGCAGAGGATTTAGTTTAACCATTTGTGTACAATTTATTAGGATATGGGTATATATTATGTACTTATATAATTTTATTAATGTTTAATAACAATAAATTTTGATATATTCATTTACAACCTCACGTTTGTATCATTGGGAGCCCAGTGTTAACGATATCCAGCACTGTTTTTATTTTTGAAACTTACCAGTAGCTGCTGCATTTCCCACCCTAGGCTTATACTGGAGTCAATAAGTTTTCCCAGTTTTTTGTGGTAAAATTAAGTGCCTCGGCTTATATTCGGGTCGACTTATACTCGAGTATATACGGTAGATATATTTTTGTGACTTCAGCCACTACAATAACAGTTGCAGGTCTCTTATAGTACTACATATTTTTTGTTCCTCTCTGAGTGGATCGGTTCTCCATTTGCAAAGCCAGACCCCAAATTATGACCTTTTGGAACTTAGTTCCGTAGTCGTTTTTGATTAGTTTCCAATACAGAGACCCTTTTTTTTATCAAAAAAATAATAACTGTGCATCTCCATTTGTATTCTTCTCTAACTGCATGGCTCTCCACCTCTCTGTAGGGAAAAGCAACCACTAACACTTCCCTTTACACTCCTTTTCCTTATTCCATTCCTTCCCCACCTGCCCTTGACAATGGGGGGATGAATAACGCACTGGCTTGCTACAGCAAATATTTATTTCTACACAAGTAGGGATTTACAATTTTTGGCAACACAATTTTTTGTATAAACACCAGAGGCTTGAATGCACTCAAAAATGTTCCATGCTGCATGCAACCAACTGCATGGTGACATTATATTTTTTAAGGAAACTTGTTTTAATAGCAAAGGTCAATCTTTGTTATATTCCCAATCGCTTTCTAATGCTTCTCACAACTGTAGCTCAAGACCTTTTATTGTACCTGAATCCAAAACTGATAATGAGGAAGGATATATTTAGCTTTTAGCTAAAATATTTCATTGGTCCAAAATATTTCATTGGGCCAATCTAGTGGTGTCAGAAGTTCCTATTAACAGGGTGGGTCTGCCCTGATTGGCTACAAGAAAATCGGCAGTAAGAATGTAGCTGACCACCGACAATGAGCAGAGACGCGAGTGCACCAAGAGGCAGGCAGCCGTCCCCGGCATGTAGTGCAAGTGAACTAAGAGAAATATAAGATAATTTTGATAATGAAATTGAAAATTGGAATATAAGGCAATGGATGGGCTTCCGATGTTGGCTGTACACTCAATATTTTTATTAACTACTAATTATGGATAAAATGTTAGGAGATAATAGCTAACTAAGAAGTGGCTAATGTGTTATAATAAAGGAATAATCATTAGTACTAAAAGACAAAGACAAATTAATTATATACCACTCAAAGGCTATCATACAACAGCATAAGATAGCATACAGTAGAGATTAATACTGAAATGGTTCTGAAAAAGAAGCCTCAAAAATAGAAATTTGCAAAGATAGAAAATATACGGTGTCTGGAGATCCACTTATAATTTTAACACACAATTTTATGACTTTACATTTAAAAACGTAAAAATTAACCCTCACATCTGATGAATAAAACATTTTTAATGCATACTAATAAAAATGAGTGGTTTAAATATATAACTATACCTCAGGGATAATAACCACTTGTCCCTCTTTGAGAATTGTACATAGGATACCTGTAATTCCCCAAGAACTGATACAAACACTTGCTTGCATGCAAATTGGCCACAGCATTTATTAAATACATAAATGGAGAAAAAGGCACTTAGCATTCTATCAATATCATACTTAAACAAAATCTAAGCTCCCCCTTCAATGGTGTGGAAGCACTGGGGGTTTGCACATAGCCACCACCATGATCTGCCTCATAACCACCAAGTATTCATAATTGGGTGTAAGTCATATAACAAGAATCATCCCCTATGGATCTTTCCTTTGGATGAATCATTTCTATAACCATTCTTCCCTTGGGACTCTGCCCTTAGAGGTTATCATACTCCATAACACTGGACTCCTTTGCTAAACATAATCTGCCACTAAGACCTTCCAGAACAGCTGTACAACAACTAGATTTGACCTTCTCAAATCTGTGCAGCACATCACACTCTGACCCCTTTCTCTACACTAACTTGGATTCTAGAACACCATAAATATTTCCAATCTCCATTTGATGCACCCCACTACCAATAAACAGGCATGCATCAGCCCCCTCCAATAGCACATATATAACATTTATGTAAAAAAATTTGCAACCAACCAGGTTAATTTTAATTTTGGCCTAGTTAATACTTAACCATTTCTGGCCATACTACTATGGTCCTGAGGATTCTTACCCCCAGCCTTATCATATCCTCTTTGATTTTATTAATTCCCTCTTTCATGGGAACTACACCTAGGTAAATCCTCTGGTGCACATTATGTCTCCTGTCCAGTCTTACCACAGCTCAACATGCTGCCCAGAGAACATAATTCTACCATGCTAACCAGAAATTGCATTGGATCTGAAATAGAATAAATATACACATCTATAATAACTTATTATCTTTCCAAATGACATATCATCATAACACCTTGCCCTTTTTTGGATTTAACTTCTCCATTCCTATTAATAAATTTACTAGACAGACAGGCTCTCCAAACTATCAGAGCAGTAGATGTAATCACTCCTGATCATTGGCCTGTGGCATGCAGTATTACCATTCCTTCCATACTGTTTATACTGCCTGCCAGGGATTGCCGTACTGCCGATTCTACTTCCTATAAACCATTGGCCAAAGTAACCCTGGGGTCTTACTACCATGTTTGTCTTTGTCAATGTGTTTCCCTGGACTCCTTACTGAAATACAATACATATGTAGCAACTAAGTTACTTGGAAAATTGTTCTGATTTAAAAGTTAATATATAAACTTATATGATGAATACAGTGTTAACTTTAAATGTGTTCACAACTTCATCAAGAATTGGCTACTTTTATGTTGATATTTTTAGATCCATTGCACAGCTAGCGACTAATGAATGTAAGAGGCCTTATATAGAATGTAAAAGGGAGACACAATATGGCTTTGAGAAAGTTCACTGAGATGAATGAAACCTGTGAGCCATTATATGGACTGTCACAAAATAACAGGCAAATTGTCATATTTTCAATATTCTATTGCTGAATCAATACAGTGTGATATGCAGCTTTGATGTCTGCTAAGTGTGGATAATGAGGACAATTGACAATTCCTAAACTCTATATTTGGCATCTGGAAAAAGGGTGCTAAATGAATATCTCTAAATTATAGTACCCAGGATATATTTTGCAAGGGCTGGACTCCCAAAAGAATCAAAGGAGACGAGGTAGCAGTGTTTCACCAGTGTGGGTAATTTATCTTCTGAACTGGAGCTTTTACATTTGTTTCCATTTGATTCATTTCCTGTGGAGTCTTATACAGAGGTAGCAATTATTGCATTTGTTCCAGATTGGGAATCCATTTTGCAATGCTATCTGTTTGCATTGAAATAAGCTAAATATTTTCAGCCTGATTGACAGTTATATGGTTTATGTTTTTAGATGTATGTCATATGTATGTTTTAAAATATATATATATTTTTAGGATTTTTATATCGCCAATTCATATCATAGTTAAACTCTGCCTATTGAGGCTATTTAATTTATTATATTGTGTTTCCCAAGTGCTGTATCTAATCTATTCTATTATTCTGTTATTTTTATAAGAATTAGGGATTTTGGCAATTTCCCTTTGTGCTGAGAATACGATTGTTATATAATTGGATTTGTTTTCGAATCTAGGTTTATATATTTTTGGTTTTATGTGATATTGACCACCCCATATGCAGATATTTGTCCACAGAACAACTTACAGATAACTCAATAGAAGAAAACAGTCCAGATCAGTGGCGGATCCAGGGGGGGCGATCGGGACAATCGATCCCCTTAGCAGAGACTTGCTGCCGACGGCTGCACAGTATGTGCAGGTCCACTCGGCAGTGAAAGGCAGGGACAGTGTGCTGCCCGGCCACTCTGATTGTGTTTTAAACACAATCAGAGTGGTCGGGCAGCACACTGTCCCTGTCTGTCACTGCAGAGCAGAGCTGCACATAGTGTGCAGCCGCCGGCAGCCTTAGATGTTAGAAAGGGGACGGGGCCTAAATCGCCTTCCCTAAATCGCCCCAGGTACAATAGTTTTCTAGATCCGCCCCTGGTCCAGATGCACTAGGAGTAGCCTAATTGCAGACTCTATAACAGTCTTAGCTAACAAATTACTCTGATTCAACCTTCTCAGCCACTGATTGGCTGCATCAATGAGGTGTATAATACTGAGCTCACTTCCTTACTGATACATCTTTATTGAATCCTCTTTAGTGTCACTCACCGGACTGTGAGTGCTTCTTCCCGGACATTTAGGAACCGTGGCCGTCCTCCATCCTGAGGGACTGCGCATGCGCAGCCCTTTCTATACCTCCAGTGTATGTTCCTTTAACTTAATTGGCAGATCAGGCAACCTCCCTATATTAAGCACCTGTGGTCATCACCACATTGCCTGATCTTGGAGTCTCATTCCCCATGAGTCTCTGAAGGTGTTCCTGTGTTTCCTCGTTTATTCAGCCCAGCTGATTCCTGTGGTTTCCAAACCACTTCTACCTCTGTGGTTTCCAAACCACTTCTACTACTGTGGTTCCCATACCACTTCTACCATCTACTGTATCATCGTGACTGTGAGCTGATTCCTATCCGCTGCCTCCGTGCACTACAGTCTTCTAACCACTTCAACTCTACCTTGTATCATTGGGACTGTTAGCTGATGCCTATCCGCTGCCTCCGTGCACTACAGTCTTTCATTCACATCCACTCACCTGTTCATGATTGTGACTGCCAGCTGATTCCTATCCGCTGCCTCCGTGCACTACAGGCTTCAACCTGCAACTCGTCTGTGTTTCATCATCGTGACTGTTTGGCTGATTTCTATCCGCTGCCTCCGTGCACTACAGTCTTCAACCTGCAACTCGTCTGTGTTTCATCATCGTGACTGCTAGCTGATTCCTATCCGCTGCCTCCGTGCACTACAGTCTTCAACCTGCAACTCGTCTGTGTTTCATCATCGTGACTGCTAGCTGATTCCTATCCGCTGCCTCCGTGCACTACAGTCTTCAACCTGCTACCCGTCTGTGTTTCATCGTGACTGTTTAGCTGATTCCTATCCGCCGCCTCTGTGCGCTTCAGTCTTCAGCCCTTGTCTACTCTCCCGTGTTTCCTTGAGTCTGCTGCCACTATTGCTACCCGCTACTCTCCGTGATCAACTGTTCCAGTTCAACTCTGCTCTGGTGTCCCATCGTTACTGCACCTGCTGGTTGCTATTGGCTACCTCCGTGTTCCCGCAGAGACCCGCTGCTGTTACTTCTCAGCGCTACGCATCCATCTACTGCTGATCCGCTCTCCACGCCTTCCTGGGTTCCCTGCTGGTCTACCTACCTGTGCGCTGCACCTGCTAGACCACCGCTTCACCCATCCAGGGACTTTGCATCCTGCCGGCCTCCTGCCGTTCAGGTATCTCTGCACTTCTGTCTGACTGCCTTCTCCTGAACCACGGTATGCATACTTCCCATTGACTGTGCTGTGTATTGCATACCTTGCTGGACTGTGTTGGTTCTCCTCTGGAGTGTACTATCCGCTGAGTCTATTGCCATCATTGACTGTGTTATCTCATGCTGGATTACTTCAAGAGACTTTCTATATTGGCAGTGTTGTTCAGTCATTTATACATTTATATTGTGCATATTACTGTGGATCAAAGTCAAGGTGCCCGTGTATATATTGTGTTGCAGTCTCTCCCCGTGCACCTCCTCACATATATATTCAGTGGTACAACTTGCTAGTGGCAGACCACTGACCCCTGTTTCCAGTTTCACCTGCTCCAGTATCCTCTCACATAGCAGTGGTACAACTTGCTAACGCAGACCACTGACTCCTCGGATACCTCCACTTGGATTCCATTCCTTCACTCAGACAGCGGTACAACTTGCTATCCGCAGACCGCTGACCCTCATCACTTCCTCGTTTCTGTTGGACATTCCTCCTCACTATAGCAGTGGTACAACTTGCTACCGCAGACCACTGACTACCTTCACGTGTCCTTTGTCCATACAGTTCCTCGTGTATTACTACCTCCATATTGCCAGTGCTGCTAGTCATAGACTTTCCTGAGCATCTCATCATCTGCTATTTCCTGTTCCGTGATCACCCTGCTACCAGAGTACCATATTACCACCTATACTGCTCTGGTAAGCCTACCACCTGGTGATCCCTGGGTAAAGACTCCTAGTGCCCGTGACAGTAAGATCAGGCCATGACAGACCCAGATACGGAACCTACCGCTAAAGAGATGCTGCAGCATCTGGTCAGCCGTGTGGAGCAACAGGATGCTCGCCAACAGCTGTTACTTCAATGTTACCAATCATTAACCTCCCAAGGAACATCTGGACAGACTGTTACAGCTAATATTGAAGCTCCTGTGCTTTCCTCCGTTTCCCCAGTGCCATCCCAGGTGTCTACAGCTCCTACGCTTCACCTGCCTACTCCGTCAAAATATGACGGGGACCCCAAAACTTGTAGAGGTTTCCTTAACCAATGTTCAGTCCATTTTGAACTCCAACCTCAAAATTTTTCTACCCATCGTTCCAGAGTGGCCTATCTTATCTCATTGTTTTCGGGACAAGCCCTGGCTTGGGCCTCCCCCCTGTGGGAAAGAAACGATCCAATTCTACAAGATAGTGCCAAATTCATTTCCACGTTCCGAAGTGTGTTCGATGAACCAGGTCGTGTGACCTCCGCTGCTTCCAGCATTCTTCGTTTGCGACAAGGCTCCCATACAGTAGGACAGTATGTCATTCAATTTAGGATCTTAGCCTCTGAACTTCAGTGGAACACTGAAGCATTAGTTGCCGCCTTCTGGCAGGGGCTCTCCGATAAAATTAAAGATGCACTGACTACCCAAGAGCTTCCTTCGTCACTAGAAGATTTGATCTCTCTTTGCCATCGTGTAGATATGAGATTTCGTGAAAGAGAGTCTGAGAAAACAACAGCTGTCAAAGCACCTCTTCGTTTAAACCCTCAATTTCGTCCAGCTCCATCCTCTGTGATTCCCATGGAGATAGGACGTTCCAAATTATCTTCAGAGGAAAGGAAACGAAGAGTAAAGAATAGACTCTGTATCTATTGTGCTGATTCCACGCATATGCTCAGCTCTTGCCCTAAGAGATCGGGAAATGCCAGGCCCTAACTAGTTCTGGAGAGGTGAAGTTAGGGTCCCTGGAGTCCTCTCCATTGTCTATGAAATCTAAAGTCTGCGCTTTTGATGTTACGATTTCCTTTGCTACCAAATCCTTTGAGTCACAGGCATTGATTGATTCCGGAGCAGCAGGAAATTTCATTTCTAAATCACTAGTGAATCAATGGTCCCTACCAGTGATCACTTTAAAAACACCCATTACTGTGACGGCTATAGATGGATCACGCCTCATCAATGGTCTCATCACCCAGAGTACGTCTCCAGTAACCCTTCAGATTGGTGTACTACACCATGAAGAAATTTCGTTTTTAATTCTTCCAGTTACGACAAGTCCGATTGTCTTAGGCCTTCCATGGCTTCAGTGTCACTCTCCCCAGATTGACTGGCGCACCCCTCAAGTTACGTCTTGGGGGTCTGAATGTCACCATCGTTGTCTCTCTCAAGTTATTCCTCTTAAAGTACAGCGATCTTCCATCTCATCTTCCTCCCCGGGACTCCCTCCTCAGTATGCTTCATTTGCCGATGTGTTTGATAAAGCTCAGTCTGAACGTCTTCCTCCTCATCGTTCTTGGGATTGTCCGATCGACCTTCTACCTGGCAAGACTCCTCCCAGGGGTCGGGTCTATCCTCTCTCGTTACCTGAAACTCAAGCCACATCTGAGTACATACAGGAGAATCTCCAGCGTGGGTTCATTCGACCTTCCACCTCTCCCGCTGGAGCTGGGTTCTTCTTCGTCAAAAAGAAGGATGGATCATTACGCCCTTGTATAGATTTTCGTGGACTCAACGCCATTACTATCAAGAATCGGTATCCCATTCCGCTGATCACTGAGCTATTTGATCGCATCAAGGGAGCTCGGATATTTACTAAGTTGGATCTTCGTGGTGCTTACAATTTAATTAGAATCCGTTCCGGTGACGAATGGAAGACCGCGTTTAACACCAGAGATGGGCATTACGAATATTTAGTAATGCCCTTCGGGCTGTGTAATGCCCCCGCTGTTTTCCAGGGTTTCATCAATGAGATCTTTCGGGACTTATTATATGTATGTGTCGTTGTCTACCTAGACGACATATTGATCTTCTCACAGGACCTGCCTTCTCATCACCAACATGTGGCAGAGGTCCTCTCCAGACTACGGAAAAACTCGTTGTTCTGTAAATTGGAAAAATGTTCATTCGAGTTACCCCAGATTCCATTCTTGGGGTATATAGTTTCCGGAGTTGGCCTGAAGATGGATCCAGACAAAGTAAATGCTGTACTACATTGGCCTCAGCCAACTACTCTTCGTGCCATCCAGCGTTTCTTAGGTTTTGCCAATTACTATAGAC